>NW_006921700.1:4659450-4666632 GCF_000298275.1 Orycteropus afer afer | reverse complement strand
AAAAAAAAAAAAAAACTGTCCCTCAAATATGATGGTGAGATTAGGACATTTCCAGATAAGCAGAAATTAATTTGTTAAAACCAGACCAACCTTACAAGAGATGGTAAAGGGAGTCCTTTAGACAAAGAACCAACAACAGCAAACAATAACCAACCATTAACACACATGATGGCATAACCCAGAAACCAACCCAGTTATGGAAGTAACCAAAGTAAATAATCCTACAAGATTGTAAACAGGGAACCAGAGATATCAATTGGCAAATGAAGACAAGCACAAACCAAAAAGAGGGGGAAAAAAAAACTGTAGTTACAGAACTTCTAAATGGTGAGGAAGTCAAGACAATTGCAAGATAGAACAGGCTGTTATAAACTTGGGAAGGAAATTATAAATCACAGGGTAACCTCAAAGAAAAATGATAAACCTTCACAGAAAAATGAAAAAGAGGACTAGCACAAACATTTAGCAAATACTAAAACAATAGCAACAAAGGAAGTGTAACACGATTCATAAACAAAACAAGCTCACCACAGAAAATCATATGGAACAAAGAAATAAGTAACACCATGAGAAAACACATAACAAAATGACACAACAAATTCAGAGATAAGAAAACATTATCTATCAATATGCTGTCTACAAGAGACACACCTAAGAGAGAAAGACACAAATACACTGAAAATCAAAGCTTGGAAAAAGACACATCAAATGGTAACCAACAGTGAGCAAGAGTGGCAATATTAATCTCTGATAAAATTGACTTAAAGACAAAAACCACCATAAGACACAAGGGTGGACTTTATATAATGATTAAAGGATCAATTGAACAAGAAGACATAACCATAACAAATATCTATGCACCCAATGAAAGAGTCCCAAAATACACAAATCAGACTTTAACAGAACTGAAAAGACAAATAGATGACTCCACAGTCATAGTAGGAGACTTTAATACACCACTTTCAATCAAAGATAGAACAACTGTAAAGAAACTCAACAAAGATGCAAAAGAACAACACAATTCACCAACTTGACCTTATACACATCTATAGAGCACTTCAACCAACAATAGTATAATATACATTCTTTTCCAGTGCACATGGAACATTCTCTATGATAGACCATATCTTAGGCCACAAAGCAAGCCTTAATAAATTTAAAAACATTGAAATACTGCAAAGCATCTTCTCAGATCATGATGCTATAAAATTAGAAACCAACAATAGGAAGATAAACGGAAAAAGAACAAACACACAGAAACTGAATAGTACCCTCCTTGAAAAGGACTGGGTAATAGAAGAAATAAAAATAATTTCTTGAATCAAATGAGAATAAAAACACAACATACGACAATCTTTGGGACACAGCAAAAGCAGTGATCAGAGGCCAATTTATAGCAATAAATGCATACATCAAAAAAGAATAGCTAAAATCAACACCTTAACCCAACATCTCCACCAATTAGAAAAAGAACAGCAAAAAAAGCCTACAGTCACCAAAAGAAAAGAAACAATAAAGATTTGAGCAGAAATAAATGAAACAGAAAATAGAAAGACAAAGAAAAATCAACAAGACTAGAAGGTGGTTTTCTGAAAACACTAATAAAATTGACAAACCGCAGACAAATTTAACAAAGGAAAACAGGGAGAGAACACAAATTACAAGAATAAGAAATGAATTGGGCAATGTCACAACAGAACCAACAGAAATTAAAAGGATAATATCAGGATACTATGAAGAACTATACTCCAACAAATTTGAAAATCCAGATGAAATGGAAAGATTTCTACAAACTTCCTACTTACCCAAACTAACATAGACTGAGGTAGAAAAGTTGAACAGACCCCTGACAAAAGAAGAAATTGAATAGGATATTAAAAAAAATTACCAACATAAAAAAGCCCAAGCCCAGATGGTTTCACTAGAGAATTCTACAGAACGTTCTGAGAAGAACTGACACCAATCAACTTAAACTATTCTAGAACATAGAAAAGGAGGGAATCCTGCCAAATTCATTTTATGCAGGAAGCATAACTTTGATACCAAAACCAGACAAAGGCATGACTAAAAAGGAAAACTACAGACCAATATCCCTCATTAATACAGATGCAAAAATCTTCAACAAAATACTAGTCAATAGACTCCAACAACATGTCAAAAATAATAATACATTATGACCAAACTGGGTTCATACCAGGTATACAAGGATGTTTCAACATTAGAAAAACAATCAACGTCATCCATCACATAAATAAAACAAAGGAGAAGAACCACATGATCATATCAATTGATGAAGAAAAGGCATTTGATAAAATCCAACACCCATTCCTGATCAAAACTCTCAGCAAAATAGGAATAGAAGGAAAATTCCTCAACATAATAAAGGGCATATATGCAAAACCAACAGCCAACATTATTCTCGTTGGAGAATGACTGAAACCATTCCCCTTGAGGGCAGGAACCAGACAAGGATGGCCTGTATCACCACTTCTTTCAACACTGTTTAGAAGTCCTAGCCAGGGCAATAAGGCAAGAAAGGGAAATCAAAGGCATCCATACTGGTAAGGAAGAAGTCAAAACTATCTGTATTTGCTGATAATACAATCCTATACATAGAAAACCCAAGAGACTCAGCAGAAAAAAACTAAAATTAATTGAAAGATTTAGCATAGTGGCGGGATATAAGATCAACATCCAAAAATCAGTTGGATTCCTCCACACCAGCAAAGAGATTGTGAAAAAGAAATTAATACCATTTACAATCAATCACTCACTTACTCACTGCGGTTGAGTCAGATCCCACTCATAGCGACCCCTCCTTGGGTTTCCGAGGCAATATCACTACGGAAGTAGATTGCCCAACCTTCCTTCTGAGGAGTGGCTGGGGGGTTTGAACCGCCAGCCTCTGGTTAGCAGTCAAATGCCTTAGGCACTATGCCACCAGAGCTCATAAAGTACTTTGGAATAAATCTTACTATGGATACAAAAGGCCTGTACAAAAAAAATAAAAAACCCTGCAAAACACTATTCCAAGAAACCATAAGAGATCTACATAAATGGAAGAACATACCATGCTCATGGATAGGAAGATTGAACACTGCGAAAATGTCAATACTACCCAAAGCGATCTATACATTCAATGCAATCCCAATCTAGATCCTATCAGCATTCTTTAAGGATATGGAAAAACCAATCACTAATGTTATATGGAAAGGAAAGAGACCTTGGGCAAGCAAAGCACTGTTGAAGAAGAAGAACAAAGTAGGAGGTCTCACACTCCCAGATATCAAAACCTACTATACAGTCAGTAGTCAAAACAGCCTGGTACTGGTACACCAAAAGGCACATAGACCAATGGAATAGAACTGAAAACCCAGAAATAGATCCAACAACCTATGGTCTGCTGATTTTTGACAAAAGGCTAAAATCCATTAAATGGGGAAGAGATGGTCTCCTCTAACAATTAGTGCGGGCAAAACTGGATATTTATTTGCAGAAAAATGAAACAAGATCCATACCTCACACCATATACAAAAACTAACTCCAGATGGATCAAAGACTTAAATGTGAAACCTAAAATTATAAAGTTCCTCAAGGAAAAACTAGGGGTGAATTTAGGGCCCTAATTTATGGCATAAATAGACTGTCAAGCATAACCCAAAATGAACAAACAGCAGGAGATAAACCAGATGAATAGGACCTTCTAAAAATTAAATGTTTATGTGTTTCCAAAGACTTCTCCAAAAGAGAACCTACAGATTGGGAAAAAATATATTCGGCAATGGCATATCGGACAACGGACTTATCTCTAAATTTTTTAGAAAACTCCAACCATAAGAAAAATTAACAATCAACAACAGAAAAATTAACAATCCAATTAAAAAATGGGCAGAAGACATGAATAGACACTTCACCAAAGAGGATATTCAGGCAGCCAGCAAATACACGAAGAAATGCTCACAATCATTAGCCATCAGAGAGAAGCAACAACAATGAGATACCATCTCACCCCAGCACTAATGGCAAAGTTCAACAAGACAGAAAATAACAAATACTACCAGCCACTCCCCAGAAGGAAGGTTTGGCAATCTACTTCCGTAGTGATATCGCCTCAGAAACCTAAGGAGGGGTTGCTATGAGTTGGACCCAACTCGACAGCAGTGAGGTTAGTGAGTGACGAGGACGTGGCGAGATTGGGACTCTTATACACTGCTGGTGGGACTGTAAAATGATACAACCACTGTGGAAAGCAGTATGGAGATTCCTTAGAAACCTGGAATTAGAAATACTATTTGACCCAGCAATCCCATTACTAGGTATATATCTTAAAGAAATGAGAGCCAGGACAAGAATGGATATATGCACACTCATGTTCAACGCAGCACTATTTACAATAGCAAAAAGATGGAAACAACCTACGTGCTCATCAACAGAAGAATGGATAATCAAACTACGGTACACACACACAATGGAATACTATGCAACACTGAAGAATAATGTAGAATCTGCAAAACACCGCATCACATGGATGAACTTGGAGGACATTATGCTAAGTGAAATAAGTCAGTCACAGAAGGACAAATATAGTATTAGTTCATTATTGTAAAAAGTCAAGAAAAGGTTTATATATAGAAGGAAACTTTCTCTGTTGGTTACCAGGAGTAGGAGAGGAGGGAGGGAACATTGCAAGAGCACACGTCTGAACACCAGTCAATGCTCGACATCTCGTATACAAAAAAAAAAAAAAAAAAAAAAAAACCACACACCAAC
Organism: Orycteropus afer afer; assembly: GCF_000298275.1. Lineage (NCBI taxonomy): Eukaryota > Metazoa > Chordata > Mammalia > Tubulidentata > Orycteropodidae > Orycteropus > Orycteropus afer. The sequence goes on along the minus strand of NW_006921700.1, from coordinate 4,661,862 downwards.
TGTATGCCACCTACAACAAACCCACTTTAAATATAAATACATAAATAGATAACAAGTAAACCAGAAAAACCATACTCATTGCCGCTGGGTCAGATCTGACTTATAGCGCCCCCTCCTTAGGTTTCCAAGGCAGTATCTCTATGGCGCTCTGGTGGCATAGTGCCTAAGGCACTTGACTGCTATCCAGAAGGTTGGCAGTTCAAACGCACCAGCCACTCCTTGGAAAGAAGGTTGGGCAATCTACTTCCGTAGTGATACTGCCTTGGAAACCCAAGGAGGGGTCACTATGAGTTGGATCCACCTCGATGGCAGTGAGTTTGGTTTGGTTTGGTATGACCTATTAAGAATAACATCTCAGTTAAAATATGAGTCAGAGATGACTCGGCACTTAACAACAACAACAATCTCATCTCTACGGAAGTAGATTACTCAATCTTCCTTTTGAGGAGTGGCTGGTGGTTTTGAACTGCCAGCCTTCTGGTTAGCAGTCAAATGCCCTTAGGCACTACGCCACCAGAGCTCCCAGATAAAAAGTAAAAGGTCTGAAAAAGATATACTGTGCAAACACTAATCAAGGAAAGCTGGAGTGGCTACACTGTTGTTGTTATTTGCTGTCAAGTCAGCCCCAACTCATAGTGACCCCTCCTTGGGTTTCTGAGACAGTATCACTACGGAAGTAGGATTGCCCAACCTTTCTTCCAAGGAGTGGCTGGTGGGTTTGAACTGTCAGCCTTCTGGTTAGCAGTCAAGTGCCTTAGGCACTATGCTACTAGAGCTCCCAAGAGATGGCTAGGCTACCTGCTGGGGAGCGGCCAGTGGGTTTGAACTGCCAGCCTTGGGTGTGGCAGCTGACTACACTACTATCAGCAAAATAGATTTCAGAGCAAGCAATATCACCAGAAACAAGGTAATTTCATAATGAGAAAGGAGTACATTGATGCATAAACACCTAATAACAGAACTTAAAAATATTTGATTCAAAAACTGATAGAACTGCAAGAGAAATACAGAGAACCACAATTATAACTGGAGATTAAAATACAATGGGTTATGAACGTCCAACTTTATGAACAACTCATACTTGCCCTTTCATGTTATGGAAATCTGTCCTCACTTTGAAATGATTGAACCAAACCCTCTCACAACAAATTCTTCATCACATCACCTTCACTTGCTGCACGTGCAGCTTTGAAATAATGGAAAAGGCTTCATGTCTTTTCTTCCACTGAAATAAGATAAAATAAGAACTGTATGCACTTGTTCCAATTTACTCACAAATCTTAGTTAAATACACACTTAGAAATGGATCTCATTGGTAACTAGGGGACTGCCAATACTCATGTGTCAACAAATGCTAGAAGAAGTAGGCAGAAAACCAGGAAGAATATAGAGGACTTAAATAACACAATCAACCAACTTGACCTAACTGATAGGTACAGAACTCACTACCCTACAACAGGAGAATACACACGATTTTCCAGTGCACATGAACCATTTACTATACCATATTTTAAGTCATAAAAGACGTTTCAGTAAATGTAAGAGAATTCAAGTCATTATGTTCTCTGACCACAATGTAATTAAATTAAAAATCATTAACAAAAAGATCTCTGGAAAGTCCCCAAATATTTGAGCACTAAACAACACAGTTCTAAATAATGTATGAGTTAAAGAAGAAATGAAACAATATTAGAAATAATTTTGAACTTAATGAAAAAGAAAACACAACATATGAAAATTTGTGGAATGGGTTCCGGTAAGATGGCAGACTAGGCAGAAAGACTGCACAGACCCTCTTCAACAAAGAAAAGGGAAACCAATTAACATAGACACAGAAGATAATCCTGGAACCCTGAGCCTTGAAGAGAAGGATACAGAAGTGGACTAAACCCCAACTAGCAGAAGAATTTGCATGAAAATACCAAAAAAGGAGACAGAGAGAGCAGAGGTCTGGCAGCGATCCTGAGTGATCCTGATGGCACAGACAGCTTTGAGAGTGCCGAGTGGTGGTAGGACCTAAGAATTAACCTAAAAATCAGTCCTGCTAGCCAGGGACTGCACAGAGGACTGTTCTGGTGGCTGGGGAAATAAACAGAGAAGGCAAAGACAAAGGAGGGCTGAGCTGTGGACTTTTGCCTGTCTGGAGGACGCCGCCATTTAGAATGTTTACAAGCGGCTTGACTATTTTGGATATTTACAGAGATAGTGCTCTCCCAGATTCCAGGGGCTTAGGAACAGGTTCTGCTTGCCACAAAACCCAAGGACACTCCGGACATACACAACTAAAAAGGTGAGACATTCCTCTTGTTAACTTATACCCCACACCTGCTTGGTGAATGGAGGTGCAGCCATCCCCTACTCTGACCCACCTTCTGGGCCCACAGGAATTCCATCACAGTCTGTGTGCTCAGA
>NW_006921700.1:4653168-4654940 GCF_000298275.1 Orycteropus afer afer | reverse complement strand
ACCTATAGTCAGCTGATCTTTGACAAAGGGCCAAAATCCATTAAATGGGGAAAAGAATGTTTGTTTAATAAATGGTGCTGGAAAAACTGGATATCCATTAGCAGAAAAATGAAAGAAGATCTGTACTTCACACCATACACAAAAACTACCTCCAGATGGATCAAAGACTTAATCGTGAAACCTAAAACTATATAGAGTTCCTCAAGGAAAATCTCAGGGCAAATTTAGGGGCCCTAATATATGGCATAAATAGACTATCAAGCATAACTCAAAAAGCACAAACAGCAGAAGAGAAATCAGATGATTGGGACCTTCTAAAAATTAAATTTTTATGTGCTTCCAAGACTTTTCCAAAACAGTCAAAAGAGAACCTACAGTTTGGGAAAAAATATTTGGCAATGACCTATCTGACAAGGGATTCTCTGTAGAATTTATAGAAAACTCCAACACCTCAATAACAAAAAGATTGACAATCCAATTAAAAAAATAGGCAGAAGACATGAACAGACACTTCACCAAGGACGATATTCAAGTGGCCAACAAACATACGAAAAAATGCTCATGATCATTAACTATTAGAGAGATGTAAATCAAAATAACAATGAGATACCATCTTGCTCCAGCACTAGTAGCAAAGTTTAACAAGACAGAAAATAACAAATAAAGGAAAGGTTTTGGAGAGATTGAGACTCTCATACACTGCTGGTGGGACTGTAAAATGGTACAACCACTGTGGAAAGCAGTATGGCGATTCCTTCAAAAGTTAGAATTAGAAATACCATTTGACCCAGCCATTCCATTACTAGGTATATACCCTAAAGAATATACCTTTATTCTAGCCATGACAAGAACTGATATATGCACACCCATGTTCATTGCAGAACTATTTACAATAGCCAAAAGATGGAAACAACCTAGGTGTCCATCAGCTGAGGAATGGATAACCAAACTATGGTACATACATACAATGGAATACTATGCAACACTAAAGAATAATATAGAATCTACCAAACACTGCATGACGTGGATGAACTTGGAGGAAATTATGCTGAATGAAATAACTCAATCACAAAAGGACAGATATTGTATTAGTCCTTTATTATAAAAGTCCAGGAAAGGTTTATTTATGGAAGGAAATTTTCTTTGTTGATTACCAGGGGTGGGAAGGGAGGGGAGGGAACGCTTTTAGACATAGAGATAAGTATTGATTTCAGTGAAGAGAAGGGAAATGTACCAAATGTGAGTAACCAATATGGTGGCATTGAGGAAGAGAAAGACATAGAGAGGTACACGGGAGGTAGAGACAACAAAGATGAATCCTTTTGCACATAGAGTATCGCATTGTCAGTGAAGGCATACATGGGTATACGGGTAGATAGATGGGTGGACAGGCTGAACTATTAGGTATGTCTATGAAGTGGGGAGTGTATCCAAGAACATGTTTAGGGTTGGCAGACAATGGTCCTATAAGTTTATGTGAATGATCAGAATTCCCAGGTATATAGTAGAGCTGACAAGGGGAAAGGTTGTGGTCACTGCTTGGTCACAGCCAGCTACCCAGAGGGACCGAGTAGTTAAACCTGTGGGCTTGAGACCATAGTTTCAGGGGACATCAAGCTCAACTGGCATAATATACTATACAAAACATTGTTCTACCTCCTACTCCGGTGAGTACATGACTGGGATCTTAAAAGCTAGCAAGCTGCCATCTAGATGCAACAATGGGTCTCTCCTCTTCCAGAGCAAAGAAGAATGAAGAAAACCAAAATTCA
>NW_006921700.1:4651185-4652783 GCF_000298275.1 Orycteropus afer afer | reverse complement strand
GTAAATTGTGGTCAATGTCATGAGACAAAGTGTATGTGAACTGCTGTATGGAAAGTGAATTTGCTCTGTAAATTTTCACCCAAATCACAATAAAATGAATAAATAAATAAAGACCAAAGGGGGGAAAAAGAAGAAAATTGTGGAATTCTGGTAAAGCAGTACTTGAGGAAAATTTTGTAGCACTAAGTGCAAAGGTGAGAAAAGAAGAAGGGGCTCAAACCGATGATCTTGTTATAGGATATTACAATGGGAAGAGCAAAAGAAGCCCAGAGTAAGCAGAAAAAAGACCAGAGTATAAATGAATAAATTAGAAAACTGAAAAACAGAGAATCAACTAAACCAAAAATCCATTCCTTTGAAAATGCCAATAAAATTGATAAAACTCTATTCAGACAGATTAGGAACAAAAGAGGGAAGACACAAGTTACCATTATTCATAATGAGAAAAGTGACATCACTGCATATTCTACAGATATTAACAGCATAATAAGGGAATATTACAAACAGCTTTATGTCAATAAATTCAACAACTTAGATGAATAAATTCCTTAAAGAGCAGACTATCTAATCTCATTAAAGAAGAAAGAGATAAACTTAATAGCCCCCTATCTATTAAAGTAATTGAATTTGTAGTTGAAAACCTTCCCACAAAGAAAATTCCAAGTCCAAATGGCTTCACTCGCTATTTCTACTAAACACTTGAAGCAGAAATTTCATCAATTCTATATAAACTCTTATAGAGAACTGAAAAGGGGAGAATAGTTCCCAAATCATTCTTGAGGCAGCATTACTCTGATACCAAAACCAAACATCACATATAGACACACACACATACACACACAAAACTAGAGATCAGTATGTCTTCTAAACAAGATATAGAAATTCTAGGCACAATTTAACAAACAGAATCCATCAGTAAAATGGGTAATACATCATGAACAAGTGATTTAATCTCAGGGTTTCAAGTTTGGTTTAAAATTTGAAAAGCAATGTAAGTCACCATATTCTCAAAAGAAAAACCATATGATCACCTGAATAGATGTGAAAAAAGCTTTTGACAAAATGCAATTTTCACTTTCAATTTTAAAAAAAAGACTATCAGAAAGCTAGGTCTAGAAGAGAAATTTTTCAACGTCATAAAGGGCATCTACAAAACACCTACAGGTAACATCATACTAAATGGTGAGCTACTGAATTCTTTTCCTCTAAAATTAGAAATGAGAGAGTCCGCTCTTGCCACTTCTATTCAACATTGTGGTGAAGGTCCTAGCTAGTGCAACAAGACAAGGAAAAGAAACTAAAAACATCCAGGCAGGAAAAGAAGTACAACTGCCGTTACTCACAGATAACATGACTGTCTATATGGAAAGGTCAATGAAATTAACAAAAAAAAGCTACTAGATCTAATAAGAGGATTAAGCAAGGTTGCAAGATACAAGATGGATATGCAAATATTAATTGTATCTCTACACTAGCAATGAACAGTTGAAGACTACTTTTTAGAAAAATACCACCACTTGTAAAAGCATCAAAACATATGGAATGCTTAGGGATACATATGAAAATAGAGGTGAAACCTGTACACTGAGAACTAAATA
>NW_006921700.1:4630395-4647620 GCF_000298275.1 Orycteropus afer afer | reverse complement strand
TTGTTTTTTTTTTTTTTGGTCTGTCTCTCAATCCTTTGAAGATACATAAATATCATTCTTTTGAATTCCTTATCAGAGAGTTCCAATGCTGCTTTTTCCTCAGGAACATGTTCTGGGTCTGTATCCTGCTCCCTTGTTTCTACCACTTTATCCTGCTTTTTTGTGTGGACTGTGATGGTCTGTTTTCTCTGAGGCATCATGGTGTTATTGTATTTAGCTCTCTGTTAACTGTTTGTGAAGAGTAGCCAAGGGGGTGATTCAGGCTCTTCTTGGTGGTTTTTTATTGTTGGCGCATTGGTGGAGAAGGAAGTAGTGGCTCTCACTTAGTAAGTGAAGTTGCAGGACATGTGGGTGTAGTTGTGTCTTATGGGGACTGTTGTTGTCTCCCACTCAGTTAGAAACAAATTACAATTGAATAACCATCAAAAAATTAAAAGCACATGGACAAAAAACACACCATGTAATCACACAGCAACAATAGCCAAAAAAAGAAAAAAGGGAAAAAGAAGAAAAAAAACCCAAGAAAACCTGCAATATCTGGGGATAGGCACTAAGAGAAAAAAAAGTAGAGAAGGAGAGTAATGAAGGAAAAAAAAAATGATAAAAATGCAAAAAGAGAAACAAGGAATGGGGTTAACCATGAGAAAAAAGCGGGGGGGAAAAAACCTTAAATTAAAAAAAAGAAAACAATTTCAACCAGGAACATGGAAAAGAAAAAATGTTGAAAACTAGGACCTGGGAAGGAAAGATTAAGAATAATAATAAAAAGGACAAAAGTATTAATAATAATAGTTGTTTTAAAACAGACAAATACAGGCAAACTAATCACTAGGGGGAAAAAAAAGTGAAAAAGAAAAAAATAAAAATAAAAAAAGAGAGGAAAAAAATAAAAGTATTGGTGGAGGACAGGGCAGGGGACCCAGGCTCCGTCTGAGCGCACAGATGTGTGATGGAGTTCCTGTGGGCCCAGAAGGTAGGTAGGAGTGGGGGATGGCCACACCTCCGTTCACCAAGAGGGTGTGGGGTATAAGAGTAACAAGAACGGTGTCCTACCTTTTCAATCTTGCGGGTCTGGAGTGTCCTTGGGGTTGCTGGAAAGCAGAACGTGTTCTTAAGCCCCCAGAATCTGCTAGAGCGCTGTCTCTTTAAATATTCAAAATAGTCAAGCTGCTTTTAAACCTTTAAAATGGTGGCGCCCTCTGGACCAGCAAAAGTCCACAGCTCAGCCTGCCTTTCTCTTCACCTTCTCCATTTATTCTCCTCAGCCACTGTGCACAGTCCTCTGTGCAGTCCCTGGCTAACAGGGCTTATTTTTTGGTTACTTCTTAGGTCCTACCACCACTCGGGAATCTCCAAGCTGTGTGTGCCGTTGGGATCGCTCAGGATCGCTGCCAGACCGCAGCTCTGTATGTCTCGTTTTTTTTGGTATTTTCATGCAAATTCTTCTGCTGTTGGGGTTTAGTCCACTTCTATATCCTTCCCTTCAAAGCTCAGGGCTCCAGGATTATCTCCTGTGTCTGTGTTAATTGGTTTCCCTTTTCTTTGTTGAAGAGGGTCTGTGCAATCCTTCTGCCTAGTCCGCCATCTTGCCAGTATCCCCCATTTATTTTTAAAGTCCAGAATGTTTTTTTTAAAAATAGAGATTGACAAGCTAAGTCTAAAGTTCACATAAAAATGCAAAAGACCTAGAATAGACAAAACAATTTTGAAAAAGAACAAAGTTAGAGAACTAACACTATGGAATTTTAAGACTTATTAAAGAGGTATAGTAACCGAGACAGTTTGGTACTAGCACAAACACAATTTGATCAGTGGACCAGAGAGTCTGAAAATAGACTCATGCATATATAAACAACTGAGTTTTGACGAAAGAGCAAGAGCAATTCATCGGGGTATTCTTTTCCACCAATGGTGTAGGAACAATTAGATATTCAAATGCAAAAAAGTGAGCTTTGATACATACCTTGCATCATACACAAAAATTAACTCAAAATCAATCACTGTCCTAAATGTAAAGCTTAAGACTGAAATTTTTAGCAAAAAGAGAAGAGAAAATCTTTGTGACATTGGGCTAGGTGAAGATGTTCTTAGATATACTATCAAAAGAACTATCCATAAAAGAAAAATTTATTTAAAATTGTTAGACTTTGAAAGACATTAAGAGCATGAAAAGACAAGCTATATAACAGGAGAAGATGTTAGCAAATTATGTATCTGGTAAAGAACTTGTATCCAGAATATATAAAGGCCTCCCACAACTGAATAAGAAGAAAACAACCTTCACAAAAATGGGCAAAAGATCTGAACAGACATTTCACCAAAGAAGATATATGAATGGTACATAAGCCCATAAAAAGATGCTTCACTTCATTAGTTACAAGGGAACTGCCAAGTAAAAACATGAGACACTACTGTACAATAATTAGAACAGCTAAAAGTAAGAAGACTGAGCTTACCAAATACTGATGAGGATGCAGAACAACTGGAACTTTAATGCATTGCTGGTGAGAGTAAAAATGGTACAAACACCACAGAAAACAATTTGGCCATTTCTTTAAAAATTAAACATATACCTATCACATGATTCAATCATTTATCACTAGGTTTTTATCCTAGAGAAATGAAAGCACATGGCCACCAAAGACTTGTACATGAATGTTCATAGCATCTTTATGTGTTATAGACAAGGAAGGGGAAGAAACCCAAATGTCCTTCAACAAGTGAATGGATAAATGCACTGTGTCCACGCGAGGGAGTACTTTGCTTTTAGCCGCCATCGAGTCAATTCCAACACATGGTGATTCTGACTCATGGTGACCTGAGCAGTAAAAATGAAGCAACTGCTGCTACCTATTACAACATGGATGAAGCTCAAAATAATCGTGCTGAGTGAAAGTAGCCAGCTGAAAAAGAGTTCATGTTGTATGACTCTATATAAAATTCTAAAAAATACAAATAATCTATACTGACAAAAAGCAGATCCGTCACAGAGCATCCCCTCTCCCTCGGAAGAAGGAGTGGCGAGGTATGACTACAAAGGGGCATGAAGAAACTTTTGGGATGATGGATTTGTTCATTATTTTGACTGTGGTGATGATGTCACAGATGGGTACAGGTATCAGAACTTATCAAACTGCACAGTGTAACGACATATAGTTCATTGTATTGCAATTAGAAGCAGTCCCCAACATACGTGTGTCAAACCAAACTTACAATCACCTTTGTTTTTTTGTACATCTCATTTTTAGTGATATGCTGATACCATCATGCTCAGATATAATGTTTCCAACCTCCACAGACAAATAAAGATGGGATTTATAAAGATACTGGTAATAAAATACAGTAGTAATAAAAAAGGAAAAATAATAAAAGGATAGTCAACCTACATCGGGACTAACTTACATCAGAACTAACACATCAGAACTAATTTACATCAGAGTAATCGTTGGAATGGAACCCTGTCACAAGTCAAGGACTATTGATATACCTCAAAAAAAAAAAAAACGAACTCACTGCTATTGAGTTGGATCCGACTCATAGCAACCACTCCTTGAGTTTCCGAGGCAGTATCACTACGGAAGCAGATTTCCCAGTCTTCCTTCTGTGGAGTGGCTGGTGGGTTTGAACTGCCAGCCTTCTGGTTAGCAGTCAAGTACTTTAGGCACTACACCACCAGAGCTCCTGTATACCTCAATAAAGCTGTTAAAAACAACCTACACTGTCAAGAGAAAAGGCTTCTACTTAGTAACCAGGAAAAGAAAGGCCAATCCATATCCCAAAAGCCACCACATGGAGTCAGGCTGAGCCTCCTTCTGGTCAGGGAGATGTTCCACTCACTGTCTCTGTGACTCATATCTGGGTGGGGAGAAGTGCAGCACAGTTTTCAAGGTAGTAAAGCCAAAACAAGTTAACAGCAGTGAAGACCAAATGAGCTGTAGGACCTTATGTCTTCAAGGCTGTTTTGACTCCTTCATGTGTTCCCAGATTGCCCACTTCCTCCCAAGGACAGCAGAGAAGGGCTTCCTACCCCTCACGATCTGGCCTCTCTGCCCACTCAGAGAATCTTGCCTTCTCTCCAGCTGAAAACTGCTCTCCAGAAAAACAAACTCTTGATAAAAGGCAGCAGTGTGGCCTCACACTGGGCTTTAATGGGCAAATTTGTATGAGCAAGGGCAAAATGAAGGACAGCAAGTAAAACACTGAATTAAAAGCCACTTAAATTAAGAATTCAATAGCATCCACTTAACTAATAAATAGTATTCCTCTTTGCCATTGATCGACTCAGGATTGTAATGAAGAGTTCCAGGGGCAACAGCTGAATGTCTTAATTCATGGTATAAACGTCACCAACTCTTGGGTTCCTAAGATTGAATGTGTCGGAGAAGAGCAGAATGGAAAGCCTGCAGGAATTAATTCTTGGAACATCCCTGTGGGGTCAGCATTATTATACCCTGCTTCTAGGTGGATTTAATATCTGAGTGCTGGGCAGGGCGCCGTATGCCCGGGGGGGCTCCATAATCGTTATTAAGTGATGATGAGGTAGATAAACTGGAGTCGGAGCTCATAGGAGATCAGCTGTCTTATTTATTTCCAAGTTAGACATGAACAAATGAAGTGATGTTATTATCATGGTGATGATTATTGCTGTGGTGTATAATAATGGCCTAATGCTGCCAGAACTATGTGGAAAAAGGCACAAAGTCACAGGCTCCAGAGACAGCTGCTTTCTCATAGGACAATGTTTCATAAAATAAGAGTTCATCTGAAAGATGCCCTGTGTTCATGCCCTAGACTCCCACCCAACAGTTCTCAGGGACTCGTCTCCTTCAAGCCACACTTTGTATCACAGAGCATCTTCCCACATGGACACCAGGCTCACAAAGAGAGCCCAAGTGCTGTCTCACTGCCCCTTCTCCATGGAAAGTGAGTAACCGGTGGAGCTTGGGCTCCACTGACCTCCTCACCCACTCTCTGAAGCAAGGTGTGGTGGTCACGTGGCCATTGTCAGTCTTCCAAATCATTATCAAGGCCTGTTTTCTGCACCATATGAGAGAAAGGGGTCTAGCCTCAGCACTCCTTGGGCAGAATGCTTTGGGTCAGTGCCGCCTTTCCCTGGTGCCATCTTAGCTTCTGTGAATGGAGGCAAAGTAGGAAAGCCAGAAGGAAGGTGTAAGTGGACAAAGGTGATTTTGCCTATCCTTAGGGACATTCTGGGGGTGGAGGGTGGGGAAGACATCAGGGCTGAGATTCCTATCTCTGAAAAGTTCCATGCGTACGTTAAAGAATTGAACATGGAAAGAATCTGAGATATTCTTCCTCCAACTCTCTCATTTTACAGTTGAGGAAATTGAGGCTCAGCAGGATGGCAGATAGGAGGGACTAGTCCCTGGAGAAGGACATCATGCTTGGTAAAGTAGAGGGTCAGCAAGAAAGAGGAAGACTCTCAATGAGATGGATTGACACAGTGGCTGCAATAATGGGCTGAAACACAGCAATGATTGTGACGATGGTTCAGGGCCAGGCAGTGTTTCACTCTGTTGTTCACAGGGTTGCTGTCAGTTGGAACTGACTTGATGGCACCTAACAACAACAGGATGCTAGAGCTGGATGTGAATCCTGGCTTCCTATCTCATAGTCCATTCTATCACACCATGCCTCCAGGCCATCGGCAGTTTAGTGAAGTTAAAGAACAAGACTTCCTGAAAGGTGACTCATAATGCACCAACATGTAAGCCTTGAACACTTTCCATGTCCCCACTGGATGGTCAGATTCTGCTGAAACCTGGGAAAATACTATCATCAACCTGCCCTCAAAGAGCTTACTTACTCTCTCACTGAGGAGATGAAGCTTACCCATGAGAAATCCTCTGAGAGAAACCTAGGTGGTGTATAAAATCAAAGGTCATTAGATCATATGAAAATGGTCAGGAAAATGGCACTGTTAGAGTGGTCTTCTTGTAGAGTAAGATCTACAGATCTTCTTCATAAATGTTGTTGTTGTTATGTGCCGTTAAGTCGGACCCGACTCACAGCGACCCCTCCTTGGGTTTCCGAGGTAGTATCGCTACGGATGTAGATTGCCCCAGCTTCCTTCTGAGGAGTGGCTGGTGGGTTTGAACCGCCAGCCTTCTGGTTAACAGTCAAGTGCCTTAGGCACTACGCTACTAGAGCTCCAAAAAATTACCATCACACACAAGGACATTATCCAGTCTTTCTTTTCCCTCAGACATGCCCAAGAAATCCGGTATCAGTGGCCACCAAGTTGATTCCGACTCAGCAACACCACGTGAATTAGAGGAGAACTATGCTCCACAGGATTTTCAATAGCTGATTTTTCAGAAATAGATTGCCAGCCCTTTATTCCAAGGCACCTCTGGATGGACCCGAACCTCCAATCTTCCAGTTAGTACTTGGGCACGTAACCTTTTGCACCACCCATGGACTCTCCTTAATCCACAACCACCAACCAACCCAGTATCAGTACATATTGAAAGACTGCACATCCCTCTCACTCCACGCCCCTATCATGTTTTATTTCTAGGGATCTGGTAGCATAATGCCTAAGGCACTTGACCACTAACCAGAAGGCTGGCGGTTCAAACCCACCGGCCACTCCTCGGAAGGAAGATGGGGCAATCTACTTCCGTAGTGATACTACCTCGGAAACCCAAGGAGGGGTCGCTATGAGTCGGGTCCAACTCGACGGCACATAACAACAACAACAACAACATGGCCCAATGAGGGGAGTTTCAGAATCCACCAGACCATGTACACAGAGCACCCCCGGGACAGCTCCCTGAGCCTGATAGTGCTCCATTAGCCAGCATCTCGGAACACAGAAGCATAGAATCCACAACCCAAGCCTTGGTGGGCCCCAGTGGAGGCCTTCTCTCTGTGTCTACTTGGCGCTGCTCTCCCAGTCCTCCTGAAGCACTGTTTCTATCTCATGCTTCCACCAGCAGGACCTCTTCTGTGTCCCCATGCATGGGTAACCTCCAATGGCCTACCTGGCACCCGGCTCCTCATAGCATGGACCACTCTTCTTTCTGGCCTAGCATTGCTCCAGCTACCATTTAAACATCCCACAAACACCATAACAATTTTGTCCCCAGTACTTGGAGGCTGCTTTACTTTGCCAATCACTGTCTCTCCATCTGGTTAGGTCTTACCCCTTCTCCAGGACTAGCCTCCATGCCCCTGATGGCTGCAGCCTGCGTGCTCCTCTCTGCCCTCTGGTCCCCAGTGTTCTCCCTTGTAGACAGCACCACTCATAAGGCCTCAGCCAAGGCAGCTCGTGTCAAGGTGACACGTGAGGGCCCCCCTCAAGACCACAGGCTGCCTGAGCACAGCACTGCACTGTATTCATCTCTGCCTTCCCCTCACCACCTTCCCACCAAGTCACCAGAGGTAAGGATCAAGGGAAGCAGAACAGACACAGAGGTAACCTGGCTGTCCCTTCTTTTTTTTCGAATAAGCTAATAAGGAACCTTCAAAAATGGACGTAACAAATGCACGTAGATGAGCTCTACGGTGCCCATAAAATGACACCCCTCCTCACCCTTCCTCCTATCTCTGGCCCCCTCAGCAGAGCACTGAGGGGTGTGCTCGTGGCAGCACGGGAGGCCTATCTGTACTCCTAGACCCTGGGGAGCTGTGTCTATTCATATCCATGTAGCTCCTTGGTGACAAAAGAGCTGCTCAAAAACTCATCCAAAGGACATAAACACACAATATACAGGAGGAAATAGAAATAATATACCAACATATGGAATAAATTAGTAATCAAAAATATGCAAATTAAACCACTCCACCACCACCCCAAATGCAAAGTAAGGCAATAACATACCATTTTGCGCCAATAAATTAGCACCAAAAATTGAATTAATAAATCAAGGGCTGGAAGGATTACAGAGAAATGAGAACATTCATAAGTGGCAAGTGGTATTAAAATCTGATACAATAATTTTGGGGACATACTTAGCAAAACATATGAAGACCCACATAGATATTCACGCCCTCTAACCTCGCAATCACGCTGCTGGGATTTTCCCCTAAAGGAACGAGCAGAACTGTAAAGCCCCACTGTTGCTGAATCAGCACTCCTTAAGGCCCATGGTTGTTAATACCACCAGGGTGTGGGTGACATCTCCACATTCAATTAATGAGCCAATCTTTGGAAGATATAACATTAGCCAGCCTGGCTAACATCAATTATAGGCAGAAGCTGAGCTGTAATCACAGGGTGAGCAAGACGGAGGTGTTCATTGTTTAAAATGACCACAGACTCAAATCACCTTTATGAACAAAAGTGGGATGAATCAGAAACAAAGAAAGGAGCACTCGCCACATGTCACTTCACACAGCTGGCTCTGTGTCACAGCACATCCTCCCAGATCCAGCCAGGCTCACTCCTCCAGCTCAGGGAAGTCCAAGCCCCACTCCCTAGGCTCGGCTTGACGAAGGGCCTTCTGGGGTCTTCTGAGTGACTGGGTTCCTCCAGCTGTCAGCCAGGCACAATCCTGGGGTACAGAGGTAGAGAAATAGCTTTGGCATGTACTGGAAAGCAGTGCCTAGAAAAGCTGGCTGCAGGGGTTGGGATTAGGGAAGCTGAGGAGGGCTACCACCAAGTCACCATAGCAACAGTCTCCCTGGCATCACCCTCCCCCTAACCCGGCCAGCCCCCACCAACTGGTCTGCTCACACGGGGCCTGTGACTAACTGCATCTTCGTGTGGCGGACACTCCCCCAGGCTTGTGCCTGGAAACCAACCAAAGGGGCTAATCATCCTTTATCTTCTCGGAGAACTTGGGAAGCACCTTTCCATGCATTATCTCATCTTATACCCACACCAACCAGGGATGTGGAAGGGCAGGGGGCTGAGTACTGGGTTACAGATTAGAAAGTGAAAGGCAGAGAGGTTAAGCCCCTTGAGGGAGCTCACAGGTGAGTCAGGCCCACCTCCAGGAGAGACAAGGAGGAGATGGGGTTAGAGACATGCCTTGTAGTTCTGGTGTCATCACACACAGCTCTGTGACCCGGGCAACTCACCTAACCTCTCTGGTTAACAGAAAGACCAGAGACCTGGACAAAAGCCAGAGTTCATCTGCTTTTGGATGAAATACACTGACAGGGTAAAAATAAAATGGGGGCTCTGACAAGGCTGCCAGGCTTGTCAGAGTACAACATCAAACCCTCTAAAGGAGCTCTTGTGGTTTAGGGGCTAAAGCATTTGGTTGCAAAGCAAAAGGTCAGTGGTTCAAATGCAGCAGCTCCTCAGCAGGAGAAGGAGGAGGCCATCTGCTTCTGTAAAGAGGTATAGTCTTGGAAACCCAATGAGGCAGTCGACTGTCCTTTAGGGTCACTATGAGTCGGAATCAACTTGATGGCAGTGGGTGTGGTTTGGTTATTGTTATAAACCCTCGAGGATCACCACTGGGAGCTCTGGTGGCATAGCGCCTAAGGCTTTGACTGCTAACCAGAAGGCTGGCAGTTCAAACCCACCAGCCACTCCTCAGATGGGCAATCTACTTCCATAGAGATATCGCCTCAGAAACCCAAGGAGGGGTCGCTATGAGTTGTAATCAACTTGACAGCAGTGAGTTTGGTTTGGTTTCTTTTGAGGATCACCATTATTTCCTAAAAGAAAGAGCAGTTCAACTCTAAACAAGTAGGAAAGGAGTAACCTCAAGACAAAGAATAACACTTTAATTGAATATATTCAGGAGTGATTCATTTCACTGCACACTGGTGAAAACTTTGTGGATAACTAATAGGAACCTGAGGCCAGTGTTGGGAGCCTGTAGCCAGTCAATGATGCTAGAGGAAGTAACACAGTGGACATTAGTGTTCCAGAGACAGACTTGAATTCAGGGTGGGTGATCAGTTTGCACAAGGCATCCATCTGCCTGGGGCCCACAGGATACTCTGCTGGACCCAACAAGGTCAACAGCATCTATTTTCCTCCCAAGTGTGACCAGGGTGAACATTCTAAATAGATCTTTGCCCAAGTGCAGCCTCCCTGCCACAGGCTATGAGGTCCTGCCCGTGCCCACATCGTGAAGGAAGGAGAGCTATGGGTCTGAGAGGAGCTGGGAGGGAGATAGTGAAGAAGCACCTCTGAATGGGGAAACTGAGGGCACGGAAGCCCAAGCCAGGGCTGCTGTGGGGCACAGGCGGCCTCTGCCCCTGCTCGCTAACACACAGGTTCTCTGACTTAGAGAATCACCTGCTGGCAAGTCCACCTCAATCCATGATGCCCTCATGTGTGTCAGGGCAGAACTGTGTTCCACAGGGTTTCAATGCTGGTTTTCCATCAAGAGATCTCTAGGCCTTTCTGTCAAGTCACCTCTGGGTGGAGTTAAGCCTCCAACCTTCTGGTTAGTAGCTGAGTATGTTAACTGTTTGCACCCCCAGGGACTCCAGAATCACCTGCAGGGCCTATTAAAACAGATTCCTGGGTCTCACCTCGGAGTTTCTGACACAGAGGGTCGGGCTGGGCCATGGGAATGTTCCTTTCCATCAAGCTTCCAGGTGATGTGGATGGAGACCACATTTGGAAAACCACGGCTTCTAGTTCATTCTTCCTGTGGGTGTTTGTGGGCCCTCCCCCCGAGATAAGGAGCTGGGATCCAGAAATGAGACAGTGAGTAGGCAGTGACCTGCCACAGTGAGACAAGGGTAGGCATGCGGTATGGGGGGCCAGCACCAATGCAAATGTGAAATCTGGAGGAAGCCTGGCATTTTCCTGAGGCTACTGAATTTCTCTGTAGGGGTGTGGTAATCCCCATTCACAACAAGGCAGTCTAATTTACTGTGTCCAGTAAGCAGTGAGCTTCTGAAAGGCATCCTGGGGCGAGCCCTGCCTCCACAGCTCTGCTGAGTGGGCCAGACACCATTAGGCCAGCTCCACTTCCCCACCCAGCATCTCAGGCCACCATGACCCCGAGGCCATGGGGCGGGGTTGACAGCGAGTCCCCGTTTTCATTCCCAGTTCCTCCATGTCTTTGCTGAGCTGATCGGTGTACTCCACTGTGCCCAGAATCTCACTCTCACCTGCTGGAATTTGCCCAGCTTCCTTGCCAAGCTCCCCTGAGTTATGGCCCCTACGCTTGGGAGTGGGGAGGTCTGGATCCAATTCAAGCCCTACCACCAATAACATGCAGCCTTGTCAGTTACAACTTCTCTGAGCCTCAGAGTCTCTGTCTGTCAAATGGGCATACGAACGTCACCTGACTGGAGGAGCAAGTGAGAAAAAGCGTGAACACACAATTCAAGGTATTCAATAAGACAGGTAAATAATGAATTTGTTCCAGGAACTTTGAAGCTAGACACTTGAGTTCAAGTTCAATCAACCTCTGATCATCACGTCACCTGGGTAAGTTATTTATCCTCTCTGAGTCCTTGTTTGCTCATCTCTAGAATGGGGATGAGTGTAATGGAAGGTCCCTAACACCAGGCCTTTAGATCCCATGCTGCTCTTCCCACAGAGCCTTGCATCTAGGAGACGCTTAATAAAGGTCCTGGCTTCCACCATTCTGCCTTTAATCTTAAGCAAGAGCCTTGACCTCTAGGGACATCAGTCTCTGTATCTGTAGAATGAGAGGTGGCAGGAATCTGAGGTCCTTAACAAAGGCATCAGCACACCCAGATATGAGGAAGCCAAGTAACCTGCCATACTTGACAATCCTACACAGCAAAGGCCTCCCTGCATTCTAGCACTGCAGAGAAACTCCATTCTGTTTGGCCATAACTTTTGCAGGAGTTGTCCACCATTCTAAAAGAAATCTGATCACAACAGCAATGCTGCTCTCAGGAACTGAGCTGCCCACATAGCCCCTCTGCATCAGTCCAACCCTCAGCAGCTCTGTGCCTTGGAGCAAGTCTGACCATTTCACCATGGCTTTTAGTCGAGTCCTGCCCCAGGACTGAGCTAGCAAAATACACATTGTTTTATTACAAGTTACTGTCCTTTTGCCTTTCCTTTATGTTATAGTTGCTTTTTTTTTTTTTTTAATCTGTGTATAGGTAGGCTTATATGTATTCATGAATATTGGAGCCCTGGTGATGCAATGTTAAACACTACACTGCTAACCAAAGGTCAGTGGTTCAGACTCACCAGCTGCTGCACAGGAGAAAAAAACCTGGTGATCTGCTCCCACAAAGACTGTTGTTGTTAGGCGCCGTCAAGTCAGTTCTGACGCTCTACTTTACAAAGCCTGATGTCCTTCTCCAGGGACCGGTCCCTCCTGATAACATGTCCAAAGTACATGAAACAAAATCTCACTGTCCTCACTTCTAAGGAACATTCCGGCTGTACTTCTTGCAAGACAGATTTGTTTTTCTGGCAGTCCATGGTATATTCAGTATTCTTTGCCAATACCCTAATTCAAAGGCATAAATTCTTCTTCAATATTCTTTATTCACTGTCCAGCTTTCACATGCATAAGAGGTGATTTCAAAATACCACGGCTTGGGTCAAGTACATGTTAGTTCTCAAAGTGAAATCTTTGCTTTTAACGCTTTAAAGAGGTTGTTTTTTTTTTTTTTTTTTTTGCAGCAGACTTGCCCAACGCACTATGTTGTTTGATTCCTTGACTGCTGCTTCCATGGGCATTGATTGTGGATCCTAGTAAAATGAAATCCTCTCTGTAAAGATTTGCCATAAAGACTACAGCCCAGAAAATCCTATGGGGCAGTTCTAACTGATGGCACACAACAACTACAACCAAGAGTATTACATTTGTTACATCAAAAGGCTTTGGTCTACAAGGTTTGAGGACTACTGTTCTATCTAATGGGCTCCACCTTCTTCTTTTAACCCAGTGGGGCAGAAATACTCTGTCCTATAGGGTTGCTACGAGTATAAACTGACTTGATAGCACACAACAACATAAAATCCCACAGGAGCCCTGGTGGCACAGTGGTTAAACACTCAGCTGCTGAGGGGTTGGTGGTTCACATCTACCCAGACGCTCCACGGGACAAAGTCCAGGTGATCTGCTTCTATAAAAATTACAGCCAAGAAAACCCTTTGGGACAGTCCAGGCTGTAACACACGGGATCTCTGTGAGTTGAAAATCCACTTGATGGCACTTAACACCAATAACAATAGCATTCCACAGATCATCCCACCCTCTACTGACAGACATTTAGATTATTTTCGTGTTTTTTTTTTTTCTTTCTATTTTCCACTGCTGCAAAGAAGGCTGTGTGAGCATCCAGGTACCCACCTCTTTGGTGCATGTTTGGTTTCTACAGTTTGTCAAATAAGTAAATGCATGAGGTCATTTCCCTCCAGCCAAGCTATTCCCCTTATCACTACACCACACAAAATAGTAATACTTCTTTTCCTTTTCTTGTCTATGACTTTTCATTGTCAGTAACAATCTCGGCAACAATTCATGCAGCATCAGACAAGGCATGTGTTCACTGCTTGACAACAAGGCCCCCTCAACACCTCTATTCAAGTAAAACTGATCAGCAGGAATAAATGTGGTCCTGCAACACTCCCAGTCGGAGTGCACACAATTTGAAATGCATTTTCTTCTGACAGCCAAATCTTTTAGCAACTAGGTCTTCATTTCTATCAATATTGTAACCAGACCCAGAGGAACAAAGGAAAGCCGGCGCTTGTTCACACTCCTACTCACTCTGGCTCCTCTCCAAAGGCTCCTCTGAGCACACCATTCTGGGGTTTGCCTGAAGGCTGGACGGTGCTTAGTTACCTGATGCTGCTAAAACAGCAATACCTAAATAAGTGTCTTTAATAAACAGAACTTTATTTTCTCACAGTTTAGGAGGCTAGAAGTCCAAATTTAGAGCATCAACTCGAGGGCAAGGCTTTCTCTCTTGGCTTTGGAGGAAGGTCCTTGTCATTTCAGCTTCTGTTTCCTGGTTCTTTGGAGATCTTCACTTGTCTTGTCATCCATCTTACCCCATCTCTGCTCTGCTTGCTTGTTTAATCTCTTTTATATCTCAAAAGAAATTGACTCAAGACATACCCTCATTAACATAACAAAGAAAACCCATTCCCAAAGGGGAAAGAGATTAAGATTTACAACACATATTTTGGGAGAATATAGTCCAATCCACAATAAAAGGTCTTTTAAATTTCTAGCTTCTAATTTCCCTCTCTCACACATATGAAATGTTAGCACTGTACAGAGTCCTGAAGTTAAGATATATCAGCCATTTTAGCAACTGAGGGCAGTATTTAGCTAAGATATTTTCAATAGGTAGATGAGAATTGGTTTGAGGTGATAAACTTGAAAATAGCAAGTCATACAATTTAAGTTGTTCTAAGCACTGAGTTTCAAAGTCCAACAAGACACTTTAAAACTATACATGCTGCTCCAACCCGTCATTCATTTAATAATTTATTCCCTGTATAGATATAGAAGTAGATGTAGTGCATGGAGATGGATGGATGGATGGACAGATAGATACACAGATACATAGCTATTCAGAAACCATGCTGGAAGCTGGGGATGAAGTAGTAGCTAAGTAAAAATCCCTGCTTGGATGTTTCCTCACAGCATGTGCTCATGTAGCTTGGAAGACCAAGAACACCCTGATCAAAGCATAAAATCCATCATAAAGGCTATTCAACTTTCAAATTACAGGCACAGCTGATACTAGGGAATAGATAGGACCACATCTAAAGATTTGCAGGAGACACCTGGGAGCTGAGGGAAGGAAGTCTACAGCTCCAAGGTAGAAATCAGTTTGATGGATAGATGATCCTGGCAATTCTTAGGATGATTTCCTTCTGAGTCACTGTCCTGGTGGTCTCTAGTCCATCCTGAAGGTTTGTTAGCCTGATACAAAGGTGATGGGGAAAGATCATCTGCTGTCCCAAAGCTCTCACAATGGTCTCCACAGCCAATGGCCTCCAGAGCCCAGAGCACTGCCCCCTCCCATTTGTTAGACCTGATTCTTAAGAGTTGGAAGCAGATTGTTACAGAAAGCTTTCCGCTGTCTCTGCATCTATCTCTTCTCTTCACATTTTGGATCTCATGAGGAACTAAACTTAACAATGTCTTAACATAACTAAGTGTCCAGTCTCACTATATACAAAAATACATATGTATTATTGTTGTTAAGTGCCATTAAGTTGGTTCTGACTCATAGAGACCCCGTGTACCACAGAAGGAAACAATGCCCCATCCTGCATCACGCTCCTCACAATCATTGCTGTTTGAGCCCATTATTGTAGCCAATGTGTCTATCCATCTTGTTGAGGGTGTTCCTCTTTTTTACTGACTCTCTATTTTACTAAGCATGATATTCTTCTCTAACCACAGCTATGCTTTATATGAAGCTATGTTCCTTGGAAAACTGGAAAACTAGACACAGCCTTACATCAGGATCTGAGCCAGGCCATCCATGGGCTCAGTGATTGGACCTGCAATTGTTGTTGTTATGATGTGCCGTCAAGTTGGATGCGACACATAGCAACCCCTCCTTGGGTTTCCGAGGCAGTATCACTACGGAAGTAGATTGCCCAACCTTCTACCTCAACATGAAAAGGATGAGATGTCAGTATAGGACCTGATTCTGAACTAAAGGCTCTAGTTAGGTGGGTAAAGGCAAACACAAAGTCTTAGAAGATGAGCACTGGAAGAGAAGAAAATCAAACATGTATTGAGGAGCAACCTGGAAACTAAAAAGGGAAGAAAACGCATGTTAAGGAAGACAGCCAACAAAATCTACAAATAGGATATGAACTGACTCAAGATGAAATAAAAAGAATTTAAAAGTCTTAAAAAAAAATTAAAGTAGCATAATTTACTACCCTCAAATCAAGACTAACAACCAAGAAAAGAAAAAATAATTACCAAACAGTAAAAGATAAAAATAAAATAGAGACATATGAAAAAGAATCCATTTAAAACAGTAACAGTTAAAACTAAGGGCACAGAAATAAAATACAATAAATTATAAAATCTAGACTGATAGCGTAGTGCCTAAGGCACTTGACTGCTAAGCAGAAGTCTGGTGGTTCAAACGCACCAGCCACTCCTCAGAAGGAAGGTTGGGCAATCTACTTCGTAGTGATACCACCTCAGAAACCTAAGGAAGAGTCGCTATGAGTCAGGTCCAACTAGACAGCACATAACAACACAACAACAACAAAATCTAGACTGGACATAATTACAATGAGAATGAAAAAAAAATAAAATAAAAATAACACTGCCATCAGTCCTTCCAACTCACAGCAACGGCCCTACAAGGCACAAATCTTTATGGAATCAGGTTGCTTCATCATTCTCTTGTGAAGTGGCTGGTAGATTGGAACCACCAACATTTTGAACATTTTGGTTAGCAGCCAAACACTTTAACCACTATGGTACCACAGCTCCAATGAGCTCCAATGAAAATTAGTAGGTTACAATAAGATCAGTAGATTTGTCCAGAATAAAGCATGGAGAAATTGGGATTTTAAAGTTCTATAAAAGAGTAGTTAATAGATACAGAGGAATGACTGATTGGCTCCAACATACCTTACAGGCATTCCTGAAGAGGTAAATAATTGTTTGAAAGATAATGGCTAAGAATTTTCTATATTTGTAGCAAAACAGGACTCATTAAATTAAAAAAAAAAAAAAACTAAGTCATTAGCTGGATAAACAAAAATAAATCCATAATAAGGTACAAATAGCAAAAGTGAAAAATATAAAAAATAAAGAGAAAATTTTAGAAGCTACTCTAGAGCTAACTTATGAAGGAATCATAAATGAAGGAAAGCAAACTTCTTTTGCTGAAGATAACTCAAAACAGTTGCAGCAATACAGCAGTGAACTGCCAGAAATTCAGGATGGATTTAGAAGAGGATGTAGAACCACTGGGGTATCACTGCTGATATCAGATGAATCTTGGCTGAAAGCAAAGAACACCAGAAAGTTTTTTTTTACCTATTGCTAAAACGGCAAGGAGGCCACATGTTCTGACCTCCTCTAATCCCACAAGAGGAAGACAGGATTACCAGCCGTAACCCAAGGCCTATTCCTACAAGACCAGACATGCTACCTCCCTCCAGCCCTTTCACCAACTGTTCCTCCCAAAGCACCCACCACCTCTCTCCTGGGCTCGATAATTCGCTGCAGTGGCCACACAGAGCTCACAGATTATGGGGTTTATTAGGGAAGCACCACAGGCTACAATTCAGGTTCAGGAAAAAATGCTCAGCCTCCCTCCCAGCCCACCATCCCTCAGCCAACAGTCTC
>NW_006921700.1:4621454-4630030 GCF_000298275.1 Orycteropus afer afer | reverse complement strand
TATGGATAGAAAAGCCACACTAAGTAATTTACTACACTGCACCTATGTGTTATTGACTATGTAAAGGCATTGAATTATGTGGTTCATAACAAATTATGATAACACTGCAAAGAATGGTAATTTCAGAACACTTAATTGTAGTCATGCAGAACTTGTACATAGACCAAGAGGCAGTCATTCAAACAGACTGCCTGCTTTAAAATCGGAAGAGGTGTGTATCATGGTTATATCCTGTCACCATACTTATTCGATCTGTACGTTTCGAGCAAATTATCCGAGAAGCTGGAGCACATGAAAAAGTTTGAGGCATCAGGATTGGAGGAAGGCTCATTAACAACCTGCGATATGCAGATGACACAGCCTTGCTTGCTGAAAGTGAAGAGGACTTGAAGTACCTAGTGATGAAGATCAAAGGCCATAGTCTCCAGCATAGACAACACCTCAACATAAAGAAAACAAAAATCCTCACAACTGGCCCAATAAGCAACATCATGATAAATTATGAAAACATTAAAGCTGTCAAGGATTTAATTTTACTTGGATCCACAATCAACATCCATGGAAGCAGCAGTCAAGAAATCAAATGATGTATTGCATTGCTGCAAAAGATTTCTTTAAAGTGTTAAAAAGCAAAGATGTTGTCTTGAAGGCTAAGGTGCACCTAACCCATGACATACGCAGTATTTTCAATCACCTCAGATGCATGCAAAAGCTGGACAACGAATAACAGAGACAGAAGAATTGATGCCTTTGATTGATGGTATTGGTGAAGAGCATTCAATATACCATGGATTGCCAGAAGAATGAACAAATCTGTCTTGGAAGAAGTACAGTCAGAATGTTCCTTCGAAATGAGGATGGCAAGACTCCATGTCATGTACTTCAGACATATTATCAGGAGAGACAAGTTTCAGAAGAAGGACATCATGCTTGGCAAATTAAAGGGTCAGAGTAAAAGAGGAAGACCTTCAACAAGATGGACTGACACAGTGACTGCAAGAGTGCGCTCAAATATAACTAGTATTGTGAGGATGACACAGCACCAGGCAACATATCATTCTGTTGTACACAGTGATAGTTATGGGTCAGAATCAACTTGATGGCACTTAACAATAGAAACAGACTTCTAATTAGTACTAATAAGATGTCAGAAGTCAATAAAGTCAATTTTCAATGTACCGAGAAAAAAGATGTATCATTCTACAATTCTGTTGTTGTTGTTGTTGTTGTTGTTGCTGTTGTTAGGTGCCATTAAGTTGGTTCTAACTCATGGCGAGCCTATGTACAACAGAGCAAAACACTGCACAGTCCTGTCACCCTCACAATCCTTACTATACCTGAGCCCATAACCTTAACATAAAGAAAACAAAAATTCTCACTGAAGGCCTTTCCCCTTTTCACTGACCCTCCACTTTACCAAGCACGATATCCTTCTCTAGGGAATGGTCCCTTCTGACAACATGACCAAAGTAGGTGAGACAAAGTCTGGCCATTCTGGCTTCCAGGGGGCATTCCGGCTGCACTTCCTCCAGGAAAGATTTGTTTGTTCTTCTGGCAATCCATGGTACTTTCAGTATTCTTTGCCAACACTACAACTCAAAAGTATCAACTCCTCTTTGGTCTTTCTTATTAATTGTCCAGCTTCTACATGCATATGAGGTGACTGAAAATACCATGGCTTAGATTAGGTGCACCTGGTGGTGTAGTGCCTAAGGCATTTGACTGCTAACCAGAAGGCCGGTGGTTCAAACCCACCAGCCACTCCTTGGAAGGAAGGTTGAACAATCTACTTCCCTAGTGATACCGCCTCGGAAACCCAAGGAGGGGTCACTATGAGTCAGATTTGACTCCATGGCAGTGAGTTTGGTTTTTTGGTTTAAGTCTTCAGCTGGAATGTTCCTTGGAAGTGAGAATGGTCAGATTTAGTCTCACCTACTTTGGTCATGTTGTCAGAAGGAAACATTCCCTGGAGAAGGATATCATGCTCGGTAAAGTGGAGGGTCAATGAAAAAGGGGAAGGCCTTCAATGAGATGACTTCACACAGTGGCTTCAAAGATAGGCTCAGGTATAGCAGAAATTGTGAAGCTGGCACAGGACCAGGCATTGTTTCATTCTGTTGTACGTAAAGTCACTATGAGTCAGAGTCAACTCAATGGCACCTAACAACAACAAGAAGAAGTCTTCAAAGAGACATCTTTGACCTTCAGGACTTTAAAGAGATCTTTTGCAGCAGGTTTGCCCAGTGCAATATGATGTCTGATTTACTGACTGCTGCAACCATTGTGTTGAGTGTGGATCCAAGTAATATGAAATCTTTGACAACCTCAATCTTTTCTCCATTTATCGTGATGCTGCTTATTGGTCCAGTTGTGAGAATTTTTGTTTTCTTTATGTTAAGGTGTAATCCATATTGCAGACTGTAGTCTTTAATCTTCATCAATAAGTGCTTCAAGTCATCTTCACTTTCAGCAAGCAAGGTTGTGTCATCTGCATATTGCAGGTTGTTAATGAGTCCTCCTCCAATCCTGATGTCATGTTCCTTCATATAGTCCAGCTTCTTGGATTATTTGCTCAGCATACAGATTGAATAAATACAGTGAAAGGATAGAGCCCTGACGCACACCCTTCCTGATTTTAAACCATGTAGTATCCCCTTGTTATGTTCAAATGACAGCCTCCTACTCTATGTACAGGTTTCTCATGAGCACAACTAAGTTTTCTGGAATTTCCGTTCTTCTCAATGTTATCCATAATTTGTTATGATCCACAAAATCAAATGCTTTTGCATAGTCAACAAAACACAAGTAAACATCTACTGGTGTTCTTTGCCTTCAGCCAAGACTCATCTGACATCAGCAGTGATATCCCTCTTTCCACATCCTCTTCTGAATCTAGCTTGCATTTCTGGTAGTTCTCTGTCAATACACTGCTGCAACCATTTTTGAATTATCTTCAGCAAAGTTTTACTTGTGTGTGATATTAATGATGTTTTTCAATAATTTCTACATTTGTGGGATCATGTTTCTTTGGAATAGGTAGAAATAAGGATTTCTTCCAGTCAGTTGGCCAAATTTCTTGGCAAAGACGAGTACGTGCCTCCAGAGCAGCATCCGTTTATTGAAACATCTCCATGGGTTTTCCGTCATTTCCTGGAGCCTTGTTTTTAGCCTATTCCTTCAGAGAAGCTTCAACTTCTTCCTTCAGTACCATTGGTTCTTGATCATATGCCACCTCCCGAAATAAATGAACACTGACATATTTGTTTTTGTACAGGGACTCTGCATATTCTTTACATCTTCTTTTGATACTTCCTGCATCATTCAATATTATGCCCATAGAATCTTTCAGTACTGCAACTCAAGCCTTGAATTTTTTTCTTCAGTTCTTTCAGCTTGAGAAAGGCTGAGCATGTTCTTCCCTTTTGGTTTTCTAACTCCAGGTCTTTGCACATTTCATTATAATAGTTGACTTTGTCTTTTCAAGCTGCTCTTTGAAATCTTCTGTTCAGCTCTTTTAGCTTTTCATGTCTGCCATTTGCTTTAGCTACTCTCTGTTCAAGAGTAAGTTTCAGGGTCTCTTCTGACATCCACTTTGGTCTTTTCTTCCTTTCCTGTCTTTTTAATGACCTTTTGCTTTCTTCATGGATGATGTTCTTGATTCATCCCACAACTCACAAGGTTTTTGGTCATTGGTGTTCAATGCATCAAATCTATTCTTCAGATGGTCTCTAAATTCAGGTGAGATATAATCAAGGTCATATTTTAGCTCATGTTTTAATTTTCTTCAGCTTCAACATGAACTTATATGAGCAAATGGATGATCTGATCCACAATCAGCTCCTGGCCTTGTTTTGGCTGAAGATACTGAGCTTCTCCATTGCCTCTTGTCACAGACGTAGTCAACATGATTTCTGTGTATTCCATTTGGTGAGGTCCACGTGAGCTGCTGTTTATGTTGCTGAAAAAGGGTATTTGCAATGAGTAAGTTGTTGGTCCTGCAAAATTCTATCATGTGCTCTCCAGCATCGTTTCTATCACTGAAGCCTTATTTTCCAACTACCAGTGATTCTTCTTTGTTTCTAACTTTTTTTCATTCCAATCACCAGTAAGAATCAATACATCTTGAATTCCTGTTTGGTCAATTTCAGACTGAAGAAGTTGGTAAAATTCTTCAATTTCTTTGTCTTTGGCTTTAAAGATTGGTGCGTAAATTTGAATAATAGTCATATTAACTGGTCTTGCTTGTAGGTGTATGGATATTAGCCTATCACTGACATTGTACTTCAGGATAGATCTTGAAACATTTTTTGTGATGATGAATGCCATACCATTCCTCTTCAATCAATCATTCCCAGCACAGTAGACCATATGATTGTGTAATTCAAAATGGCCAAAACCAGTCCAATCCAGCTCACTAATGCCTAGGATATTGATCTTTCTGCATTCCATTTCATTTTTGACAACTTCCAGTTTTGCTACATTCATACTTCACACATCCTATGATCTGATTATTAATGGATGTTTGCAGCTGTTTCTTCCCATTCTGAGTCATGTCCCACCAGCAAATGAAGGTCCCCAAAGCTTTACTCCATTTGTGTCATTAAAGTTGACTACCTTGATAGGCAGTTCTTCCCCAGTGCATTGAGTGCCTTCCCTACCTGAGGTGCTCATCTTCCAGCACTACATGAGACAATGTCTCAGGCTATTCATCAAGTTGTCCAGTAATATACCAGACAGTGTTTCACGGCTAGTCATAAGGTTTTCACTGGCCAATTCTTTCAGAAGTGAATGGCCCCTTCCTTCTTCTGAGTCTGTCTCAGTCTGGAAGCTCTGCTGAAACCTGTCCAACATGAGTGACTCTGGTAGTATTTGAAATACCAGTAGCATAGCCTCCAGCCACACGGCAACACCCGAGCCACCACAATACAACAAACAGATGAGAGTAATTTAATGAGTAATTAAAATTCTATAATTACTTAAATAAAAATTCACGAGTGAAAAAATATAGTTTCATGTATTTTAACTTAGAGGGTTAGTTCATCATCCATAGATTCTCACTGAAAGAACCCTCAAAGACATTATTTCAGCAAAAAGAAAGTGAGCCCGGGGGGTAGGGGGAAGTTGGGATGCAAAAGAAAACATGTAAAAGTTGATAAAGTACATGGGTAGGTTCATTAATTACTGTATTTTTGTTTGTTTTTAATTACTGATTTTGTGTGTGTTTTAAAAGAAAGTGGAGCTAAAACCCCACTATGGAGAAAAGGACATTGAATGGGTGGTTAAATGGGGCAAAGGAGCTTTTCTTGTTTGAGAGAAATAAAAAGAAATGAAATAACTTTAGGCTCTGTTACAAAAATGTATAGTTAAGAATGTATTTTTCAAAAGTAAAAGGCAACCACTTAAATATAAAAACCCACCTAATCAATAGCTTTTGCCCTAAACCAAACCCAACCCACTGCCATCAAGACAATTCCGACTCATAGTGACCCCCATCGGGTTTCTGAGGTGGTAAATCTTTACGGAAGTATATTGGTCTTCCTTCCAAGTCATGGCTGGTGGGTTTGAACCGCAAACCTTCTGGTTAGCAGTCAGATGCCTTAGGCACTGTGCCACCAGTGCACTAGCAGAGGAGAAAGAGTAAATAGCAAAAACATTCTAACTTCAACAGGAGATGGGAAAGAGAAAGAAACAGAACAAAGCAACAACAAAAGGATCAGAAACAGAGAACACACATGAAAAATACATGGCATAAATAAGTCCGTATCAGTCACTATTAAAATAAAACTAGTGCCTAAGGGGGAGCTCTGGTGGTGTAGGTGCAGTGCCTAAGGTACTTGACTGCCAGCCAGGTTGGCGGTTCAAACCCACCAGCTACTCCTTGGAAGGAAGGTTGGGTAATCTACTTCCATAGTGATACTGCCTTGGAAACCGGAGGAGGGGTTGCTATGAGTCAACTCAGCAGTGAGTTTGGTTTGTGGTTAGTTAAAAGATAGAGTCTCAGACTGGATACGAAGAAGTAAAACCAGCTAACTATATTCCAGGTAAATAATAATAATGTAACTGGTATACCACCATCAATGTCAGACAAAATAGAGAGAAGACACAAATACAAATGAGTTCAAGGTTCACCTCAAGAAACTAGTAAAGCAACAACAGATTAAACACAAAAAAAGTACAAAGTTAAAATAATAAACATAAGAGCATATACTGTACTAATGAAAGAGAAAACGAATTATCAAAACCTAAAGCCTGGCTCTCTGGAAGATAATTCTTCAGCAAGACCAAATAAAGAAAAGGTGATAAAGCACAAAAAAATTAGTGATAGAAAGTAAATATTTATTAACAAAAAAAGATACGTTTTAAACAAAAAGAGAAACTGAATGACGTTCTTAGAAATGAACAATTTTCTTTAAAAAATATATACACGATCATATCTGACTCCAGAAAAAATTTAAAACCTGCATATACTAATAACCACAAGAGAAAGAGAATTGATGGCCAGAATCTACCCCTCACTCCCCAAAGGCACCAAGCCAAGAAGGCTTCATAGGTAAGTTCTGCCAGACTCCACGGAACAGTTAATCCTCACCGAAAGCAAACTGTCTCAGAGAACAGAAGAAGAGGGAAAACTAGCCAAATGATTTTATGAGATTAGTATATATAACCATAATAAATTACAGATGGACAGTGCAATAAAGTTGTAGACCAGTCTCACTCATGACAATAGATGCAAAACTCCTATTTAAAATATTCTCAATCAAATCCAGCAATGTATAAAAATTCTATCATAATCAATTACTGCTTACTTTAGAATTACAAGAATATCTATCCTCAGAAAATTTATTAATATACCACATTGTTGGATTAATACAATCAGCTTAGAAAAAGCACTTGACAAAATTCCATAACTGTTCGTGATAATTTAGCAAATTAGGAATAGAAAAGTATTTCTTTCATTCAGTGAAAGCATTTATTAAGAATTAATGCCAAACATCATGTCATAGTAAAAATTTAGATGCATTTTCATTAAAGTCAGAACATAACAATGATTGTTTCTACTACTCACTGCTGAACTGTGAGGCCCATTCAGTACAGTAAGCCAAAGAAAGAGGTATAATAATTGGAAAGAAAGAGACTAAATTCTCCTCATTTGCAGATATTGTTCACGATACACCTAAAGTCAACATCAAAAATAAATTCAGCAAGATCACTAGAAATGCATAAAAGAAGATCTAACCAAATGGAGAGACACCAGGCTCATGGATGAGAAATTCAATAATGAGGTGTCAATTCTCAAAAAATTAATCTAGAAAGCCAATGCAATTTCAATTTTTTTAAAAAAACCAAACTATCAAAGTTACCACTTCATTCCCTTTAAATCCATTGCCATTGAGTTGGTTCAGACTTACAGGGTCTCTACAGAACAGTGGGGAAAAAAGTGCCCCCAGGGTTCCCTAAGCTGCAAATCTTTACAGGAGCAGATGGCCTGGTCATTTCTCTCAGGGAGAGACTGATGGGTTCAAAATGCTGACTTTTCAGTTAGCAGAGGAGTGCTTGACCACTGTGCCACCAGGGCTCCTCTCACACCCATTATTGTTGTTCTTACGTATCATCAGGTCAGTTTCAACTCACAGCAACCCTATGCACAACAGAATGAAACACTGCCTGGTCCTATACTCTCCTCATAATCGCTGCTTTGTACAAATCCATTGTTGAAGCCTGTGTCCATCCACCTCGTTGAGGGGCTTCCTTTTTTTCTGCTGACCCTCGACTTTACCAAGCATGATGTCCTGCTCCTGGAACTGTTCCCTCCTGATAACATCCAAAGTACGTGAGATGACGTCTCACCATCCTCGCTTCCAAGGAGCATTCTGGCTGAACTTCTTCCAACACAGATTTGTTTGTTCTTCTGGCACTCCATAGTGTATTCAATATCCTTCAACAACACCATAATTCAAAGACATCAATCCTTCTATCTTCCTATAATCCCTCATTTTTCAATGTCAATAAAATATCACCTGCAAGCAATATGCCAAAATATTAAAAGTAGCTTGCCTTGAGGTAGTGAGCATGTGGATGGTTTTAGCCATCTTTCTAGTTTTCTGTATTTTTCAATATTTTTACAATAAACATGTGTTATTTCGTTAAGAAAGGAGAACGTTAAAACTGTCAAAAAGGGAGACAACTCATTTCTCACGCTATCCCAGTAAAGAGCACATACTGCAATGTGAATAAAATGACAATTTCTCTAAACTTCGTAGTATGTTATACTTTTCATAGCATTTCCACCATCTGTTTTATGTCAGCTCTCATAAGTGTGTGCCAAGTAGATAGGAAATTATCATGATAAGCTTTTCGTCAAATTACATGGGATTAGTGATTGAGCTGTGGTGGTGCTGTGATTAAAGCACTGGGCTGCTAAACAAAAGGTTGATGGTTCAAACCCACCAACATAAACATAAGAGAGAAATGTGGGAGAAAGATGTGGCAGTCTATTTCTGTAAAGATTTCCATCGTTGGAAACCCTCAGGGGCACTACTATTCTGTCGATGGCAGTGGGTTTGCTTTTTTTTTTT
>NW_006921700.1:4619040-4620724 GCF_000298275.1 Orycteropus afer afer | reverse complement strand
CAGGGAATGGTCCCTTCTTACAACATGACCAAAATAGGTGAGACGAAGTCTGGCCATTCTTGCTTCCAAGAAGCATTCTGGCTGCACTGAGTCCCCTCAAAAAATAAATCTCAATCCCAACCACTTGTGTCCATTCTCCTGTCACCATCATGGTCCAGGACACCATCCCTTCTCCAGATACTGAAGCTACCAAGGTCACAGTCACTGGACCTTGGCCAGAAGGCAAAGTCTAGGAGTCTGATTCACAGGCAAGGACCATGGCTCTTATATTTGGGGTGTCTGTTACCTGCACTTGTCCTGGCCCAGGAGCTATTTGCAAAGCTATCCTCCCTACCCCCACCCTGCACGCACACCCAGCCCCTGCCACAGGCTGTCTAATCACTAACCTTCCCTTTTGTAAGGACTTGCTCTTAGGGTCTTATCTTTTCCAACTTGAAGCAACATTATTTTTCCTAATTGGAAAGATATTTATTACTAGAAAAGAGGCACAAGTGAGCAAAAGAAGTACTTAATTAAAAGAAAGGACCAATCTGTAGCAATGACTAATTAATTAATTAATAGAGGCAAAGCCAGCCTAGCTGAACTAGTGGAGTGCTTACATAAACAAACTTTGCATCAACAGATATGAATGCTAACGACCAAGATCATACCAGTCTTCCTATACCTATAATTTACTGGAAGACAGCGGGCTACTATTAATCGGTGTGGTTTTCCCCTCAGTCTAACCCAACGTTGTTGTATTACCAGGCTTAGCATCAGGGTGCTCAGCCGGTGGGAAATTCTAAGGGCCAAATCGCCTCAGAGATAATTCACTGCACTGAGCTCCTTGCAGGCAAGACACACCCTGGCTCAGTCTCTAATCCCAATGCCTAGCACAAAAGCCAGCCCAGAGTTTGTTAAAATGAATCCAATCCAAATCCCCTAACTTTTAAAGATGCAAAAACTTGAAGCCCAGAAAGGTTGAGTGACTTGCTGTCTTAACACAAATACCACAAGTGGGCAGCTTTAAAGAAGAGACATTTTTCTTCCTCACACTTATGGAGGCTGAAAGTCCAAACCAGGGTCTCAGCCATGTTGGTTCCTTCATGTCGGTAGTACTGGGTGTTCCTCGGTTCCTTGGCACTCTTGGGCTTGTAGAAGATCCTCACTTGGCTCTATCTTATCCTGAGTGTGTCTCGCTGTCTGTTCTGGTCTTTTTATAACTAGGAAGTAATTAGGTTTAGGATCCATCCTACACTAGTATGACCTTGTTAACAAAACAAAACCCATTTCCAAACAAGATCACAGCCAGAAGTACAAGAGCCAGGAATTCAATACATGTGGTGGGGAGGGGACATAATTCAATCCATGGCACCCCCAAGATTCCAGGGTTCACTTTGGACGGAGCTGAGCTCACCATACTCAGGTCTCCTGGCCTTCTTTCTCCACAACTTCATGTATTCCTTGGAAAAAATGGTCTTTTCAACTATCTTTCCCCTGCCCTTGAAGTACTATTCTAACTTTAAGTAACCTAAGAGCACTCTCACTTTATCCAATAAGCAAGGTAAGCACAGGTTTACTTGTGCTTACTTACAAATCTGTAGTGAACAATCTCACATTTTTTCACCACATCAAAAATTCTTTTTTTTTTTTTAATTGTGATTTGGGTGAAGGTTTACAGAACAAATTTACTTTGCATACAGCA
>NW_006921700.1:4614506-4617745 GCF_000298275.1 Orycteropus afer afer | reverse complement strand
TTATCCATTCCTCAGTTGATGGACACCTAAAAATTCTATTTCTACATATGGCTGGTCATCTGTCTCTCTCCCAACCCCACAGCACCTTCCTATAGAATAAATGCTTCTTTTCAAATTTACAATCCCTGACAGGAACAGAGTACCCAGTAAACAAGTAAGCACGGGTTTACTTGTGCTTACTGACTAATCTAGAGTGAACAGTCTCACAGAGTTTCACTGCATCAATAGTTAATCCACCCTTGCTGAGAGGGCTCTCTATAGCATCTTCCAGGCAGAGGGCAAACAGTACAGAGCACTTCAGACGTGCACCTCCATGAGCCTAGTCTGCCTTCCCTTGGCTCTTAATGATACCACGTTTAAAATCAATGAAAAACAGAAGCCCTTTAAATTCAAATCATCTGTTAAGCAGCAGTACAGTGAGAGCATTAAGCAACAGGGATCTATTAACTGCAAACCTACTTTCTGTCCCCAAAGGCAAATTTGCTTTTGGAAATTTGCTTCTGGAAACATCTTAGGTATGACATCCTGGAAATGGACTCACGATATTAAGGAAGTAAGAGAAAAAGACAGATGGGATTTGAGGAGCTGAAGGAGGAGAGGGCAGATGAGAAAAACAGCGGCAACCGTTTTGAGGTAGAAGAACAACAAAAATACCTCAGACTTTATAAACTGAGGTGACATCCAGAATTCTCATATTATAAAAATTCTCCGCTCCTCAGGAAAAACAACCTTCTTCGTTCCTATTCTCATTTGCTTGTAAATGGCCATAACAGGGCTATATGTGTGTTCCTAAATTTATTATAAGATTTTCTCCCACAAACAAAACTGAGAAAATGAACAGCTATTCTACTCAACATTTTGAGAATTTAAAATTCACAGCTATTCAAAGGAAGGCTGGAACTCCAAGTCTTTTTCTAATAAGCTGTTTAACAATGTGTGAGGAGCAAGTTTTATGGATGCGTAATTAAGTACAACACTGGCTGGTGAGAATACACCAGAATGTGGGAAAGGGGTGGTTAGGCTCTGCTCTGCTTCCCGGCAAATTTGGAGGTTTCTTCAATGGAGACCAGGAAACTTTCCCTCTTGTGCTAAATTTGCAGGCAGACACATTAGGCTTATGATGAACCACAGATATCTAGACCTCATAGCATGTAACTACAAAAATAGCACACTAGCTTTTTTGAGGAAAAAAAAATCAACCCCTTTTCTGCTAGGTAACAGCATCCTATCTTTTAGGATTGGGGGAGGGACTGCAGTGTGGCCCGAGGAGTGGAGCAGGATAAAGGATTAAGAGCTCAGAGATGAAGGTGGCCCCAAGAAAATATGCAGTTTAGGTGTCTCTCTGTGACTGATTATTCCCAAAGATGGTCACAGTGATCTCTGCCTTTCACCTGCCCTTTTGCAATGTGACTCTGCCCTGCCTCCCATCAAAAAGAAGACTGTATTTCCCTTCCTTTCAAATCAAGTGGAAGGAAGATTGGGCAATCTACTTCCATAGAGATACTGCCTCAAAAACCCTAGGAGGGTCACTGTGAGTTGGAAACGACTCAACAGCAGTGAGGTTCTTTTTTTTTTTTTAATCAAGACTGCCCCTGTGACTTGTAACCAACTGAATGTGGTGGAAGTGACACACTGGGGCTTCTAAACCCAGCCTTTATGTGGCCTTATAGCTTCTACTTCCACAGAGACCACCAGCACCATGTAAGAAAGTCAGGCTGCAGAAAGATGCCCTAGAGAACAGAGACCTGAGAGGAGAATTAGGGCATTTAGAAAAGAACCTAGGCCCCCAGCGTAGAGCCAGCACCAAGGCCTCATACAGGAAATGGCGCCATCTTGGATACCTGAGCACCAGTTGAGCTGCTCAACCAAGAGCACACAGAAAAGAGAAAAGCTATCCCCACAGAACCCTGCCCAAGTACTGACCCACACAATCATGAGCAAATGGCTGCCTTAAGTCACTAAGTTTGGGGACAGTTTGCTAGGTTGTAACATAACAGAACCACCACCCCAACTGCTGTCTGCCATCAAATAGTTCCTTCTCTGGCTGTCCCCTGAGGGAATGTTATGTGCTTTGCTTTTGATTTTGTTTCTGGGTTTTTGCCACTTTTTTTTTTTTTCTTTTAATTTATCAATGGAAGAATGTTGGAGGGGACAGTGGGAATTGACTTGAGACCCACTGAGCCCTTAAAGCTGCCTGCTGGGGAAATTGGTATTCTAAGCACTCTGTCCTACGTCACACTGCTCAGAGGGAAGATGCTCGCGGTATGACCCCTGTCAGGGCCCAAGGGCAGCCCCACCAAGCCGGTGCCGCTGCACACCACCTCTTGTCAGAGTACAGACTTCCAACTGCTCTGTGAGCAAGCAGCTCCCCCATTCAATAAAATACCCTAGAATGGAATCCAGTTTATCCTGTCCTCATAGGCCCTAGTCCCTCTCCAGGCTGAACTGACAGGCTGGCAGATTCATCTGCCTGGAGACTCCAGCATCCCTGCTTCCCCATGGTCATTTAATGATCGAAATGCACCACCTCCACCCCCCAAAAATAAAAAGGAATGGAAAAACAGGCCACACTTACTCCACACACAGCCTGGGGTGGGAGCGTCCCTCACAGTTGGCTGCAGGCCGATCCAGAGAGATGCTGCAGCATTTATCACTAGCAAATCACATCCAGATTTCACTCGGGAAAAATCATCCAAACCAAAATGAAGACGAACAGTCGCATGGGGCCTGTGTGGTTCTGTCCACACAGCCTGGCTGCTACAGGGAAGCCCAGGTGGGCCGGGCCTCTAGATGGTACAAACAGATTGTGCTAGAATGTTCATCTAAAAGTTGGCAGTTGGAACCCACCCAATGGGACCACAGAAGAAAAGGCCTGGAGATCTGCTTTTGCTAAGGTTATAGCCAAGCAAATGCTATGGAGCAGTTCTACTCTGTAACACATGGGGTTGCCATGAGTTGGAATTGATTCAATAGCAACTAACACCACCACCCAGGTGGGTCAGACAAGGACAACATCCCCAAAATGACCTCCACTCGGCTGCCACTAATGTGAAGCCACTTTCCCCTCCCTGCAGCCTCATGGGTGGAGACAGTACAAAACCCAGATGCCCTGTACTTTGCACAGCCAGGCTGCTGACCCAGGCCAACATCACAGAAGCAGGGCCGGGCCGGATGGGGACTCTCAGAAGGGAAGCTCTGAACTCACCTCAGCACTAGGTTTGCCTCAACACCTTCTCTGG
>NW_006921700.1:4602321-4610066 GCF_000298275.1 Orycteropus afer afer | reverse complement strand
TCAGGGGTCCAAGATTATCTTCTGTGTCTGTGTTAATTGGTTTCCCTTTTCTTTGTTGAAGAGTGTCTGTGCAGTCCTTGTGCCTAGTCCGCCATCTTGCCGGAACTCCCACACAAATGTTTATTGCACTAGGTGCTGGGACTAGGTGGCAAACAAGACATGCATGGTCCTAGCCCCAAAAAACTTGCATGCCACAATTAGAATACCCTATTTAGGAGCTCTGGTAGCATAGTGCCTAAGGCACTTGGCTGCTAACCAGAAGGCTGGCGGTTCAAACCCACCAGCCACTCCTCGGTAGGAAGATAGGGCAAACTACTTGCGTAGTGATACTGCCTCGGAAACCCAAGGAGGGATCACTATGAGTCGGGTTCAACTCGACGGCACATAACAACATGGTAAGTGCAAGTTGGGAGCAAGAGGAGGAGCACTTACTGGAGACATGGTCCTGGGTCCTGCCAGGGGTGGAGAAGATGGCGGGGGGGGGGCAGGGAAGGCACAGTGTAGGCTAGAGAAAGAGGCACCTGCAGTGTTGCCTAGAAGGCTCTCAGGCTCCAGTGATTTTACCCATAGGTTCGCTCCCCTCTCTGAGCCCCCCCAGTTCCTATACCTGAACCTCTGCATCCAGCATTAATTAGATTCTGGCTGCATCCCCACATATGTTTCTCAATGTCACTTCCATGAAGGCAATATTCTGCTCATTCAATGACAACCCTAGTATTTTAGTCTGGCTTCCCAAGCCCTATACAATCTGTCAGAACCAACCTGGACACCCACAAACAAAAACAAATAAACCAAACTCACTGCCATTGAGTCAATTCTAACTTATAGGGACCCCCATTGGGTTTCCAAGGCTGTAAATCTTTAAGGAAGCAGACTGCCTCATCTTTCTTAGCAGAGAAGCTGGTGGGTTCAAATCACTGACCTTTTGGCTAGCAGCCAAATGCTTTAACCACTCAACCACCATAGCACTTTTGGACACCCACAAAAGACCCCCCCAAATCCCTGCTCATATTCATCTGACTAGCTCCACCCTCAGCTCTTAGTTATATACTTATGAATGTCTCCATTTTGATATCTGAACCCTAAAATATAAAGGTCTACTCAGTCATAGCTAAAATATAAAGGTCTACCAGTAGGCTGGTAGTCACCAACAAGGCATGATGTAAGAAATCCATAGAAAAACCCCAAGGCCCAACTAATGCCCAAAACCATGTAGGAAATTTTCCATGATCTATTATTATTCCTTGACTTAAGCATCACTCTTATAAGGAAATTTTTTAAAAAACCAAAAAGTTGCTTAATATTATAATCCAGTAATTCCAGTTCTAGGTATATAGCTAATAGGAATGTTTACAATCATTCAACAGAAGATACCAACAAAAATATTCACAGCAGGGCTAGTTATGATAGTCCCAACCTAGAAATTATCCATATGCTCACCTACAACAAGATGGCTACATTATGGTATATTCACACAATAAAGTGCCATACAGAAACAAGAATATACAAGATACAACTACATACGGCAACATCAATGAATATCCAAACATAATGTTGTGTGACGTAAGGCAGACCCAAGAGTAATACTCCCAGATACCATTTATATAAAGTTCAAACACAGGCAAGACTGACCTATGATGTTAAAAGTCAAGATAGGGGCTACCTAGGAGCATGATAATGATGAGAATGGGTACAAGGGTGGCTTCTAGGATGCTGATAATATTCTATGTCAAGATCCAGATGTTGGGGATATGAGTGTATTCTTTGTGTGAAAATATACTGAGCCATTCATGTATGATGTATGTAATACTTCAACAAAAAGCCTACCTTAAGAAAAAAAAAAGTCACTGAATATTGATGAGGTATACAGAAGTCGATACTTTTGTACATTAGGAAAGTAAATTATATAGCTTTAGGGAAAAGAATGTGGTAATATTTATCAAAACCTTTAAAAACTCCATATCCCTTGACCTAATAATTCTAGCTTTAGAAATTTATCTTCAGGAAATAATAAGAGTATGCAGTGGTACTTGTCACAGAATTATTTATAATAGGGAAAATTTGGAAAAAACCTAAATTTTGAGTACATGTATACTTACTTATTTTGCAGCTATGGAAATATGTTTAATAAAATATTTAATGAGAGGGTTAGGGGAGATTTTAATTTCTTTTTGCCACTTTCTGTATTTTCCAAATTCCCTCCAATGAACTTGTATCATTTTCAAAAGAAAAGAGTTGCTTAGAAAGAAATAAATGCAAAAGCTCATGCAGCAATTAAAACTAAATACAGCATTCACTCAAGGAGCACATACTGAAATCTTCCACTGTTAGGCACTGGGGATAGTAATGAGTTTAGCCTAGGGCCTGCTCTCAGGAATCTCTGTAGAGTCGGACATTGAGTTTGATTTATTCATAGCTGATGCAATGGGAAAAGCAACCAATCTGAAGTTAGCAGACTTAAATTTGAGACTCAGTTCCACCATTTAAATTTCTTGAGAACCTTAGCAGGTTATCTCTCTCTCTTCATCAGTTCCTTCATCTGTAAAATTAGTATAATGAGAGCTGTCCAGGTTACCTTCCTACGATGAAGTCCAAGAAGAGGGTACTGAGCATGCTCTGAATCTGCAGGCTTTCAATATCATGATGAAGTTCTCATTCATGTTATGTACAATATAGGCACACAATATGCTCTCCAATTCTCCTAAGAACTATCATGCCTCCAACCTGCCTCCTGCTTCCATGGTTACCTCTTCCCTCCCATCTTTGTGGTGCTGGGCAATGTTGATAGGCCCAAGAGGCTAACAGTAGAAGGAAATTCTTTTTATTACTAAGTTCCAGTTGCATTGTTTGTGGTCTGCATGATGTTGATTCTTTGGTATTTGCTAATTGTCCCTGGTCAATTTCTATAAATGTGTGCCTGAAAAGAAGGTACAGTTCCCATTGGTAGGGTACATGATTGCATATGAATCCATTGGTGCATGCGTGTTACTTGTCTTGTTTGAAGTTTCTATTGATTTACTAATTTACATCTTCTTAGTCCATTTCTAAAATGTATTAAAAATCTCCTACAGTCATCAAAAATAATAAAGTATTTAGGAACATTTTATTTAAGAATAATATTAACAAGTCCAAGACCTGTATAGTAAAGACTACAAAACACTGCTAAAAAGAAATTAAAGAAGACTTAAATAAATGGAAGGAGTCTCTGGGTTGTATAAACAGTTTATGCACTCAGTTGCAAACCAAAAAGTTGGTGGTTCAAGTCCACCCAGAGGCACCATGGGAAAAAAAAAAAACCCTGGTGATCAACTTCAGAAAAAAAACAGCCATTGAAAACCCTACGGAATTCTACTCAGATCCCACGTGGGCTGCCATGAATTGGGATCAACTAGACAGCAACTGATTTTTTCATGAAATGCTCACAGTCATCTGGGACTTCTATCACTCTGACAGTAATCACAGTGTTGTTATAACAACTAAATAACTAGACCCAATCTAAATGTCTACCAGCAAGAGAATGGTTTGGTCATCTATGGAATATTATGTAGCTTTTAGAAAGAATAAGGCAACAGACTGTTTTAAACACAGGAAGACAGAAGTAAATTCCAAGGTAATGACAAAGAAAATTAATAAACCCACTTACCAAAATAAAACATAATGACACAGTAAGTACAATATCAACAGCAATGAAGGAAATGAAAATCCATAAACAAAATAACTCAGTACAGAAAATGTAAGTGGAAAAAAGGAATTGTCAACAATACAAAAAAAAAAAAACACAACAAAATGACAGTGGTTAATTCACACATACCAATAATCACATTGAATGTAAACGGGTTAAATACACCAGCCAAGAGACAGAGAGTAACACACTGGAAGGAAAAAAACATGACCTATCCATATGTTGGCTATAAAAGATGTGTCTTAGATACAAATAAATAAACAAGCTAAAAATCAAAGGATGGAAAAATATATCAAGCAAATAGCAATCAGAAAAGAGCAGGAATGGTAATACTGATCTCTAACAAAACAGACATTAAGGCAAAATCCACTACAAAAGACAAAGAAGGTCATTATATAACAATTAAAGGGCTCATTCACCAACAGGACCTACCCATAATAAATATTTACATACCCAGTGACAGAAATCCAAACTATATCAAAACAAATTCTAATGGCATTGAGAAGAGAAATAGACAATTCTATCAATAGACATTAGGAGACATTAACACACCACTTTTGATGATGGACAGAATAGCTAGGAAAAAATGCAACAAAGATACTGAAGACCTAAACATAACAATCAACAAACTTGACCTCATAGACATGTAAAACACTCCAGCCAACAAAAATACAATATACACACTGTCCTCCAATGCACATGAACCATTCTCCAGAATACACCATATTTTAGTCCACAAAGCAAGACTCATAAATTTAAAAACATCAAAACAGGACAAAGCATCTTCGCTGATCACAATGAACAGGAAAAACAAGGTATAAAAAAAATCAAATACATGGAAGCTAAGTAATACCTTGCTTAAAAACCTCTGGGTAATAGAATAAATTTAAAATGAAATTAAAAAATTCCTAAAATCAAATGAGAATGAAACCACAACATACCAAAATCTCTGGGACACAGTAAAATCAGTACACAGAGGTCAATTTATAGCAATAAACACACATATCAAAAAAGAAAGGGCCAAAATCAACACATTAACCCTGTAATTCAAACAAACAGAAAAAGAGCAACAAAAGAAGCCCATAGCTACCATAAGAAAAGAAATAATAAAGTTTAGATCAGAAATAAATGATCAGAAAACAAAAAAGCAATCAAAAGAATCAGTAAGACTAGAAGCTGGTTTTTTGAAAAGACTGATAAAATCAACAAACCACTGGCCACTGACAAAAGAAAAGAAGGAAAAGATATAAATAACCCTAATAAAAAATGAGACAGGGAAATTACAACAGAACCATCTGAAATAAATGGGGTCATAACAGAATATTCCACCACTCATCTGTCAGTTTGTTGTACTGTGTGGCTTGTGTGTTGCCATAAGGTTGAAGGCTATGTCACAAGTATTTCAAATACCAGCAGGGTCACACATGGTGGACAGGTTTCAGCAGAGCTTCCAGACTAAAACAGACTTGGAAGAAGAAAGTGGCCAGCCACTTCACAAAGAATTAGGAACAGCAGGGAAATACTGCCTGATATATTACTGGAAAACTTTTGAATAGCCCTGAAACACTGTCTGAAATAGTGCCAGAAGATGGGCTCCTCAGGTCAGAAGGCACTCAGAATACAACTGGGAAAGAGCTGTCTCCTCAAAGTAGAGCCAACTTTAATGACACGGATGGAATAAAGCTTTCAAGACTACCATTTGCTGAGGGGGCACAACTCAAAGTGGGAAAAAAAAACTGCAAACATCCAATAACCATTAGATTATGGAATGTACAAAGTATGACTATAGGAAATTTGGAAGTTGTCAAAAAACGAAATGGAATACATAAAGATCAATATCCTAGGCATTAGTGAGCTGAAATGGACTGGTTTGGGCCATTCTGAATCAGACAACCATATGATCTACTATGCTGGGAATGACAAATTGAAGAGGAATTGCATATAGCATTCATTATCACAAAGAATGTTTCATGATCTATCCTGAAGTACAAAGCCATCAGTGACAGGATTATATCCATATGCCTACAAGGAAGACCAGTTAACACTATTATTCAAATTTACACACCAACCACCAAAGCCAAAGACAAGGGAATTGAAGATTTTTATGAACTTCTACATTCTGAAATTGACCAAATATACAATCAAGATGTATTGATTATTACTGGTGACTGGAATGTGAAAGTTGGAAATGAAGAATCACTGACAGTTGAAAAATATGATCTTGGTGATAGAAATGACATTGGAGATCTCATGACAGAATTTTGTAAGACAAATGACTTATTCATTGCAAATACCTTGTTTTCAACAACATAAACAGTGGCTATACACATGGACCTCACCAGATGGAATATAAAGGAATCAGATTGACTGCATCTGTGGAGAGAGGCTATGGAGAACCTCAAAACCTTCAGCCAAAACAAGGCCAGGAGCTGACTGTGGAATAGACCATCAATTGCTCATGTGCAAGTT
Organism: Orycteropus afer afer; assembly: GCF_000298275.1. Lineage (NCBI taxonomy): Eukaryota > Metazoa > Chordata > Mammalia > Tubulidentata > Orycteropodidae > Orycteropus > Orycteropus afer. Next base: position 4,603,915 of record NW_006921700.1, on the reverse strand, counting down.
CAAGCTGAAGCTGAAGACAATTAAAACAAGTCCATAGAGTAAAAATATGACTTGATTATATCCCACCTGTATACAGAGAGCATATGACAATTAGATTTGACATACTGAACACCAATGATCAAAAACCAGACAAATTGTGGATGACAACAAGAATATCATCTACGAAGAACGCAAAAGGTCGTTAAAAAAAAAGAAAAAGAAACAGAAAAAGAAGAAAAGACCAAAACAGATGTCAAAAGAAACTCTGAAATTTGGTCTTGAACAGAAAGCAGCTAAAGCAAATAGAAGAAATGAAAAGACAAAAGAGTTGAACAGAAGATTTCAAAGAGCAGCTCAGAAGACAAAGTCAATTATTATACTGAAATGTGCAAAGACCTGGAGTTAGAAAATCAAAACGGAAGAATGCACTCAGAATTTCTCAAGCTGAAAGAACTGAAGAAAAAATTCAAGCTTCAAGTTGCAATACTGAAAGATTCTATGGGCAAAATATTAATGATTCAGGAAGCAACAAAAGAAGATGAAAGGAATACATAGAGTCATTGTACCAAAAAGAATTGGTCAATGTCCATCTATTTCAGGAGGTGGCATATGATCAAGAACCAATGGTACTGAAGGAAGAAGTCAAAGCTACACTGAAGGAATTGACTAAAAACAAGGCTTCAGGAATTGATGGAATACTCATTGATAAGTTTCAACAAATAGATGCTGCACTGGAGGCACTTACTTGTCTATGCCAAGAACACTGAGGACAGCTACCTGACCAACAGATCCATATTTGTACCCATTTCAAAGAAAGATGACCCCACAGAATGTGGAAATCACTGAACAAGATCATTACTATCTCATGCAAGTAAAATCTTGCTGAAGATAATTCAAAAACGGTTGCAGCAGTATATTGACAGAGAACTTCCAGAAATGCAAGCTGGATTCAGAAGGGGACGTGGCATGAGGGATATATCATTGCTGATGTCACATTGATCTTGGCTGAAAGCAAAGAATACCAGAAACATGTTTACTTGTGTTTTGTTGACTATGGAAAAGCATTTGACTGTGTGGATCATAACAAATTATGGATAACATTGACAAGAATGGGAATTCCAGAACACTTAATTATGCTCATGAGGAACCTGTATATAGACCAGGAGGCTGTTGTTTGAACAGAACAAGGGGATACTGTATGGTTTAAAATAAGAAAAGAAGGGCTTCAAGGTTGTATCCTTTCAACATATTTATTCAATCTATATCCTGAGCAAACAATCTGAGATGCTGGAGTAGATGAAGAAGAACATGCCATCAGGATTGGAGGAAGACTCATTAACAACCTGAGATATGCAGAAAACACAATCTTGCTTGCTAAGAGTGAAGACGACTTGAAGCACTTACTGATGAAGATTAAAGACTACAGTCTGCCGTATGGATTACACTTCAACATAAAGAAAATGAAAATCCTCACAAGTGGACCAATAAGCAGCCTCACGATAAATGGAGAAAAAGACTGAAGTTGTCAAAGATTTCACATTACTTAGTTCCACAATCAACACCCAGGGAAGCAGCAGTCAAGACATCAGATGACATATTGCACTGGGCAAATCTG
>NW_006921700.1:4599516-4601801 GCF_000298275.1 Orycteropus afer afer | reverse complement strand
AAAAAATTATATTCCAACAAATTTGAAAATCTAGACAAAATGGACAAATTTCCAAAAACATATTACCTTTCCCAAACTGAGACACAAAATCTGAAGAGACCCATAACAAAAGAAGAAATTGAAGATGTCATTTGCCTTCACTGGAGAATTCTGCCAGGCATGCAGAAAAGAGTTGGAACAATACTGCTGCAAAAGGCACAAAGAGGCAGCATCTTCTGACCTCCTCTAACTACACAAGAGGAGGACAAAATCACCATCAGCACCCCAATGCCTGCTCCTATGAGGCCAGACATGCCCCACCCTCCAATCCTCTTACTAACCCTGACACCAACCATTCCTTTCTCCCACAGCACCTCTCTGCTGGGTTCAATAATTTGCTGCAGTGGCCACACAGAACTCACAGATCATGGGGCTTATTAGGGAAGCAAAGTCTATAAGTCAAGTTCAGGAACACGCTCAGTCTTGCTCAGCTGGCCGTCTCACTCAGCAGCTGGTCATCTTTCTCAGCAATTGGCCATCTTTCTCAGTCTCTCTCAGTAGCATGTCTCTCTCTCAGCAGTGTGTGTCTCTCACATCTCTCTCTCAGCAGTATGTCTCTTGTGTCTCTCTCTCAGCAGGACATTTCTCTCAGCCAGCAGTCAGAGAGACTCCTTCTGCCTCTAGGAGGGCTCCTTTTGAGCCTGGTAGAGTGGTCAAAACCAAACAATCTCAACATCAGAGTTCTATACACCTGAGAGAGAGTGAACTTCCCAAAAGATTGCTTCCTGTTGCTCCAACAGAAATAACCCCAGGTGGGTGACTTAAACAATCAGGAGCTACTCAGTTGTTCACAGCAAATTCCACCACAGAGTTTTTGTACAAAGACTCTGGTTAGAAAAGCCACATCATGTAATTTATTATACTGCAACTATTCAAACTGTTCCAGAATTTAGAAAAGTAGAAAATGTCCCAAATTCGTTCATGAAGCCAGCATAATAACTCTGGTACCAAAGCCAGGCAAAAATACCACTAAAAAAGGAAATTATAGACCAATATCCCTCATGAACATAGATATAAAAATTCTCAACAAAATTCTAGCTGGTAGAATTCAACAGCATATAAAAAAAAAAATAATAAAACAATACACCATGACCAAGTGGGCTTTATACCAGGTATGCAAAGATGATTCAGCATTAGAAAATCAATCAACATAATCCACTACATAAATAAAATAAAAGACAAAATCCACATGATCATCTCAATCAATGCAGAAAAGGCATTTGATAAAATCCAACACTTATGCCTGATAGAAAGTCTCAGTCAAACAGGAATAGGAAGGAAATTCCTCAAGATAAGTAAGAGCCTATATTCAAAACCAACAACATTAAGTATAATGTTTTATACTTAACAGAGAGAGACTAAAAGCATTAGTTTAATTCCCTTGAGAATGGGGACCAGATAAGTATGTCCTTTATCACCACTCTATTCAATATTGTACTGGAAGTCCTAGCTAAAATAATATGGCAAGAAAGGAAAGTAAAAGACATACAAATTGGTAAGGAAGTAGTAAAACTTTACCTATTTGCAGATGGCATGATCATATACATAGAAAATCCCAGAGATTACACAAATAGCTATTGCAACTAATAACAGATTTCAGCAAAGTCTCAGGGTACAAGATCAACATACAAAAAGCAGTTGCATTCTTCTACATTAACAAAGAGAACTCTGAACAGGAAATCAAGAAAGCAATACTATTTACAATCGTCCTCAAAAAGAGAAAATATTGAGGAATAAATTTAACAAGTGATGTGAAAGATTTATACAAAGAAAACTACAAAATACTACTGCAAGAAACCAAAAGAGACCTACATAAATGGAAAAGCATACCATGTTCATGGATAGGAAGGCTTATCATTGTGGACATTTCAATACTACCCAAAGCAATCTACAAATATAATGCAATCCCAATCCAAATTCCAACAACATTCTTTAATAAGATGGACAAACTAATCACTAATTTTATATGGAAAGGAAACAGACCTCAGATAAGCAAAGCATTATTGAAGAAGAGGAACAAGGTAGAAGGCCTCACACTCTTCAATCTCAGAACCTACTACACAGCCATGGTAATCCAAACAGCCTGGTACTGGTACAATGACAGACATATAGAAAAATAGAACAGAAAAAGAACCCAGAAGTAAATCCATCCACCTATAGACAGCTGATCTTCAACAAAGTGTTGAAGTCCATTAAATGTGGAAGAGAAAGTGTCTTTAAGAAATGTGCTGGAAAAAAAAAAAAAA
>NW_006921700.1:4574103-4597721 GCF_000298275.1 Orycteropus afer afer | reverse complement strand
GATAAAGAATAATGATGGATCTGCAAAACACCTCACAACATGCATGAATCTGGAGGGCATTATTCTCATAAAATAAGCCAAATACAAAAGGGCAATTACTGTATGAGACCACTATTCTAAAAAGTCAAGAATAGGTTTTCACACATAAAGGAACATTCTTTGATGGCTTGGGAGGTGGGGGGGGGTGGTAATAGTGAGAGGGAGAAGCACTAACTGCACAGAAGACAAGAGTTAATTCTGGTGAAGGGAAAGGCAATACTCAATATGGGGGCACGTCAGCACAACATGAGCAAGGCAAGGCACTGAGGGGTACATAAGACTAAAGGACCATGGTAAATGCTACAGCATTTACAGTTCGGCAACAACAGTAGTAACTAAATAATTTGTAAGTAGATACATAGGTAAATATGTATGCTGAATAGGTGAAGGAGATCATATGGAAGAATATCCACATACAGATTTAGATGTGGTGATAGACATTTCTACACACATATTCACAAGTGCTGCACGCATACTTATAGATAATAATAGGGCACATTTATAGAAACTACTTAGATATTGGGACTGAACCACTGGACCTGAAGGCTGAGGACCACAGCCTTAGAGGACATCTAGGTCAACTGGCAAAGCACAGTTTATAAAGATGTTTTACATCCTAGTCTCGTGATTAGCATCTCTGGATTTAAAAGCTTGTGAATAGCAACTATTAGTCTCTTCCTGCCTGGAACGTAGGAGAATGAAGAAAAAATGAAAACTCAAGGAAGCAATTAGTCCAAAGAACTAATGGCCCACATGCCTCCTCGAACCTAAGACCAAAAGAATTAGATGGTGCCCAGCTACCACTACTGACCACTCTGACCAAGATCACAATGGACGGTCACATTAGAATGGGTTAAAAAAAAAATTGTAGAACAAAATTCAAAGCAAAAAAATAAAGAAAGAAATGACCAGACTTACTGGTCAAAAAGAAGCTAGAGGAATCCCCAAGACTATTGCCCTGAAAAAACTTTCTAATTTGAAACTGAAGACACTCCCAGAATCCACCTTCCACCCAAACAATAGACAGGACTATAAAACAAACAACATGAAAAATATGCTCGTCAGAACAATCAACTATAGGAGACTGAAAGAGCAACATGTGCCCAAAACCAAAGATGAGAAGACAGGGAGGGACAGGGAAATTGGACAAATAGAAATGGGGAGCCCAGGAAGGAGAGAGACACATTGCAGGGACTCCAACCAATGTCATGGGAAAAATTCTGTATGAACTATGGATCACAAAAATGACTTTGCTATGTAAACTTGTACCTACTAAAGCCCAATAAAATGTTTTTTAAAAAAATATCTACTAGAAAAAAAGTAACAAAATGAAGGCAGATCTATATGTGCTGACATGGAGAGGCATTTGGTTAAGCAAAAAAAAAAAAAACCAAAAAACCAAGCACCTACAGAAAATACAGTACGAGATTTTAAACTCCGCAAAGAAGAAGTAACGTATTTTTACATACGCACTGATTCAACAAATATGTTTTGAGTATCTACTATGTGCCAGGCACACTTACAGGGGTTGGAGATACAACAGTGATCAAAAGATACAAAAAAATTCCTACCCACATGGAACTTAGCTTCTAGGGCACAGACGTACATACATAGATATGGACTCACAGTGTCATATGGACATATGTGTATGTCTGTGCATAGAAAAGTCCTAGAAGGGTACACATAATAGCAGTTACCATGGAAGATAAATAAAATGTGAAAGGTCACTGTGATGGGTTCAGTTAAAATAATAGCCACTATAATGTCCACTTTTGGGTAAAAGAGTTTTATTTAGGCTCGCTGACTGCAGGGAGCTGAAACATGCTCCTATGCTGCAGCAACAAGTCTGATTTTAGGCAGGCTTTATAAAGCCAAAACGCAAGCAGGCAAGCAAGTGATAATACAGAAGCAGGTGCTGCAGTTTCAAGGACTCAGAGTGCGTGCTTTTAGCACAGGCACTCATCGGGGGGTGAGGGCAGTGAGTTCCGATAACCACTTCAGAGCACGGGCTCTAGCACAGGCGTTCATTGAGGGGTGAGGGGAGTTAGTTCTGATAACCACCTCAGAGTATGTGCTTTAGCACAGGCATTCATCTAGGGGTGTTTTAGCTGCTTAATATGCAAAAAGGGGGGTACCCCCTAACCCACAGGGACTGGAGGCAGGATGAGATGGTCACTTCAGTTACATAAAATGGAGTTTTAGCAAGATATTGCCAGTTATAGCTGGACATTACAGAAATAGAGTTACAAAGTAGAGTCACTCACTTCAGTCGCAATATTCCACCTCCATTAGCATAAACTCAGTGGATGGGTGCTTTAGGGGCTGCATCATCGAATCTGGCCAAGCCGCAGTTTCTACACTTCATTAAATGGGAGTTACAGTAGTTACTACCCCAGAACATTCCTCATGGGAGTATTGTATGTTTTCAAAGAGAGAATTTATTTGGGGCATGGCATTTGGCATGTACTACATACCCAACAAATGATACTTAATAATATTTTTACAAACGCAGAAAGGAGACTTAAACCATCCACACAACTCAAGATGGCTCTGTCACCCCAAGCTGTTCCTGTGGGTTCGGGTCAGGAATGTGTGCTCTGAAGTCCAAAGGCTACAGTGCTCACGCCATTGGGAAATCACTTCACCCTTCCTCCCAGCAAGGGTTCCAGCCACACTGGGGGTGCTCCCTTTGGGGCTGCCCAAGCCCTCTGTAGGGAGAGGGGGAGGACAATGGCTTTTGTAGGTGGGAGGCGTTTGCAACCTGCAAACTAGGTGGCTGCAGCACTGGTGGAAGATGTGTCCTGCACTCTGACTAGCTTGCTGCAGGGCAGATCCTAATTATCTGGGGGAGCTGAGCAGAGCTGCTCCCCTGTGGTATTTTTGTGGGTCATTAGGAGAATGGGGAGAAGGCCTGGGAGGGGGAACCTGTGTTTCCTTTCCTAAGCAGGCAATGGGGCTTATTGTTGGAAAAAGAGCCTGCACTGAGCTGGACCATTACTCTGCTCTGCCCACGGGCCTTCATCCCCTGGGTTTGCATGTTCTTCCCGCTGTGGGACAGCAAGGACCATCAACTGTCCTCAGGGGTGCACAGCTGGTCAGACATGCCCCTCTGTGCACCTCCTCCCAAAGTCCTAGGGGCTGCACCTGACCATGGAGAGGCCAGCAAATGCAACTGGCAAGAGAGGGAGGAGCGGACAAGCAGATGGAAAAGATGCTACCTATGCCTCATCCTCTGCACAGATAGCAAGTCAGCAGATACCTGGGGCCGAGGCAGGGGTGGCAAGGGAGGCTGAACGCATGGCCTGGACGAGAGACTAAGGTTTGGTTTTAAATCGTCTGGACTTTCCATACCCATAAATGAACCCACTCAGAAATAGTTGGGTGTGACCAGAAAAGCTATGGGATCTGCCCAAGATTTGATTCAAGGACTGGGAAGAAGAGCTCAAGGAGTGGGATGAGAACAGTAGGGTGACAAAAAAGAAAGCTTTTTATGGCTTCACTCTCCTGGCTCAGGCCGCACAGCATTCAAACGTACTCTCAGTCGCCATTCTGTGGGGGCCTGCGTGCTGCGATGACGCTGGAAGCTATGTCATTGCTATCTCTCAGACAGACGAGGAAGAAAGGCCTGATTACCACATCTGAAATTAGCCCACGAAAACCCTAGAGGTCAAGTAGAATACTGTCTGAGTCAATGCTGAAAGATCAGTGCCCTAAGTTGGAAGGCACTCAACATGTCACAGTGTTCAGAACAATGGATTCCAGCATGCCACCCATCATGAAAGTGATGCAAGACCAGGCAATAGTTCATCTGTTGTACACAGGGTCACTATAAGAGCTGACTCAACAGCAACTAGGAACAACAACAAGCACTATTACTCCTACTGACTTTTATTAATATGCACTGTGTTGATACGTCACTCAGCTGCAATTAACTGTTGCTGATCTCTGATCCCTATTAGGCCACCATCTCCATGAGGGCAGGAACTGTGTCTTGCTCAGTACTGTAGCTTTGGTGTTAGCGCAGTGCCTGGCCCACTGCAGACTATCAACAAATACTTGATAAATGAATGCTGTACACAACATATCATCCTTTGGTACTCCCCATCATCTCCCACCCCACCCCTTCTTTTTTTAATACCATTTCAATCTGGAGATACTGTAGTGGGGAGCATAATGCTCCCCCCAAAAAATCATGTTCACTAGGAATATCCAAATGTGACCTTATTTGGAAAATGGGTCTTTGCAGATGTATGGTAAGGATCTTTGGTGTAAGATGTAAGATGCAAGGTAAGGGTCTTCGCAGATGTAAGGTAAAGATCAAGAAGAAATCATACCCGATTAAGGTGGACTCTAAATCCAACAAGAGTGTCCTTGTAAGAAACAGAAAAGGACACATAGGGACACAGAAGGGAGGGCCATGTGAAGAAGTAAGCAGAGATGGGTGCTAAGCTGCTAACTCACTGCCGTTGAGTCGATTTGACTCACAGCAACCCCTCCTTGGGTTTCCAAGGCAGTATCTTTACAGAAGTAGATTGCCTGATCTTCCTTCTAAGGAGTGCCTGATGGGTTTGAACTGCCAGCCTTCTGGGTAGCAGTCAAATGCCTTAGACACTATGCCACCAGAGCTATAAGTCAAGAAATACCAAGAATTTCGGGCAACCACCAGAAGCTAGGAGAGAGGGACATGGGATGGTTTCTCCCTCAGAGCTTCCAGTAGGCCAGCCCAGCTGACACCTTGACTTTGGACTCTGGCCTCCTGATCCGTGAGAAAGTCAATGTTTTAAGCCATCCAAACCAAACCAAAACAAACTTACCTCATCCAGTCGATTCCAATTCATAACAACCCCCATTGGATTTCCAAGGCTGTAAAACTACAGAAGCAAACTGCCTCATCTTTCTTCTGTGGAGCAGCTGGTGAGTTTGAACCACTGACTTTCCATTAGCAGACAAATGCCTTACCCACTACACCACTACAACTCAAAATCAAACTCACTGCCATTGAGTCGGTTCCAACTCATAGCAACCCCCATTGGGTTTCCCAGGCATTAAATCTTTACATAAGTAGATTACTTCATCTTCCCTCCTCGGAGTGGCTGGTGAGTTTGAACCACCAACCTTCTGGTTAGCAGACAAAATGCCTTAAGCATTCCACCACCATAGCTCTACACTCCAGCACAAGAGCTCCTTTGAAGCATCCACTTTGTGGTAATTTGTTATAGCCCCCCTAGGAAACCAATACAAAACTAACTTCACAATGGCCCTCAAGTAGAGGGAAGGGTAATCAGGAGAAAAAGTAGTCCAAAGACTAATCAAAGCAGGTGTGAATTGATCTAAAGGAAGAGTGCACAATTGGTGCAAAAACTGGAGCCAAGGAGCCATCTAACCCTCTCCCTGTTGTTGTTGTTGTGTGTTACGTGCGTCGAGTCGGCCCCAACTCATAGCGACCCCTCCTTGGGTTTCCGAGGCAGTATCACTACGGGAGTAAATCACCCTCTCCCTACGAGGTGCATAAATAAAGCCTAGAAGGATCCATCACTTCCAGGAGCCCACTGTCCAGAATGCAGTAACAATTTATCAACATGTTTTTAGCTCGGTGGAAGGAGAACAATCAAATGAAATGTGCTGGAAACTCAGGCCTGCAGTGGTTGGTGTCATCTTAGCAAGAGGCTGGGCCCAAACAGTTCTGCTCAGCTACAAGCAGGCATCATTAGGACGCAGTGTTTACTCCCTGGAGAAGGCGGCGAGGTGCTGTGTTTCAGAACACACCCTCCCATGGGACCTCAGGAGGGAATGCTCACAGGGGCTCCAGAGGCTCGCAGAGGGGCCGCAGGAATCAGCAGGTGTGTCTGCACATTCTAGCCTGGCATTCTGAATTAATCGCCTGCAGAAGGCACCATGGGCAGATGGGAGGGAGTTGCCAGGAAAGAGTCAAACCAGCAACCTAGGCAGTGCTAAATTTAGTCTGGTCCCCAAAGCAGGACTTAATTAAATTAATCCTGCTCCCCCACCCCCCAGGCTCAGTTCCCAGGTGGGTTGTTCTTGTTTCTAGCTGGGCTCACGTTATAACTTGGGCCTCGCAACATGGATCCCCTTGACAGCAGCCCCAGGCCAGCTCCTCTGGTGCTGGTGCAAGGAAGAGAGTGCAGTCCCAGCTGCTCTTGCAGCCCACAGGTGCTGGGCAGCTGGGGTGGGGGCAGGGGGCAGGCAGGAGGTTCCCCAGCTGCTGAGATGGGCCTGGCCTGCATTCCTCACCACCTCCAGACAGGAAGGGCCCCTCACTCCGGGACACATTCTGCTGCCTGCTTACACTCAGCCAGGAATGGCCCTTCCTTGCTCTTCATCTGCACCCATGTGCAGTGCTGGACCCCCTCCAGCCAGCCATCTGTGGCTGTATGACCCCATGCACAATGGAACACAGCGCTGGCCCTCCTATGGTGACCCACAGGGTTTTCATTGGCTGATTCTCAGAAATAGATTGTCAGGCCTTTCTTCCCAGCCCATCTTAGTCTAGAAACTCCAGTGAAACCTGTGCATCAGAGCATCACCCAAGCCTCCACTGACAGGCAGGCGGTGGCTGCCCATGAGATGCACTGGCCTGGAATTGAACCTGGGTCTGTGCGTGGAAGGTAAGAATTCTACCACCCAATCACCACTAAGCCCATGCCAACCATGTACAGTGCAGCTACTCTAGCTCATCTCCACAGCAGCCCTTGAGTGTGGCTCTACCAGTCCTAGAAGAGAGTTATGGTTCCTGAAATTTCAACTCTGATCCTGTCCTCTGCACTCACTTCCCCACAAAATTCACCATCCCCTTTCCATTTCTAAAATAATATTTCACTGTGCTTTTGGTGAAGGTTTACACAGCAGTTTAGGTTCCCATTCAACAACTTCCACACAAATTACTCAGTGACATTGGTTACACTCTACACTGAATGAGCATCCTCAGTATTTCCATTTTTGTTCCATTCCCCCTTTTCATTTTCAAAACCTAAGCAACTGAATAGGAATCCGGAGACCTGAGGCTTGGTCTCCACCCACTGCAAGCCTGATGCAGGATGCTGGATAAATTACTTCCCTGATGCCGGCATCCTTCTCCTCATGGTACAAGGGGAGGCGTGGTAAATATGAGAGGGTGCATACCAGGGGGAGGATGACAGCCAGCATCCCACGGCAGCTTCCTGAACTGCAGCTGCCCCTCCTCTTCTTCTCCCCCAGGAGAAGCCCAGGTCTGGGCCACTGGTTCTCCATGCATTAGAATCACCTTCAGGGCTTGTTAAACACAGACCTCTGGGCCTCACCCCCAGCGGCTCTGCTTCAGTAGGTCTTAAGCGGGGCCTGATAATCAGTATTGCTGAGTTCCCAGGAGATGCTGAGGCTGCTGGGCAGGAGACCCCACTTTGAGAGCAGCTGCTCTGGATGATCTCTCGCCATTCCCAGGGTTTACACGCAACAGCTTGGGTGACTTGCTGAGCACTAGTCTATAGGAGAAGGAGCCCTGGTGATGCAACAGTTAAGCACTCAGCTGCTAACCAAAAAATCAGTGGTTCAAACCCACCCAGGGACTCCTCAAGAGGAAAGACTTGGCAATCTGCTTCCATAAAAATTGAAAAACCAAAACCAAACCCACTGCCACTGAGTTCATTCTGACTCATAGCAACCTATGACAGAGACCTATATAGGACAGAATAGAACTATCCCATAGAGTTTCTAAGGCTGTATATCTTTACAGAAGCAGCCTGCCTCATCTTTCTCCTTGGAGCGGCTGGAGGGTTCCAACTGTCAACCTATTGGTTAGCAACCCAGTGCCTTAACTACTGTGCCACTAGAGCTCCTTCCATAAAGATAACAGCCTAGGACACTGGAGGCAGTTCCACTTTGTCCTATTGGGTCATTATAAGTCAGAACGATGCAACAGCACCTAATAACACAACAGGTCATGGGGACACAGGCAGGACAAACTCCCGGCCACAGGAGGCCCTCTCAGGCCACTGTTCCTTCCAGAATGTTTGCTCCATGTCATCGGATGAAGGTGGGACTCTCCTGTGCCAGGTGCTAGAAGCCCCTCCCTTACCTAGCTGATCACAGGGCCCCTAGCCTTCTGGTACCCAGGCCCAGGAAGATTTAGGTGGGATTTTTCAGCCTCACCTCCACCACTGCCACACACACAAACTGCAAACAACAAACTTTTCTTGAGCTTTTTTGTGAACCTGGCCTGGTTCAGGGCTGGAATGATTCAAGAAGCAAAAACAAACAGTTGTGGTCAAGTCAATTCTGACTCATGGTGACCCCATGTGTGTCAAAACAGTATTGAACTCCACGGGGTTCCCAATGGCTGTGACGTTTTAAAAAAAAATTTTTTTTTATTATGATTTGGGTGAAAGCTTACAGAGCAAATTCATTTTCCATAAAGTAGTTCATACACATTTTGTTTCATGACATTGACTGCAATTCCCCACAATGTAACAGCTCTCTTCCCACTTCCTCTTCGTAGTTACCTCTTCCCTGTCTCCTTCCCTCCCACGCACTCCTGCCCCTTGAGCTGTGTCCCTGTGCAAACACTGCCCTTCTGTTCTCCCATGCTCCAAGGAGCGTATCTACTGATGTAAATGTTCACTCCATATGCCTGTCTATCATTTGGCTGGAAGCCACAGAGAATGAGTTCAGTTCCAGACGTGGAGGGTAACTAGCAGCCACAGTCTCAGGGGTCTCACCAAACCCTATCAGACCAGCAAACCTGGTCTTTTTTTGCGATTTTGAGTTTTGTTCCACAGTGTTCTCCCACTCTATCCAGGATCTCCTGCACCGATCCCCCTCCAAGTGGTTGACAGTGGTAGCCGGGCACCATCCAGTTCTTCTGGTCTCACTGTCATACAGGCTGAGGATGACATGGTCAACTAGTCCCTTGGGCTAATTGTTTCCATGTGTCTTTGCTTTTCTTCATTCTTCTTTGCTCTGGGTGAGGAGAGACCCATTGTTGCATCTAGATGGTCGCTTTTAAGATCCCAGTCGCTATTCGCCAAAGTAAGATGTAGAACAACGTTTCTGTGTAGTATGTTATGCCAATTGAGATTGATGTCCCCTGAGACCACGGTTCCGAGCCCACAGGTCCAACTACTCACTCCTTCAAGTTAGCTGGCTGTGGCCAAGAAGCCACCACAACCTTGTCCCTTGTCAGCTCTTCTATACACCTGGACATTCTTACAGCACATACAAATATGCATGTAAAAACACTGTCTGCCAACCCTATACATGGTCATGCGCACACTCCCTGCTGCCTAGACAAACCTGATCATTCAGCCTGTCCACTCATCTATCCACCCGTAGATCAATGCTTGCCATCACTTACAGCGCAGCACTGTACACCCAAAAGGGTTCATCTTTGTTGTCTGTCCCTCCCATGTACCTCTCTCTGTCTTCCTCTTCCTTAATGCCACCGTGTTGACCACTCACTTTTGCTTTTGGAAGCAGATCACCAGGACTTTCTTCCAAGGCACCTCTGGGCGGATTCAAAATGCCAGCCTCTCAGTAGAAGACGTGCTCAACTGTTTGCACCACCCAGAGAACCCAAGGAGTAAAAAAGCAGGCTCAAGTCCTCAAAGAGCTTACACTCCAGGTGGCAGGCCTGAACAGTGCGAAAGGAAAAGCCCCAAACCATCTGATTTTGCTTCTGTTCAGCATCAGAGTGGTTCTGAAGGTCCCTCTGCCTCTCTGTGCAGCAGCAGCAGCAGTCAAGAGGACAGTGATGGGTGAGGAGGTGGGGTAGGGAAAAGGGCCTATTTCAAAGATCAGTTTTCCACATCTCTTTGAAAAATTCTGGGAAAGAGGCTTACATCAGGCCAATTAAAGATGTGGCCTGGGACCAGCATTAAGTCACTTCTACTATACAAATCCTGCCTCACCACTGGTACCCCACAAGAGGTGCCCAGAAAAGGAGTCACCTCCAAGACAGGGGTTTCCTAGGACCAAGGGCACTGCTGGGCCCTACTCCCTGACACCTGGACTTTACCAACCCCCCTTCTCCCATGCTTCAGTTCTAGTCCCACCCACCACCACCACCCGACCCAGCCACTTAGGCTCCAGACCCAGCAGGGGCCACTTGGACTGTTGGGAGGAGGGCAGGCAGGGCAGGCCCAGGGCAGCTCCCAGCAGGAGGGAGGGCTGTGCCAGGCAGCTGCGGCTCTTCCTCTTGGCTGCCCTTTCTGTGCCCTCAGAAGGCTACTCCCCAGAAAGCTCTCCTCCTTGGGGGAGCCTCGAAGGGTCTCAGCTAAGCTTTCACCACTGAGTTCCCAGGCTAAGTTCCAGCATTTCAAGAATCTTTCTCTCCTTGTCTCTTTTTATGTTTTCCTCTCCCTTCTCTGTTTTTCTTATTTTGTAAAGTATGTTATTTTATTAATTCAGTAATAAGCACATTATACACATGATAAAAAGCACATGAGACAACATTCAAAAAGCATAAAAGGATATATAGTGAGAAGAAGCTTCTCTCCCATACACTGGCCGGGAGTCACTGGGGTATTCCCTTCTGAGTTCTTCCAGAAATACTCAATGCATGTGCCAGCATGTTGGTAAGCAGGCTCTATTTTGCACAGATAGTGGCTACCTACCCAAAGTCCAGAGTCGCCAGGGCTGCAAATGTTTAACGTGCTTTGCTGCTGGCCAAAAGGCTGGAGGTTTGCATCCTCCCAGAGGTGACTGGGAAGAACGGCCTGGCAATCATCTACTTTCAAAATATCAGCCTTTGAAAACCTATTCTGATACACCTGGGCTCACCACGAGTTAGCACTGAATCAATGACAGGTTTGGTTTTTTTTTAACCCTTGTACCTTGCTTTGTTTTATTAGCAAATAATGAGTCATACAGCAAACATCCTTGAACCCATATCTCAATCTTCATACCACGCTATGTTTGTCTTCAGATTTTGCTTTTAGAAATAAAATGTTGCAGTTATGGTCGAGGCCCCTGTGTATCCCTCCCACCTCCACCCCAAAGATAACCTCTGTCTCGGAATTGGCTGTTTACTGCTTCTTCTTCTTCTTCCTTCTCTCCTCATCCCTCTCTCTCCACTCCCTGATCCTACTGAAGGAAATCCCTTCTTGGCTGTGAGGTGCCACAGTCCGTTGGGAGGACAGCAGCCTTTTCCAGTTCTTTCTGCGTTTCCCTAACGAATGAGTGTTGTTGGAGCGGGGCTTCGCGCTGCTGCAGCTCGGGGCAATTGTAGGATGTTTAAACCTCACTGACTCCCAAATAGCATTGTCCCCTTCAGCCAGAGTCATTGCAAGTGGCATACATCACAGCTGAAAATCAATGCCTGCTAATGTCCCTGCAGGAAGGCAGAAGCATTAAGTTCATGAATTCTCCTTCTGTTTACACACTCATTAAGAGGATAAAATGCTACTTGGTGTAGTCAGGCTTTTTGCAGGCTCAGAAGTGGCCCTGTATGAAAATGCGTGCTTTGTCTTTTGTATGGCCCCTATCATCCATTAAATACCTACAACACGCCAACTCCATCTCTCTTCTTGAGAGTCACTAAGTGTCTACCATCAAGGTAAGAGCTGTGACCTGATGGCTGTCTGTTCATTTTATCGTAAACTGAAGATGAGAGAGAGACAGTAGATCTGCCGACCGTCTTCCCATCAAAGGCACAGGTCATTTCTCTGAGGCAAAGATGGCCATGAGCACTAACGTGGCAGCTGAGGCGCCAGAGGCGGCCCAGTGCTGCACTGGCTGGTTAACACCCTTCTGTCACGACACCCATGTCCGGACTAGGAATCCCAACCCATGGACACTCGGGAACTCTGCCAAGTTCTTTCTGCTGACGGCCTGGAACAATGCTCTATCATGACCACTCAGAACTAGGGGCACTTCGGAGATAATCCAGCCCCACACTCATCATTTGCAAATTAGGTCACAGAGACCCAGGGAAGAAGAGCCAGGGGCCTGGGATCCCCAGAAGGCTGGACTCCACTGGAAAGCAGAGGGACCATCTCCCTTAGTAGGGCCAGGCCAGCCAAGTGGGGGCAGGGAGGCTCCTTTTCAGCCCCCGGCCCTGCTCTGGGCCTTTTCCTGCCTGCACTCAGATCCCGCCCCTCCTCACCATGCAGATCTCTCTAGGGACACCTGGCTCTTACTTAGCAAAGCCCCAGCTTAGGAGAGAAGAACAAAAACAGTAACTGTATGTGTGTGCAGCTTTACATCTCTTTACCCATGTCCGAGTAGTTCAGAGGTGTTGGCCGACTTGTGCAGTTTGAAGGGCAGAGAGGCCTTCCTGAAGTCTCAGTGGTCTTCTTGCTGCCACCTCCTCGGCCTCATAATCCATCTTCTCTCCAGGCACAGACATGAGCATTCCAGTCCTGTCCCTGCTGCAAAGAAGCCCTGACCCTAGGATGAGGTGGGAGATGGAGGCACAGTGCACTACTGTGGAGGCAGAACATGTGGGGATGGGAGGCCATTGCTTGGTAATGGGAATGAAGGGGAGGGGGGCACTCTGAGGAGAGGGAAGGCTCTTCTGGGTCTGTGCAGTGACCCTTCCAGTTAGACTCTCAGCATTTGTAGGGGGACGACGGACATGTGTCTCCACAATCACAGGGCAGAGAGTTTGTGGTTTCCTCAGCCCCACCAGCTCTTACCCTGTGTCCACCACCTCCAACACCAACACAAACAATCACAATTCATGTTTGCAGACTCTTCAACTTTAGAAAGCATCTTAAGGAGTCCCAGTGGCGCAAATGGTTAAGCACTCCAGTATTAACAGAGAGGCTCACAGTTCAAGTCCACCCAGAAGCTCTGTGGGAGAAAGGCCTGGTGATCTCCTTTCATAGCAGTAACAGCCAAGAAACCCTATGGGGCAGTCTGCTCTGTCCCATGGGTCCCCATGAGTTGAATCGACTCAACAGCACCCAACAACAACAGATAGTACCTTAACATCCATTATTTCATCTGATCCTCACAACACCCCAGTGAGGTGGACAATGAGGCAGTGTGGCAAAGGAGGTGAAGACACAACAGAGTTTGAGGCTGGACCTCCTCACTACAGACTTGGTTCTTTCCCTGGGCCACTAGGGAGCTGTCGTTGGTAAGCAGTGATACTAAAGAGTGGGTGAGAACACAAAAACATTGTTCTACATCCTACTTTGGTAAGTAGTGACTGGAGTCTTAAGCTTGCAAGGGGCCACCTAGATGCAAAAGTTGGTCTTGGCCCTTCCCGAGCAAAGAAGAATGAAGAAAACTAAAGACCCACAGAAGCAATTAGTCCAAGGGACTAACAGACCATGTGAGACCAGAACTAGAGGGGCCCAGCTACTACTGTCAACCACTTGGAAAGGGATCAGTGCAGAAGGTCCCAGATAGAGTAGGAGAACAATGTGGAACAAAACTCAAAATTGTAAAAAAAAAAAAAAAAAAGACCAGGTTTACTGGTCTGATAGAGCCTGATGAGACCCCTGAGACTAGGGCCCCTAGTTACTCTTCAGGCCTGGAACTCACTCCCATGGCTTCCAGCAAAACAATAGACAGGCATATAGGGTGAATGTTTACACCAGGTAGAGACATTCCTCAGAATGATCAGTAATGGGAGAACAGAAGGGCAGTATTTGCACAGGGAGATAGCTCAGGAGACAGGAATGCATAGGAAAGAAGGACACAAGGAAAAGATAACCACAGAGAGGAAATGGGAAGAGAGCTATTACATTGCGGGGATTGCAATGTCATGAAACATAATGTGCATGAATTGCTATCTGGAAAATGAATTTACTCTGTAAACTTTCACCCAAATCACAATAAAAATTAAAAGGAAAAAAAATGGGAAAGATGGGAGGTGTGGCTAGGAAGATGAATGGACAAGACAGTGCCCCAGGTCCAGCTGGGAGCAAGAAGGAATTAGCCAGTGAAAGCAGGGGTGGGGGAGGTTGGGAGGAGGATGGGAAATGGACTAGGCCAAGCACAGCACAGGCAAAGGCCCTGTGGGGAGAGGGACTACGCTCCTTTGAGGAAGTGAAAATGGTGAACATATAGATACTACATCTATTGGTCCTGCACATTAATATTATCTAATTGGAAATGAATTTTTTTATGCCACACTTACACCCCAAATAGATTTGTGGCAATTTATGAAAAAGTAACAGACATTATAAAAACAAACCCACTGCCATCGAGTGAATTCCGACTCATAGCGACCCTATAGGACAGAGTAGAACTACCCCACTGGGTTTCCAAGGCTGTCAATTTTTACAAAATCAAACTGCCACATCTTTCTCCTGTTGAGCAACTGGTGGGTTCTAATTGCTGAGTGCTTTAACCACTGCACCACCAAAGCTCCTAACATATTACACACCAATGGGATTCTAAAAGACAACATAGGGGGTTAAAGAAGGGCTCCTCAAAAGTTAAAAGGCATGGGGATAGGTTGAGATCTTGTATATAGATGTGGGTATTCTGATTGTGAGGTCTGAGGCAGGGCCTAAATTCTGCATTTCTAACAAGCTCCCAGGCGATGCTGATGCTGTTGGTCTGAAAACCACACTTCAAGGAGCAAGGTCAATTATAAGGCCCCAGAGCAGTGATTCTCAAACTTTTGCTACACGTTAGGGCTACCTGAGGAGTGTTCCAGACATAAAGATGCCAAGACACACCCTAGTCCAATGGAATCAGAATCCCTGGAGATGAGGCCCGAGCACAGGCACACTTTTAAAAGCTCCCCAGGTGATCTTAATGTGCAGGCAGTATTGCAAACACCCAGCTCCATCTTCCACAAGTTTCAGGTTATATCACTCATCTCCACCTGGCAAATGAGTTATGAACGCAGCCTCCCTCATGACCCAGAACTTCACAGCAGGGGGCGGGGGGTACGGGCACTGTCACAGGAGAACAGATGTTTTTGCCTGGAGTAGGGACCACACGTGTCAAGGCTGGAATCCAATTCAGCCATCATTTTACAGATGAGGAAACTGGTCCCGAAAGCACACAGCTGGTGAGTGGCAGGGCCAGGGCAGGAATCCTGGCCTCCAACCTGTCCAGGGCTATTTCCACTCCCCAGGCAGATGTTGTACAGGAAGGCTCGCTGAAAAATGAAGGGCTGGGTGGGGTGGGCCAGAGACAGAAGGACTTGCAAGTGATGAAGTGCAACCAGAAAGGAAATGGATGGAGGAAAGACATTGGGGTGGTAGGTAGATGAGGCCACCCCCAGTTCCTTTCACCACACCATCTAGGCAGTGGCTGTTGTGCCTACCTGGAAAACAAGCCTGAAGGCAGTGGTGGTGGGTGGCAGACAGTCAGTGACAGGCTGGGAGGATCATAGCAGAAGAAGAAAGAGTCACTGGAAGGACAAGGACTGATGAGGATCCCACAGGACAGCCTGGCCACAGGGTCCAGGCTGCCCAGGCTAAGGACACACCTCAGAGAGAATGTGGGCAGCACGCAGGCTAAGCTTTGAGGAAGTTTGCAGGAAACCAAAAACATCTCAGACTTGGCATCCACCAGCCATGTTATTCACTTGTGAGCAAGGCATGCCACTGTCAGCCTATTGTCCTGCACCCTGGTACCCACAACAGAGGATGGTCAGGACAGCTGACATGAGGAGCATTGTACACTGGCTAGGAGTGGAGCATGGGCAGAGTGTGGCTCAGTTTCACAACTTCCTGCAATTAGAGGCTTTGAGAGTGGGCTTGTCCACCTAACACTGTGGTGAGCCCCTGGTGCTGGAACGTTCGAGGGCTGGCTGCCTGGTCAGCTATCATGGATATGGTGAAAAAGAAGACTGGCCAGTGTATGGCTGGATGAGAAGCCGGGATGTTTGTGTCAGATCTCAGAAGACACCCACTTGTCCCAGTGAGGCTCTGTTTTTGATTTTTCTACATCTTTGCTGGCTTGGATGAACTGGGTACAAGCAGTGAGGAGAGGAGAGGTGACCACAGTGGCCCCACTGTGAAGACCCAGCCAAAGCAACTAGCCAGGAAACCAGCCTACAAGTTGTGAACCCTAGAGCTCCCTGCAGGACAGACTTCAGGGAATCAAGACACACTTCTTTGGAAAGCATTTGTAAAGTGGACTTAGCTGGCCAGAGTGGATGGGGTCCACCTGCCATCCTCTGGCCTGTGGGGAGGCCAGTGCCCCAGCCCCAGGGTTTCAGAGAATCATCAGGAGTATAGGAGTCCTGGGTGGTGCAAACAGCTACCACACTCAGCTGCTAACTGAAAGGTTGGAGGTTCGCATCCACCTAGTGGTCAGAAAAAGAGCCTGACAATCGACTTCCAAAAAATCAGCCAGCACAAGCCCAGCTGACCACAGTTCTACTGTGACACACACGGTGTCACATATGTTAGAATCAACTCAATGGCAGTTGGTTAATCTTTGGTACATTCCTCTGAGTTACCTCCACTCTGGCTTCTGCATAACCCCCTTCCCTGTTGCATGAATTTTGGATGCTCCTTCAGCTGTCCTGTAATCCCTACATGGTGACCCAGCCCCTCCTCCTTAGCGCCCCCTAAGCAGCGCACCCACGGCCAGGTGGGAGGGTGGGCTGCACAGAAGATTCAGGGATCAGGAACAGGGAGGGCGGACAGGAATTTTACACTGGAGAGCGGACCTCTCTGTTGTTTGACGTCCCCTTGGTCATTCCACTACCGCACTCTCAGCCTCCAGCCCTATCCTTCTCTCTCCCTCCTCTCTCGCTGCAAACCCTGCTTGGAGTTTTGGTACACAGGGTTCTCCTCTATGTGTTTTTTCTTTTTTCACTCATACCCTCGAGGCCTCATCTCTCACCCAAATGACCTACCAAGGTAGTTCTTAAATTAAAGTGGTTCCTTCCCTAAGAGGACACTAATGCCAGCAGGTAAAATAATAATTTTTCTCACTTGGCAGCATGTTCAATAACAGAGAGCCGGTAAAGTCAGGCCAGATCAATGTCCATTCTACATCCAGAGGGCTGGTGCTGATCGGCCAGATGACAATGTTCACATGTGAACTTGAATCCAGAGAGGAGTGGGTTCTCACAACATCCCTCCACAAACGCTTTTCCCAAAAGGCCACACTGCACAGTGGACTGCCAGTCCTGCTGGTGGCCAAGACCAGTCCTGGTAGAGCAATGGACTCAGCAGGTGCCTGTGAACGGTTTATTCGCAGGATTCTTCTTTGGTTGGGACCAGCCAGTGTGTCCTCTGGCTTGTGGCCCTCATGAACCAGCTCCCTTTGCAACCTCAGAGCCCACACTTCAAGCACAGTCTCTGTTCTCTAAAGCTTTGAGTGCCTAATATTCGGGTAAGGTCCCCGGGTGGTGCAGAGGTTTGCACTCGACTACTAACCAAATGATTGATGGTTTGAACCTTCCCAACGGCTCCAAAGAAGACAGTCCTGGTAATAAACTTCTTTAAAGACTGCAGCCAAGAAAACCCTACAGTTCTACTTGGTAACACATGAGGTCACCAAGTGTCAGGATCAACTCAACAGCAAGAGGTCTGTTGTTTGGTTTTTCAGTCCCTAACATTGGTGTCTACTGTGCTAGGAGGGAGGCAAGGACAGGGAGAATTAAAGCAGCATCGTGGTAGGTCAGGCTGCCAAAGCTTCAGTGTGAGCACCTCCCTCTTCCTGGCTATTTCCATTACTGGGTGTGCTTTCATGTGCACCTGTTGAGCGAGACCAATCTGGACCTGCTGTGGAGGCCTTCCCTTTGAGTTTCTTGACTGCTGTGTCCCTCAGTACCCAGTGGTATCATTGTTTCAGTTCTGCCTCTTGATCTGATGTCTCATGACACTGGAGGACAGGGAGTAAGATGAGGCAGAGCCAACAGTGTAGGTCTAAGGTTCCCAAGGAGACACTGAGTGGTGTAAAAGATTAATACATTTGACTGCTAACCAAAAGGCTGGAGGTTCAGAGCCACCCTTGGGAGAAAGGCCTGGCAACCTATTTCCAACAAGCCATTAAAAACTTTATGGAGCACAGTTCTACCCAGACATGGGGCCATCATTCGTCAGAACCAACTTGCCGGCAACAGGTACTAGTTTTTATCCCAGAAGAAAAAGCAAAGAGCCAAAGCACATAGTAAGTTCACAAGTTGATAGTCCTCAGCACGTTCTCTTCTCCACCCCCACCTCTGACTGGATTGAGGATCCTTCTTAATCACAAGGATCTACAAGGAAGGGCCATGGAAGTGGAGGTTGAGGAGGCAAACTGCCATGTGGAGTGATCCTGAGGGCCCAGGGACGTTCTCTGCCTCCCCAAACACTTCCCTGGCCCTCAAGCAGGTTCCTGACCCTCTACAAGCTCATTCCTACAGCATAAGGCATTGAGCCTGTTCAAATACAAGCTATCCTGCAAGGGGGCGGGGCAGTGTGTTGCTTGGAGTTTATCTTGGCCATGAAAACAGAGGGAGGGGTGAGAGATCGCAGAGCACGGCTTGGAAGGTTGAAGGGTGCCTGGGAAGAGGAGGGCAACAGGGCTGAGTGGAGGCCAAATAGACCAAAGACAAACTCCACAACCTAGCTGGCAACTGGCCCTGACTGCAGGCGGCAATGAGGCCTTGGTACCAGGCCCAGCCCCCTCTACTCTGGGAACACGGCTAACTCTCACCCTCTGGGCCTCCCGATCCCTTTGCAAGTTGAAACCCAAAATAAACTTCTCTCACTCCTTGCAAAGTCAAGGGCAGCTTTACCAGTTCCCTTGTTAAGGGCACGTTCTGTAACAAGAGTAAGAAGGCTTTACTCTGTGCCAAGTAGAGTTCTCAGCCTTTAACGTGTGTTAACACATGTAATCCTTACAAGATTCCAGAGGTGGGAGCTAGGACCACCCCCAGGTTGCAGATGAGGAGCTTGCAGTAACTGGCCCTGGGTTCCCCAGCCAGTGAGTGCACAGCCAGGAGCGAACCCAAGCAGTCTGGCTGCAGGAGCCTCCAAGCACAGAGCACGAGCCAGGCTGCCTGCTGCTGCCGTGCTCGCCCAGGTCACCAGGGGCACGGTGTACCGTTTACCTCCATCACAAAGCAGGGACAGCCTCAGGTCCTTTGTTCAGGTACCCTGATCCCGCTGAGGTCAGCTGTTATTTTTAGCTGCCATCCAGTTGGCCCCCAATTGATGGTGACCTTGTGAACCATGAAGCAAAAGGCAGCCAGTCCAGCACCATCCCCGGGAGCAGCTATGGACTGGACCATAGTGACCCACAGGGTTTCCACTGACTGACTTGACTTTCAGAATTAGATTGCCAGGTCTTTCTTCCTAGTCCAGCTTAGTCTGGAAACTCCATTGAAAGCTGTTCAGCATCACAGAAACACACAAGCCTCCACTGACAGGTGGTAACCACGCATGAGGAGCATGGCCAGGAACTGAACCCAGCTCTTCCGCAAGGAAGGGGAGAACTCTACCACTGACCCACCATGTCCAGAATGCCTAAGTACATTTTCACACTGTACTACGAAGATGCTCTGTGCTCCAGTGTGGGGTTGTTGTTGTTATTGTTGTATGCCATCAAGTCAGACCCGACTCATAGTGACCCCTCCTTAGGTTGCAGAGGCAGTATCACTATGGAAGTAGATTGCCCCATCTTCCTTCAGAGGAGTGGCTGGTAGGTTTGAACCGCCAGCCTTCTGGTTAGCAGTCAGATGCCTTAGGCACTATGCTACCAGAGCTCCCCCAGTGTGGGGTGGGCACCTGTTATTTAGAGATGACCTTGCTACATTTGATTTCTGGCACCAGGCCTTCATTTCTCTCCTGTTGGAGGCAAAGCTGGTTTCCTTCTACTGCTGTATGGACCTGAGGCTGCAGGAAGGGCTGGGTGCTCAGTCTTTGTAACCTTAATTGGGTGTGCTCTCATTGATTGATTGATTGATTTTCCTCCCTGAGTTTCAAGAGAGGACAGTACCCCTGCTCCCCAGGTGTGCAGGGCCTGCCACTGGAATTATAACGAGTGCTCAGCAGGCCCAGCAGGCCCCTCCAGGCCCGCAAGGCCACCATTAGCTCTCTGTCAAACCTCAAATTGATTCTGAAACTGCTTTGAGGACATAAAGTGGTGAACAATTTGAAGCCCTTGTAATTATTGGAGTAGCTGTTGCTGGGTGACCTGGCCATCACTGCCTAAGACCATCACAAGAGGCCAGAGCTATCATTCCCAAAGGGAAAGGTTAAATATCCATTGGGAGACCTGCTATTATGGTGGTACTGGCCACTCCCAGAAGGGATCCAGCTCAAAGACCTAGCTGGGACCACACTGAGGGTGAGTCATTGTCCACTCTTAGAGGTATGGCCCAGATGCTATCTTTACTAACACACTATTCCATCAGCTAAGTAATTGTGGGGAGCTGACCATGTGCCCAGCACTATGAGAGGCACAGTAAGCAGAAGAGGAAGTGATGTCTCTCCTGGGTGCTATGTTCACTCAGACTGCAGGGAAGATGAACACAGGGAAATGTCTATTTATAATGCACTGTTAGTCGTAAGATAGGATATACCCATTGCCATTGAGTCAATTTTGAGTCATAGCAACCCTACAGGACAGAATGGAACTGCCCTATAGGGTCTCCAAGGCTGTGATCTTTGTGGAAGTAGACTGCCACATCTTTCTCCTGCTATTTGAACCGCCAACATTTCAGTTACTAGCTGAGTGCTTCAACTACTGCAGCACAAGGGCTCCTTTAGGCAGTATATGCTAAGGCCCAAATGAGTGGAAATAATAAACGCTGACAGTCATTGCACGTAGAGCACTCAGCTACATGTTCTCTGTGCCTGTCACCATTCTACAACTTCCTAAGGGTTTGTTTGGTACTATTATTAGAGTATTTTTCACATATGCTGCATCTACATAAGTGTGTGCATACATATAACACACGTAACACTCATAGAAAACTAACACAAGAGGAGGAGGTTGTGCAGCTTGCAAAAAATGTATTATGCTTGTGTTATTTGCATAAAGATAGGGTACTCTTTGTTTACCGTAGAGAACTAGACTCAGAGAGCTGGAATCACTCATCCAAGGTCCCCTTAGCCCCACTGGCAGCACGTGTTGCTATTGGTAGCTGCCATCGAGTGTGTCCACAACTCATGACAAGCCCATGCACAATGGTATGAAACATTGCCCAGTCCTGCACCAATCCCATGATCAGCTGTGGATCAGACCGTTCTGACTATAGAGTTTTCACTGGCTGATGTTTGGAAATATATTGCCAGGCCGTTCTTCTTAGTCTGCCTTGGTTTGGAAGCTTCAGTGAAATCTGTTCAGCATCATAGCATCACAGCAACATACCAGCCTCCACTGACAGATGGGGGGGTTGGCACACGAAGTGCATTAGTTGGGAATCGAACCCGGGTCTCCTGCACGGAAGGCCAGAATTTGACCAGTGACCCACCAATGCCCCTGTGATACACGTATTCATGAATAATCCACAGAAACCACCCAGAAAGCGGACCATCATGTTATGCAGCCTTGGCTCACCTAACTTTTCAAAGAAGAACTCTGAGGAACACAGCAAGCATTCTGGGAAGGAGAAAACCAGCACCTGAAACGTCACCGTGGTTGCAACCCCAAGGCTTTTACAACTTAAAATTTCTGGAACAAACATTAATTCCAAGCAGAAATTCAAAAATGAGCACAGTATTTATGCTGGCAGCATCTCAAAATCATATTTTAGCAAGAAATCTGTCCAAAGGACCACCCTCTGTTATATAGACACCTACTTGAGTGGGCATGTAGGTCCTGGTATTCTTGTTTCCTACAGTTTCCTCCCAAACCCCATAACCAAAATAAATAAATAAATAAACCCACTGCCATCAAGTCAATTCCAAATCATAGCAACCCCTATTGGGTCTGCAAGGTGGTAAATCTTTACAGATGTAGATTGCCCCATCTTCCTCCCATGGAGTGGCTGGTAGATTTAAACCACCAAACTTCTGGTTAACAGTCAAATGCCTTAGGCACTGTGCCACCAGAGCTCCTTTCTGACACCCATAGCGGCCATTTAACCCCTACTTTCCAGGCTCGAGGCCACACAGTGCAGGAGAGTTTACAGATGACCAGAGACTTTTCCAGATGCAGGTTCCCTGGAAGAACAGACCTTTTTCTGTTTTGCTTTCTTTTGTATACTCAGTTAGTACAGTGACTAGAAAATAGTAGTTGCTCAATAAATATTTGTTGAATAAATGAAAGATTCCATTTCATTTAAGTACCTGGCTAGCAAAAGGTCAGTGGTCTACACCCACCAGCCTCTCCAAGGAAGAAAGATGAGGCAATTACCTTCTGTAAAGATTTACAGCCTTGGAAACCCAACAGGGGTCGCTATGAGTCAGAATCTACTCGATGGCAGCGAGCTTGGTTTTGTTTTATTTTGGTTTGGTTTGGTTTTGGCAGGTGCATGGCTCTAACATAAAATTCCATATAGTTGCGAAACCTCAGATGTGCTGAGCTTCTTATCACACACACCCCTCCCCTCCTCTCTCCTCTGCCCATGAGTGAACATTCAGCACAGGCCCAGCCAGGAGAAGGCTCCGGGCAGAACCTGGGTACCCCCTCCCTACACAGATGGCCACCCTGCGTGCCATGCTGATTTCCTGGTGGGGCTTCACTGGTTCACTGCAAAACAAAGCAGAAAGACAGGCTTGTTGCAGCACAGCACTCAACCCAACAGGAACCGGCCCCATCAGGATAGGAGGTGGGGCACCTGGGACCAAGAGACAATCCTTTGAGGCACACAGTCCATCACGGGAGCCAGCGTTCTGTGGAGCAGGCCTGGCAACAGGTGATTTGCCAACTATCTGCCACTTTCTTACCCCTTCCCGCCACCCTGGACCCCACCCTCCTCAGGAATCCCAGGCCTGGCATGAGAAACAAACAGGGGCTTTACTGTCCCCGTAATTGCTCTAAATCCCATTAATTAAATGGTAAGCCTCCAACAACAGGCCTGATGCCTGCCTTAACACAAGCTTGACTTGGGGCAGATTTGGGGCCTCTGGGGCCTCAGTTTCCACTGCTATAAAAATGAGGGGTTGATGAACGCTAAGCCCCCCACCAGGCTTTGCCTGCTATGACCCCGAGCTTGAGGGGCCAGTTGCCTCCACATACCCCCAAAGCACAAGTCAACTATTTACTTCTCACACTGTCACCACAAAATGTCAAAACACCATCTACAAACATGGCAGGTTGGAATCACAGGACTTTCCTAGCTGGAAAGAGACGGCGTGCCCAGGCACAGGGCTGGTGAGGGCCAGTGCTGAAATAGGCTGTCAAGTCTCAGACTATCAGGCCCTGACAACTAAAAGCACTTATGATTGTAGTATCTACTGCCACTGTAGTGGCACAGTAGTTAAAGAATTCAGCTGCTAACCAAAAGGTTGGAGGTTCAAACTCACCAGCTTCTCTGAAGGAAAAGATGAGGCAGTATGCTTCTGTAAAGATTCAAATCCTGGGAAAATGAATTTGCTCTGTAAACTTTCACCCAAATCACAATGGGGGGGGGTATTTATAGCCTTGGAAACCCTATGGCCAATTCTACTCTGCCCTATACAAAAAATAAATAAAGACCAAACTCACTGCATCGAGTCAGAGCCGACTCATAGCAACCCCTCCTTGGGTTTCCGAGGCAGTATCACTACAGAAGTAGACTGCCCAAC
>NW_006921700.1:4571191-4573198 GCF_000298275.1 Orycteropus afer afer | reverse complement strand
AGCCAAACAACAGACAAGCCTATAAGGTGAACATTTACACCAGGTACGTGCACTCCCTAGAATGATCAATCATGGGAGATCAGAAGGGCAGTTTTTGCACAGGGAGATAGCTCAGGGGGCAGGAATGCATAGGAGAGAAGGGCACAGGGAAAAGGTAACCACGGGGAGGAAGTGGGAAGAGAGCTGTTGCATTATGGGGACTGCAGTCAATGTCATGAAACAAAAGGTATATGAACTACTGTATGGAAAATGAATTTGCCCTGTAAACTTCCACCCAAATCACAATTTTTAAAAAAAGAAGAACAGGTGTCCCTCACATAATGTACAATGCCTGCTCTGACAGCCACACAGGTCACATTTTTGATTCATGTTTTATGCAGCAGGGATTCCTGCAATTAATCCTTTTTAAAATGAATCAACCTTGACACTCCCTGACAATCTGTTCTACATTGGATCTCTCATATTACTGGTTTTATATAAAGCTAGAGGTACCCACAAATGAAAAAAAAAAAAAAACAAAAAAGCCACCAGCAATGTCTTGGCCACATGGGCACCCATGTCACCAATGCAAAGCCATACATACACACACCAGGTTACTCTGAACAGATAAAGGCACTCCAGTTGGCACTGTCTCTGAGCCAATCCTGACAAGCCCCCTGCATTCCTGCTCTTTTCCCCTCCTCCCATCTGTCACTCCTGTGTGTGAGCCAGGGGTCTGGAGTTAGGGCCTCTTCTTAGCTCCTCCCTTCCCCAGCCATTGTTCCTCAATGGGGGTGACTTAGGGCAGGACAATTCTCTGTTATGCTACACCCAGCCTTCAGCCATTAAATGCCTGCCCCCACCAGTCATCATGACAACAAAGAACACCCCTCCCCATGTTTTTCCAAACACCTTCTGGGGCCAGTGCCACTGTTGCCCAGACGGCCAGAGTCCCTCTCCTGAGTCCCCTGGTGGGCATTCCAACTCTCCTGCTTGGCTAGGGGCTGCCCTGAACCCTGGCCCAGTTGGCTGGGCCCTCTAAGCCAGAATCCCCCAACTGCTATCTGTGGTGAAAGACTTGTGTTTAACGTCCAAACCATCATGGACCAATATTTATACTTTAGTAAAATAAAATGAATATGAATTAATAGAAAAAGATCATGTGCTTGGGTGTCCTGCCATGTCACAGTGGACCACACTGAGTAGTGCCGTTTGCTCTGGGCCAGTAGCTATCAAATTTGGTCATCACACAGGCAGGATCAGATCTCACAGAAATGCAAATTCTCAAGCCCCACCCCAGAAGCACAAATCAGGAACTGGGGTGGGATTTAGCAATCTGCGCTTTAACAAGCCCTCCAGGAGATTCTGAAGCACCAACCTTGAGAATCAGTGTTCCAGGCAGTCTTTTCCCTGCGGGGGGAGGTGGCTGCAACCTCAGAAACCCTGCAGAAGGTGAAGCCAATCTGAAGATTCTAGAACCTTCCAGGCCAGGTCATGGTCTTCACCTCACCAGAGAACCATGAGACTTGAGAGGAGGGAAGGGGGTGTGAAAATAACCATCAGTGCAGCCTCAGACTGCCCAGAAGGTACTCCTTAATTAGGGCCAGATGCCTGGAGATCACCCGGAGAGACCAGAAGGAGACCACTCCTGTCCATTAGCATTTCCCCAAGGGCTTTGTGCAGGTGAGGAAATAGGAGGGCTGTGCGTGATTTGCATACAATTTGCATATGCCTACTTGGACTGCTCTTTCTTCTCCAGCAATTTTCCACAGAATTACCATCTTTTCTTAAAAAACCACTCCTGCCTTAAGGGTTGTCACTTATGATTTTTCCTGTCCTCCTCTTCTCACTCTCCCTCCCTAACAAATTCACAACCCTAAGCAAGAAGTTAAGAAAGGCAGAGCCTCACTGAAGCAGGGACAGTGGCTACTCTCTAAGGACTGTGGCAGCAGGGTTTGCTTCTGCTGTCCAATTCATAAAGGAGTTACCAGACTTAGGATATAACCCAGAACTGGTTTTTTTTTTTTT
>NW_006921700.1:4552771-4570522 GCF_000298275.1 Orycteropus afer afer | reverse complement strand
TTAAAAGGGAGCAGTATGCCAAATTTTCATGTTGCCAACATCTACTGACTCCACAGTTACCATAAAAGATGTTTTGTTGTGTGCTACTGAGACACTCAGACAATTTCAACTCATACCAACCTCATGAGACAGAGCAGAGCGGCAGAGCTGCCCCACAGAGTTGTCTTGGTGGGAGGAGATCGTCAAGTTTTTCTCCCATGGAGCTGCTGGGTGGGTTCAACTACCAACTTTCCAGTTAGCAGCTGAGTACTTAACCATTGCACCACTAGAGCTCCTTATCTTTTTACCAAAAACGTACAAAGAACATAAATTGCAGAATGAAGGATAATCCTTTAAAGAGAATAAACGTAAGTTTTGTGAAACGTAAACCCACTACATTGTGTTTATTTTTCTCATTTTTTTTCCCCCAGATCAAGATCTGAATCCCGGCTTTGCCAATGCTACTGAGAAACTTCAGGATTTGGCTTCCCAACCATGAGATGAAGCTAGTGAGGTCTATCTTGCACAGATCTGGTTGCAGACATAAGTGCCTAGCATACAGCAGGCACTCACTAATTGGTTGATATTGTTATCAGTGTCTTTTATAAATCACTTTTGTTAATATCATCAGAGTCACTGGGTGGTGCAAATGGTCCACACACAGCTGTTAACCAAAAGGCTGGAGGTTCAAGTCTACCAAGAAGTGCCTTGGAAGTTTACTAGAGGAAAAGGACCCCAGATTCAAACATGTTCCATAGAGACCCTTTTGTTAAGCCTTAGGACAAAGAAAAATAAATAAAGACAGTCATCCAGGATGAGGGAACCCATCAGCATGTACGCAGTACAGAAAGTGGAATGGCCATGAGTCACGGCCATGGGGCTAATTATACATGATTGAAAACAAAGGGAATCATCACAAATGCATGATTGGTGGCTGTGGTGGTTATGTTTGTGTGTCAGTTTGGCTGGGCCTGGTTGAGTGGTTGGGCAGTTGAAAGTAGCTATTCCCCATGGTGAGATTGGTAATTAACTCTGTTCTGGTTACCTAGTACCACTCTGACAAGAATATACCACAAATGGGATGGCCTTAACAAACAGGAGTTTATCCTCTTACAATTTGGAGACTTTTAAGTCCAAGTTCAAAGTGCCAGGCTCTAGGGGCTGGGTGAAAGCCCCTCAGCCTTGGGCTTTAGCTCTGCCTCCAGCTCCCGGCCCACTGAAGCTAGAGGCTTTTCTTCACTCAGACAGCTGCTGGCTGCTGAGGCTGCTAAGCCCAAGGTTGACAAGTAAAAAGGCACAGGCCAGATGTTACCAAACCACATGGCAGGCCATTAATTCAAGTTCATTGTAAGTCCCCAGGTCGGCAGAGCATAGCAGGCTGCTGAACAACGACACAGCCACATTCAGGGTTCAAGGTACCATAAGCTAGCTACTATCCCCAAGGCTTCTCCTTATATACAGGAAGCAGACCATGTCCCAAAGGCAGATACACAGCTGCTTGTTGTAGATCCCACCATGGAATTGATTGCCAGTCTCATCATGGGGAATAACTATCACCAGCTGCCCAGCCACTCAACCAGGCCCAGCCAAGATAACATACAAACTGAACTACCACAAACTCCATGGAGGAATTTATTGGAACAGCTGAGTAGCTGCTTTGGGTATGTGGTCCGCTTCCCGTATATAAGCAGCAGCTTTGGGAATGGTCTCAAGCTTATGGCACACTTGAACACTGCATGTAGCCGTGTCGTTGTTCAGCAGCCTGCCATGCTTTGCTGACCTGGGGACTTACAATGAACTTGAATTAATGGCCTGCCATGTGGTTTGTTAACATCGGGACTGTGCCTTTTTATTTGTCAACCTTGGGTTTGTCAGCCTCAGCAGCCAGCAGCTGTCTTGAGTGAAGAAATGCCTCTAGCTCCAGTGGGCCGGGAACAGGAGGCAGAG
This sequence comes from Orycteropus afer afer, assembly GCF_000298275.1. NCBI lineage: Eukaryota > Metazoa > Chordata > Mammalia > Tubulidentata > Orycteropodidae > Orycteropus > Orycteropus afer. The sequence goes on along the minus strand of NW_006921700.1, from coordinate 4,568,596 downwards.
CTGAATCCCAAGGCTGAGGGGCTTTCTCCCAGCCCCTAGAGCCTGGTACTTTGAACTATGACTTAAAGCCTCCAAACTGTAAGAGAATAAACTCCTGTTTGTTTAAGCCATCCCACTTGTAGTATATTCTTGTCAGAGCGGTACCAGGTAACCAGAACAGTGGCAGATCAATTCATCACTGTCATAGGCTGAACTACAGAAGAGGAGAAAGGACCATGATTGGGGTATGCATGTAAATGAAGATTAAAAAGGGTTACAGGATTGGTTCTGGGCCTTGACTACCTGGCTAAGTAAAAACCAAAACCAAACTCACTGCTGTGGAGTCGATTCAACTCAGAGAGACCCCTCCTTGGGTTTCCGAGGCAGTATCTCTACAGAAGTAGATTGCCCAGTCTTCCTTCCGAGGAGTAGCTGAGTGGTGGTCGGGATATGACACATGACCACATAGCCTGAATCATAGCCCCAAGGTGGCTATAAGACAATACCAGCATCTCAATCTTAATTTAAATTAGGAAAGGACACACTCAGGCAAGCTCCCTCGTGCTTTGTGTGAGCATCATCTGCTTTCAACCACACTCTTCCTAAGGACAAACTGCCCCTTCCTAGGTTTGTCCTAGAATTTGTCTATGCATGGCCACCATGTTGGCTTAAGGGTCAGAAAAAAACTCAAATGGCCTCTGACACTTATTTCAAGCCTCAAAACGGAGTCAGGGCTCCGAATGTAGACCATGACCTTCCACAAACTAAGTGCTTTAGAATTTAAGCTCTACTACAGAAGAAATCCTCGGAAGGAAGGTTGGGCGATCTACTCCCGCAGTGACACTGCCTCGGAAACCCAAGGAAGGGTCACTATGAGTTGGGGGTGACTCGACGGCACATAACAACAACAGAAGAAAGGCCCGGTGATGTACTTCCAAAAACATCAGCCCTGTGGTGCACAGTTCTACCCTGACACACAGCGGTCAAAAGCAGCTGTACCTGAATCTGCCTGCCTGGTTAATAACTGGTGCCCCCTCCCCGCCCCTGCCCAGGGCCTTTCATTTCTTGACTCTTTCTCAGGAAGTGAAAACCATTCCTTACACTTTGTTTTCCAGACTGGTCATACATGTTTGGATTTTAAAACCAGAAATGTAAGAAGTAGATTCAAGCTGAAAAAAGACCCATGTCCAAGACTTCCTAAGAAAGGCTACTATTGGAACACACAGCCTTTCTTTTTTTCCCAGCGCTTACGAGAGAGAGAGAGAGAGAGAGAGAGAGAGAGACTTTTTTCTATTTTCTTTTTCTCCAGAGGATAGCGAGCAGCCTTATTTCAGAGGGCCCAGGAAAGACACTGTCACCCACGCCCACAGATCTGGGCAGGCCAATTGCGTTCAGGAGTTTTCTTCTGGGCACTTTCTCAGCAGTCAGCCTCAACACCCAGGGCCCCTTCTCTCCTGCTCCCCCAGCCCAGGTCTCCCAGGATCTGGAGGGTCTGAGGTGTGAGCACATCCCATCAGCAACCCAGAGTGGGAACGACATTCTTCTCTTTGTGGAGTGACTCAATAAAGCCACTTGTCTTCTACGTTATAGGCCTTCCTAACAGACACAAAGGAGCGCTGGTGGTGTAGGGCCTAAGGCATTTGACTGCTAACCCGAAGGTTGGTGGTTCAAACCCACCAGCCACTCCACAGAAGAAATCTACTTCTGTAAGGATTTACCGCCTCAGAAACCCAAGTCAGAATCAACTCAATGGCAATGAGTTTCTTTTTTTGTTGTTTTTCTTTAACAGACACATCAGTAGGTCACTGGTTGCCTGGCCCCAAATGTCCACAATAAGAACCATTCCTCAGTATGATAAATCAATGCACCTGTTTTCTACCCATTTGGCTAGTAAATTATGTCCCATGCAGTCTCTGCCAACCATTCCCAGATGTATTCAACCAACAACAGGAAACGGAGGAATTCCTGGCACCTACAGTACAGTAAGGAGCTCTGGTAGCATAGTGGCTAAAGCACTTGACTGCTAACCAGAAGTCTGGCGGTTCAAACCCACCAGCCACTCCTCGGAAGGAAGGCTGGGCAATCCTACTTCCTTAGTGATACTGCCTCGGAAACCCAAGGAGGGGTCACTATGAGTCGGGGCCGACTCGACGGCACATTAACAACAACAACACAGTACAGTAGGGTCGATATTGTGGTACCTCTGACCAGCACCATGTGCTCCTGTCTTCCAGTGAAAAACCCAGGGTCACGCCTTGCTCCCTCTGTTCCCATAGCACCATGTGCTCCCCAAGGTGACTTGAGTATGGATGTGTGCTGCCTAGTTCCCACGCCGCACTCCCACTGTGGTGGGAGCTGCTTGAGGACATATGTTGTCTTCCTATCATCAGACCGCCTAGTGCCCAGCACACAGCACCTGCTATGCTGATATGACCAGGTCTGACAGTAAATAACTGTTGAATGAATGAGTGAAATCCAGCCTTTTCTGTCCAAAAGGCAGCCAGGGTCTATTATAGTGGTTCTCAGTTGGGAACAATTTTGTCTCTCAAGGGTCGTTTGGCAATGTCTGCAGACAATCTCAGTTGTCATTAATTAGAGGGATGTGGGGAGCTGCCATCGGCATATAGCGGATAATGCTAAACAATGTACAATGCATACAACAGCCCCCCACAACAAAGAATTATCCATCTCAAATGCAAAGAATACCAAGGTTAAGGACTCTTGGTCTTTAATAATCATAGCAGCAAGCAGCAACCAACACCAGTGAGTGCCAAGCAATTTACAGTATTTATTTCATTCTCACACTTATATGAAGAAGGTACTAGTACTAGCCTTATTTCACAGATGAGGAAATTGAGGTTCAGGGACTTAAACTAACTGGCCCAAGAACACAGAGCTATTCAGGGGCTAAGATGGGACTCAAACCAAGATACGTCTGACACCGAATTTATGATCTTACCTTACACAGGGACATCCCAGGAGCAATGGGGATCCCAAAAGCACGTATGGCTGATGACAGAAATGTGAAAGTTACTCCATTTAAAATAATTACTTTTATTCTGATTGTTTTTCGTCAATAAAAGCAAAGACAAGTAGAAAAAGCAGCCACCTATGACCAAATATCTCTACCCAATAACCCTGTTTTGAGTCCTGAAACCCCATGATCTTAGATTAAGAAGAGAATCTCTGTAGTTTGGTGACGTTATTTGCCTGCTCACATTGTCGTTTAACGCCCACCTCCTGGTCCAGTTTCTATCCACCTCTTAAGACAGCAAAAGGGTTCTCTCTGGGAAGTCACTTCTGACCTTCACCACGCACTCTTCTGGCGCCGGCCCCGCCCTGGCGCCCCGGCCTCTCCCAGCTGGTTATACATCCCACTCTCCTGGCCGAAAATTATCGATACAGAGAATTTATTTATGTGGCTGTTTATTGATGAGAAGCAGTAAAAGGCTAGAGGTACAAGCATGGTTTCTGAACCAACTTGTTTGCTCCAAAACTTGAAACACTACCCCTTCCTGCACCTTCCTGCCACTGTGTCAATCCATCTCCTTCAGAGTCTTCTTTTTCACTGACCCTCTACTTTACCAAGCATGACGTCCTTCTCTAGGGACTGGTCCCTCCTGATAACACATCCAAAGTAGGAGAGATGAAATCTCATCATTCTCGCTTCTAAGGAGCATTCCGGCTGTACTTCTTCCAAGACAGGTTTGTTCATTCTGCTGGTGGTCCAAGATATATTCTTCCCCAACACCATAATTCAAAAGCATCAATTTTCTTTGGTCTTCCATATTTATTGTTCAGTTCACATGCATATGAGGCTCTTGGAAGTACCATGGCTTGGGTCAGGTGCACCTTAGTCCTCAACTTTGCTTTAAAGAGGTCTTTGACAGCAGATTTGCCTAAAGCAATTGTCATTTGGTTTCTTAACTCCTGCTTCCATGGGCATTGACCGTGGATCCAAAGGAAAGAAATCCTTGAGAACTTCAATCTTTTCTCCATTTATCATGATGTTGCTTATTGATCTAGTCGTGAGGATTCTGGTTTCATGTTGAGGTATAATCCACACTGAAGTCTGCAGTCTTTGATCTACATCAGTAAGCGCTTTGAGTCTTCTTTACTTTCAGCAAGCAAGGCTGTGTCATCTACATAGCGCAAGTTGTTAATGAGTCTTCCTCCAATCCTGATGCCTCGTTCTTCATAGAGTCCAGCTTCTCAAATTATTTGCTCAGCATACAGACTGAATAAGTATGGTGAAAGGATCCAATCCTGACATACACATTTCCTGATTTCAAACCCCACACTATCCTCTTGTTCTGTTCAAATGCCTGCTTCCTGGTTTATGTACAGGTTCAACATGAACACAATTAAGTGTCCTGGAATTCCCATTGTTCAAAATGTTAGCCATAATTTGTTAAGCCTTTGCATAGTCATAAGACACAGGTAAACATCTTTCTGGTATTCTCACCCAAGACCCATCTGACATCAGCATGATACCCCTCCTTCCATGTCCTCTTCTGAATCCCGCTTGCATATCTGGCAGTTCTCTGTTGATATACTGCTGCAACTCTTTGAATTATCTTCAGCAAAAGTTTACTTGTGTGTGATATTGATAGGAGCTCTGGTGGTGTAGTGCCTAAGGCATGTGACTGCTAACCAGAAGGCTGGCAGTTCAAACCCACCAGCCACTCCTCAGAAGGAAGACTTTGCAAACTACTTCCATAGAGATACCACCTCGGAAACCTAAGGAGGGGTCTATATGAGTCAAATCAACTCGACGGCAGTGTGTTTGGTTCTGTTTTTGTGATATTGATATTGTTTAATAAGTCGTTGGATCACCTTTCTTTGGAATGGACACAAATATGAACCTCTTCCAATCAGTTGGCCAGGTAACTGTCTTCCAAATTTCTTGACATAGGTGAAATAAGCATTTCTAGGGTTGCATCTGTTTGTGGAAACATCTCAGTTGGTATTCCGACAGTTCCTAGAGCCTTATTTTTTGCCAGTGCCTTCAGTGCAATTTGGACTTCTTCCTTTGATACTTTTGGTTCTTGATCATATGCTACCTCCTGAAATGGTTGGCCATCAACCAATTCTTCTGGTACAATGCCTCTGACTACTCTTTCCATCTTCTTTTGATGCTTCCTGTGTCATTCAAGCATCATTCAATATTTTGCCCATAGAATCCTTCAATATTCCAACGCTGGCTCTGCTGTTCTCCAGCTATGGCAACTTTGGAAAGCTACTTAAATTGCCTGTGCCTTAGTTTCCCCATATGAAGAGCAGATAATAATAGTACCTACATCACAGCAGAAAGCCCTGGTGGCAGAATGGTTAAAGCACTCAGCTGCTAATCAAAAGGTCAGCAGTTTAAAGCCACCAGCTGCTCTGTGGGAGAAAGATGTGGCAGTCTGATTCTGTAAAGATTCACAGCATTGGAAACCCTATGGGGCAGTTCTAGTCTGTCCTATAGGGTTGCTATAAGTAAGAATTGACAGCAGTGGGTTTCCTCATGACAACGTAATGAGGACTGTGTACACAGAGAGCTTAGCAGAGAGCCTAGCATACAGTAAGTGCTCAATAGGAGTCAGTTCTGGTCATCTCACTCCCCCCCCCGTCCCAGGAGCTCATCCACCCCTAGCCTTCAGGGACAGAGTCTCAACTCATCACTGATCACACTGTTTTGAGTGCTTGTGTCACGCATGGTGCTGGTGCTGGTGCTGGTTAGGCGCTGTGATGAAAAGAAAGGCTCCTGTTGTCATCTTCCAGGATGCCATGGGGCAGGAGAGTTTAGTGTTTACTTATCCCACTGGATCTTCCTGACCACAAAGGACAATGCTTGATGTACTTCCTTCATTGGATTCCTACTGTCATCAGCTCACCTGACATTCCTATGGCTGTTTATGGGTCCCAGAAGCTCTTGCACACATGGTCCATGTGATCCTCCCTTCTTCATAGTTATTACTCCCCCATCACTTTATAAATGCAGACCTGAAGCTCAGAGAGATTGAGTGACTTTTCCAAGGTCACACAGTACTCAATGAGTGAATTCAAAGCTAGGCTTTCTGTTTCCCAGGTTAGTTGTAGCTGGGCTACCCAGACCCAGAGGGCACTGTTCACATGAACAGGTTAGCCCTGGCACTGTGGAACTGATTCATCCTGTACCAAGCAAAACACAGAGGCCTCAGGCCAGCTTAAGCAGAGAGAAGAGGAAGAGTCTAGGACAGTGGTTCTCCAGTGGGAATTAGAATCACATAGAAAGCGTTTAAGGTCCATAGGTGGCTCCAACTGTTTGCACTGAACTACTAACCTACAGACTGGCAATTCAACCGCACCCAGCAGTGCTGAGGAAGGAAGGCCTGGAGATCTGCTTCCATAAAGAGTATAGCCAAGAAAATCCTCCATGAAACACATGGAGTTGCCTCAATGGCAATGGGAGCTCTGGTGGTACAGTGCCTAAGGCATTTGACTACTAACCCGAAGACTGGAGGTTCAAACCCACCAGCCACTCCTCGGAAGGAAGGCTGGGCAATTTACTTCCACAGTGATACTGCCTCGGAAACCCAAGGAGGGGTCGCTGTGAGTTGAAAAAACAACTTGATGGCAGTGAGTTTGGTTTTGGGGTTCAATGGCAATGGGTTTGTGGATTTGGGTTTTTTTTTTTTTTTTTTTAAGAAAGCTTTTAAAAGCATCAAGCTTGGGCCCCATCCCAGACAAATTAAATCAGAATTTGTGGGATAAGCCCCACACAGCTTATAAGAGCCCCCTCCTCCGTTCCTGGTGAGTCTGATGTTCAGTATATTCTATTTTCTTGCTATTCAAAGTGTGGTCCCTGGACTAGCAGCCTTGGCCTCACTTTGGAGCTTGTCAGAAACGTGGACTCCCAGCCCTGCCCCAGACCTTTTGAATTAGAACCTTCATTTTATTACCGTATGATGCTCTCCAGGTGAATCACAGGCACTAGGCTACGGCCTCGGTGGCCTTCAGGGGCTTGCTTGTAGCATCAGTAAGTAGAGCTGGGCCTGCAGAGGACCGACGCCACAAAATGCAGACCTCACCCCTCTGGGGCCCAGCCCTGTCCTGTGGAGACATCTCTGTGTGTGGGGTTGACAGATTTAGCAAATAAAAATATAGGCTGCCCAGTTAAATCTGAATTTCAGATAAATATAATAAATACAAATATATATATTTTAACACACACACGCACACATACATATATATATATAATCTCCAGATAAATTTTTTAAAAAGTTAGTAGAGGTATGTTGCAACTATTGCAAGTAAAACCATTCATTTATCTGAAATTCAAATTTAGCTGGGTATCCTGTGTTTTATCTGGCAACCCTACTTGTGGGAGCCCATTAAAGGGGGAGAGAAGGGAGCTCTGGAGAGCCTTGAGAGGAAGCAAGTGGGTAGAACCAAGTGTGCAAAGGTCTGTTGGAAGTACTGTGGGAGATGATGGGAAGTAGCAGGTACAAATAGGACTAGGAGCTCTGGTGGCCTACTGCCTAAGGCATTTGACTGCTAATCAGAAGGCTAGCAGTTCAAACCCACTAGCCACTCTTCAGAAGGAAGATTGGGCAATCCACTTCCGTATTGGTTACTATGAGTTGGATCCAATTCTATGGCAGTGAGTTTGGTTTTGCTTTTTTTAGGACCCCATTAGGTGTGAGACCCAGCCCTTCCAGAAAGTCCATTCAGGGAGCTGTCTCTGGCTGAGCTTCCTTGGTGACAAGAGAAACCCACAGTGGCCCCCTCCCCTCCAGGCCAGCCCACTGCTGGGAGACGAAGGGGAGGGGAAGCCGATAACTGGGAGAAGATTGTGGGCTTCAGGCCACCCAAGGTGCCTGCCCTGACCCGGGCTTTCATCTTTAATGAGCTGTTCTCTGGGGACTTCACAAGCGAGCAGGCCGGCATTGTTTGCAGCCAGCAGGGGAATCCTGAGCCAGGCAGTTAATGGGCACAGTTTCCTCCATTGCCTCTCCTCTCCTGGGGTGTGCACGGCCCCTCAGGATGAAAGGAGCCCTCTGGTGGAGGGCATGGAGACCAAAGGAAGGCCTGAAGCCCTCTCCGGCCCCCTTCTCGGGCTGTCAAAGCCCACTCTGTCACCTGCCTGGTGAATGCCTTCAAGAGCACCAATTAGAGTTGGGACATGAGGTGTGTGATCTCAGAAGCCAGTAGAGTCAAACACAGCGACTTCTGCATAAAGCCAGTACCTGTGGAGTTGACGTTGAGACAAGCACCAGCTACTCAACAATAGCTGGACGTCTGCTGGGGGTAAATTGGCAAGCCAGTACTGTAAGTCCCTGGCTTAGGAACTTATGGACAGTTCCTACTCACCCTTGAATGTTATGCAAATTTGCCTTCGCTTTGAAATGACTGAGCCAATCCCAGTTGCCACAAATTCTTCATGACAGTCACCTTCACACGCTCCCGTGCAGCTTTTAAAAGGTTTTTCTTGCATTAAAGGAAGAATAAATAAGAACCATACGCACCTGTTCCAACTTAACCTATAAACTTGATTTAAAGACATACTTAGGAACGGATCTCACAGGTAACCCAGGGACTGCCTGTAGTGTAGACTCCCAGGACTCAAGCATCTCTGAAAAGTCCAAACCCTGACAGGACACAGGGAGAGTAAGGAAGTTCTCTGGGATCCAGTGAGGAAAGCAAACCCGAGCCTTCCCAGGCTTGGATTCACAATGCATGAAGGTCATTCCCACAGGGGCTAGTGACATCCTGGGTCATCCCATTTATTCCTCTCCCAAATCACCCCCTGCCACCTCACTCCACCCCCCACCCCACCCCCTCAGATTAAATGCAAAGAACACTGTCCTAGACTCAGGGGTCTCCACCTTTGCTACTTGGGAACCCCTCAGGAACACAGCTCCTGCTTTAGTCCTCAGTTCATTCATTTTGCACAATGTGGGAGGGAAAGTGGCCTCTGTGTTCAGCCCTAAGCCCCACACTCCCAGCAAGAATGGTGACTCCTAATGGGCGTGGATGGATCTGCCTCTCCAAGGGGACTGTGGAGCTTGAACCACCCCATTCCTGCCCAACTGCCTGAGCATCTCCAGGTTGGGTGAACTCCACGGTCCGGTCCAGTTGTGAGTCTCAGAGGTCTTGGCTTCCCAGCTCCCTCAAGCAGGATACAAAATGGAGGGAGGTTTACAAACAAAGACTTGGGGGCAGGTCTTATGGATGGGGGACAGACTTTAATGTCAACCGACAAACCTGGAGGCTCAGCCCAGCCCCCCAGGAAGCTCAGCAATTTTTGCTGCCCCTCCTCCTGCCACTGACCCCCTAGTATTTGAACTAGATCCCCACAGGGCACTGCCTCACTTTTTTTTTTTTTTTTTCCCTTCCTTATACATGCAGTAGAATTGGAATTTTCAGAAATATGGAAAATTGAGAAAGTTTAAAAAAAAAAAAGACCACTTTGTAAAGAATGACCACTCCATATAAGGTTTAGGAACTGGAGTTGACTGAAGTCAGGGCATGGGTGTCTGACAAGCCCGGACCTTATCTCTCCCCTGTCCCATCCCCACCAGGCTATGATGGCAGGAAGGTAAAAAGTCAAGAGACCTGGTTCTCCTGTGTGACCTTGAGCAAGTTGCCAGATACCTTTGGGCTTCAGTCTCTCCTATAAAATGGGGATATATGTGTCCATCAGACATGTTTGTCATGACAACTATATGAAACAATAAATGTGAACATGTCTAGCACATAGAAGGCCCTCCACAAATGTAGGTTGTCTTTCCAGTTGGTTTAGCCAAAACACTGAACCCAATGGGCATCACAATCCAAGGTCTTCAGTGAAAGCAGCTCAGCTCTGTTCTGAGTCTCTGGTACAAGGCAGTGCCTTCCATTTTGCCCCAGTCCTCTAGGCAGCTTCATCCAGGCTTCAGATTCCAGAAACAAAACACCTTCCCAAATGTTCTATGTCCTCCAAAGACCCATCAGTACTTGTTCTGAGGATGCCAGGTCCAGAGCTCACTTGCAAAGCACAAGGGGTAACCAGGTGTCACCAGCTGACTGTACAAGCTCCTCCTGGGAGCAGTCACCTGCCCAGCTTTGCACACAGTACCTCCCAGCCACCTACAATGCATATACTATCATCTCATTTAACAGTAGGTATATGTCAAATATCCCCAGATCCTGCAGCTCCCGTGGGGAGAAGTCCATACCCAAAAAGGAGTGTATGATCCACTACTTCTCAATCCCAGCTGAACAGAAGAATCCCCTGGGGAGGCTTTAAAACATACAGACTCCGGGGTCCCTTGCCAGAGACGCTCAGTTGGTCTGGACTAGGCAAGGGTGTGGGAATTTTATAATTTTATAAGTGCCTTCCCAGTTCTAACGTGCAGCCCGGATTGAGTGCTCACACCCACTCATGGCAACGCCATACATACAAGTAATAACCACTCCGGCCTTCACCAGGAAGCCCAGCTGTCAGACTTCTGCTCTCTGCCACCCCCTATTGATATCAGCAAGTAGAACATGTCCCTTGCCGGAATAAGCAGCACACACCCTTCTTCCTGCTTCTCCTCCTCCTCTTCCCACTCACTTCACATGTCCAACCCCCATTCGTGCCCCCAACTCATTTGTCACCCGAGGCGAAGCACTTCTGGCCCCAAGTCCACTCTGTTGGTTCTCGGGCATCTGGCTTCCTGGGAAGGGGAGGACCCTTAGAACTTTCCCAGGCTGGTTGGCGAGACAAGTCCCAGAAAGCACCTTCCAGATGAGTTCTGCAGCAGACCAGGCAAGTGGTGGTGTGGTGGGTGGCCCTTCCTCACACGGGAAGCGTATAATCTGAGGCCAAGGCTTCCCTGTGACCACCTGACTCGCTTAAGCCAACACTGGGCTTGGGAGCAAGCCCATCACAATATCCATTTACTTGCCCGGCCTCTGTCCTGCTGCACATTCTCCAGGGCATGGCCAGCTGTTTTACAAGCAGTGTCTATTGTATGCTCCATCCTGGCCATCTGTCCAGTGCCCCACTGTGTCCGTTTGTCCTAATGTAAAGGAAGAGTCTCATCTCTGAGGAGGTGCTCCAAGTGCCAGGAGGGAGCGGGTGATCGCTAAAGGCTCTGGGAGGGTTGGTCCTTACCCATGCTGGTCACCACATGCCTGGCTTGGCTGAGCAAGGGTCCCTGCAGTGCCCTGGGCTCTGAGTGGAGAGAGATAAATCCTTCCTTCCTGATCAGGCGTCACCTTCCCAAGTGGGAAGGACACCAGCCCCAGCCTGCACTCCGTCCTCGAAGCCGAGCCAAAGGGCTCAGTTTGTTGAGGTGCATTCTGAGCCCCACCAGACCCTGTACGTGCAAGGCCCAGCTGGCATTTTATCTTAATAAAGAGGAGACTGACAGACCCTGGCAAGCATCAGAAAGTAAGGTCTCTTTCTCCTACTAGGAATTTTCTGTCAGTTAACAAGTATTTGTGACCAAGTCCTGAATGCCTGAAGGAGTGTATGCATGTGTGCTTTATGAATCTTGATTTGCAGCAGAGAGCCATAGGGCTGGCAGTCGTGGTAAGGACGGGTTAGCTCACTCACTCACTTGTTCATTCAGAGATACAGTGTGGTCCAATGGGAGAAGCAAGGCCTCCAGACCACACTGGTGGTGTCAGCCGTCATCTAGTCAGTGCCCAACTCATCATGACCCCATGCCCAATGGAAAGTCCTGCAACTTCCTCATGATTGGTTGCAGAGTAAATCATTGTGATCCACGGGGTCAGCACTGGCTGATTTTCAGAAGCAGATTGCCAGGCCTTTCTTCCTAGTGTGTATCAGTCTGGCAGCTCCATTGAAACCAGTTCAGCATCATAGCAACACGCAAGTCTCCACTGACTGACGGGTGGTGGCTGCACAGCAAGTTCATTGGCCAAGAATTGAACCCCGGTCTCTTGCACGGAAGGCAAGACAGTACACGGGTTCAAGTTCTGGACCTACCCTTTTAGCCATTTGAGTGTAACATTGTGCCAGGTGCTCATCTCCTGTACCTCAGTTTCCTCATCTGTTAAATGGGGCCAAGAAACCAGCTTAGCAAAGTACCCTGCAGAAAGGAAGTACTTAACAGATGTTAGCTGTCAGTATGATGAACTTGGCACTGGAGGTGGTGGAGCATAAAATTAACTATTCATTCCACATATATTTTTTGTAATCTAAAGGAATGATCCATAAAACAATGAAGATGGACCTCAGCAGTAAAATATGAAGTGAAAAGATTCCAAAAGATTATATATATAGCATCAAATTCAACCCATTGCCATCGAGTCAGATCTGACTCATAGCGACCCCTCCTTGGGTTTCTGAGGCAGTATCACTATGGAAGTAGATTGCCCAATCTTCCTTCTGAGGAGTGGCTGGCGGGTTTGAACCACCAGCCTTCTGGTTAGCAGTCAAGTGCCTTAGGCACTACGCCACCAGAGCTTATATATATATGGCACGTTGTAGTTGTTGTTATGTGCCGTCGAGTCGGGCCCGACTCATATATGGCATAATATGCTGTAAAAAGGCTAAAAATAACTAAAGTAAAAATATACATTTTAGGAATACAAATAGATGCGATCAAACTAGTTAAAGAGAAAAGTAAAGGGATGATAAACCCAGGCTTAAAGAAGATGGTTAACTCTGTAGGGTGGCAAGGCAGGGGTAGGTTCTGGCAGGACCTTCTGGGTGGATGTAGGTTTTTGTCAAGATGCTACCTTTTGTTTTGCATAGTGATCCCTTTGGGTAACTATTGTTTGTTGTTGTTGTTATGTGTCATCAAGTCGGACCCAACTCACAGCGACCCCCTCCTTGGGTTTCGGAGGCAATATCACAACGGAAGCAGACTGCCCCATCTTCCTTCCGAGGAGTGGCTGATGGGTCTGAACCACCAGCCTTCTGGTTAGCAGTCAAGTGCCTTAGGCACTACGCTACTAGTTATTTAAAATAACTAAGTAACCACTGGGGGCTCTGGTGGCATAGCAGGTAAAACATTTGGCTACTAACCAGAGGGTCAGCAGTTGAAATCCACCAGCTGCTCCATGGGAGGAAGATGAGGCAATCTATTTCCATAAAGATTTATAGCCTTGGAAACCCATTGGGGGTTACTACGAGTTGGAATCCACTCAAAGGCAATTGGTTTTTTTGTTTTGTTTTTGTTTTAAGTATCCACATAATTAAATTAAAAGCAGATTATACATGGATACTACTGTTTTAGGCTCTGGGTTTACATCAGCAAATACTATAGATTGAAACACATACACACAGTCCCTCTGGGACTGCACATTCCAGTGTTAAAAAAATATCAAACTCACTGCCACTAAGTCAATTCTGACTCAGCGACCCCCTCTGGATTTCCAAGGCAGTAAATCTTTACAGAAGTAGATCATCCAGTCTTCCTTCCATGGAGTGGCTAGTGGGTTTGAACTGCCAACCTTCTGCTTAGCAGTCAAATGCCTTAGGCACTACACCACCAGATCTCCTTCATTCTAGTGTAGGGAGAGAGTAATCAAAATACATAGCATTCCAACACATGCGAACTACAGAGAGAAATAAACCAGTCCTGGGAGACAGGAAGTGGGGTGGCCAGGGAAGGCCTCATAGAGAGAAAACATTCAAGCAAAGACCTGCAGAAAGGAAGGGGTGGGCCGTGCAGATTTCTAGGGTCCAAGGAGCTTCTCAGCAGAGGGAACAGCCAAGGTAAAGGCCCTGAGGGTGCTTGGAGATATGAGAACAGAGGAGAGGCCAATGTATTCAAGCCAGGAGAAAAGTGGGTAGGAGTTCTGGAGGGGAAACAGGGGCCTTGTAGGCCACAGTGAGGAGGACTTGTCTTTCACTTTGAGCCACCGGAAGGTTCCAAGCGGAGGAAAAATGGATCTCACTCCCTGGTTAAAGCATCCTCTGGCTACACGTTGAGAATGGACTGTTGAAGAAAGAGGCTGGATCAGGAGGCCACAGTGACAACCGAGGGGAACTATGATCATGGCCAGCACCTGAGATGACAAGTGGTCCCATTCTGGCCAGTTCCTGCTCTCAGTCTGGTAGCATGTCTGAATAAAACCTACCTCCGAACAAGATCTACTACACGTCCTGGCTCTTTCCTGCCCCCTCCCTCGACTTAGAGCTCCCTGCCAGGCAGTGTGCTTGTGGTCTCAGACCCTGGCTCCAGGCAGCCCCCACCTTCGTCCCCAGCTCTTTTCCAAATCCTTTTGCAGCCAACCTGACCCCAAAGCCAGGGGCCTATAGGATCCCTGGACACCTGTGTGGTCAGAAGGGCAACATTCTTTCCCCATCCAGGGCCTGCCAGCCCCCTGCTGTCCTCTCCACGAAGGGGCTCTCCCCTTCAGAGAGACTGTCAGAACCCAGGGAGGCTGTAAGGCTGTGGTTTCACAGCCTGGCTGCCCATGGAAATCACCTGAGAAATGGAAAAATTACTGGTGTCTGAATCCAACCCTAAGCACTCGGATGGAATAGGTCTGAGTGCAGCCTGGACATTACAATTTTCTCAGAGTGTCCCAGGTGATGCTAATATACATCCAGGTTAGAGCTCTGCCGATTTCTGCCACAGCTCGCCCACAAAGTCCTGTCTGGTGCAACCTCCTGGCAGGGAGGTGTCTCAGCAGTGCCAGCTCAGTCCCAGCTGGAGCGCCCACATGGGCAGGGGCCAACCTCCATCTAACCTATACAGTGGGCTGGAGCCTGGGGCTTTCTGCAGGGCTGCCCTCCCCGCCCCCAGGTCTGGAGCAGTGGAACGGACACCCAGGACCACCAGCTTCCAGGGCCCTGGGCTGCTTCTCCAGCCAGGGAAGCCCTGTGGCTCAGACACCCTGCTCCCCCTCCCGGCTCCTCACCCTTCCTCCTTTAGGAGGAGGACCTGGCATGCATTTTTATTAGACTTCTCCGAGGTGAAAATGGTGCCAGGGTGGGGGTGGGGGAAGTGAATGGAGTGTGATTTACACTTACTCCGAGTCCTCACACCTCCCAAGGGCAGCGGAACAGCAGCCTGTGCGCAGAACATTGTGCAGGCTGCAGGCGACCTGCCCCAGCCAGGAGCAACTCGCCCTGTAAACACCTCCGCAGCTCCAGTGAGCTGGAGGCTCTTCAGGAAATGAGCAGAGGAAAGTGGATGCTGATGCCTGTAAGGTTTTGGCAAAAACGCCACTCCAAGAAATTATCCTCGTTCCCCAGGCCCATCCACAGCCGAGCAGGTTACCCCATTCTAATTTTCCTTTGCTCCAGGCACCTACTTTGACTGACAGCTGCCCCTATGCTCCCTCTCCAGGCCTGGATCCCTCCAAGGCCCCAAACAAGAGAGGCCATTTCCCCCGGATGTGACGTCACTAGGCGCTTCCTACCCTTCTATCCATTATCCGGTGGACTCAATTTGCCCAGCACCCTCTATAAACTCTATAGCTAGGTTTCTCAATTTGGGCACCACTGACATTTTGGGACTTTTTATGAATTGAACTGTATTCCCCAAAAAAATATGTGTTGTAAACCTTGACATTTATACCCATGGTTATAATCCCATTTGGGAATGGTTTTGTTAGATTAACGAGACAGTATTAGTGTAGGGTGTGTCTTAAAGTCAATCTCTTTTGAGCTATGAAAGAGAATAAACAACCAAGTAAGCAAGCAGGGGTGGGGGAAGAGTGACATCAAGCTACATGAAGATCACCCAGGGGCAGAAACTCAAGAAGAGGCAAAGACCTTCCTCCAGAGCCTATGGAGAGAGAAAGCCTTCCCCAGAGCCGACACCCTGAACTTGGACTTCTAGCATCCTAGACTGTGAGGAAATAAGTATCTGTTAAAGTCATGCATTTGTGGGATTTCTATTACAGCAGCACTAGATAACTAAGACA
>NW_006921700.1:4539276-4552431 GCF_000298275.1 Orycteropus afer afer | reverse complement strand
CCAATCTTCCTTCTGAGGAGTGGCTGGTGATGAAGTGCCTAAGGCACGTGACTGCTAACCAGAAGGCTGGTGGTTCAAACCCACCAGCCACTCCTCAGAAAGAAGGTTGGGCAATCTACTTCCACAGAAATACTGTCATGAAAACCCAGGAGGGGTCACTATGAGTTGGACTGCCATGATGGCAGTGAGATAACCAAGGCAGGACTAGATGATTCTTTGCTGTGTGCATCCCGTGCATAGTGGATGTTTAGCAGCATCTCTGTTTACCTGATGCCAGTAGCACCCTCCGTCCTAGTCTGTAACAATCAAAACTGTCTTCAGACATTGCCAAATGTCCCCCCTGTGGGGGGGGTGGACACAAAACCACTCCCAGTTGAGAACCACTGTGCTGCAGCCCTACAACTAGAAACCTCCAGAAGCACAGACTGTGGCAGCACTTCTGAGAGGCGGCACAGTCCTGTGGCCAGGATGGAAAAGAGGCTGTACAGTAACTACCATCATGGCCAGGAGACTTGACCTCCCTGGGCTGTAGTAATGGCCAGTATTCGGGGCTGGCACTGTGCTAATGCCTAGCATGGACTTCCTAATTTAATGTTCACGAGGTTGCTCTGGGGAGGTATTTTGCCTTTTTTACAGATTGTACATGGAAACTTTGAGTGCTTGGGTAACCTGCTCAGAAGCACTCAGTGAGAAGCCATGCAGTTTGATTCTAGGGTCCATGATCTTACCCACAATTCTCTGCACCCACCCTAAATAGGGGGCTTGGACCTGAGACAACATCTGAAGTCCTTTAGTTATCTTTGTCATCCTTTTGAAGTTGTTGCTACAAAAATTATATGCATGGGGGTCCTGTAGTTCTTTGTGTCCCCTGCCTCCCAGGACACAGCTTGCTCTCACACATTCCCTCATTGAACAATGATTTAATGAGCACCTACGACGCCACACTCTGCTGTTAACCAAAGGGTTGGGGGTTGAAGTCCTCCCAGAAGTGCCTCAGAAGAAAGGCCTGGTGATTTACTTCTGAAAATCAGCCACTGAAAACCCTGTGGAGCACAGTTCTACCCTGACACACATGGGGTGGCCATGAATTCGAATTGATTTGATGGCACTGGGTGTTCTATGTGCTGTGCTAGCACCCATGAGTGCAGCTGCAATGAGACAGTGAGGAGCTGTGACACCTGTCCTGACCACCATGATCAGGGCTAAGAGATGTGTAACAGGGCTAGCCCAGCCCAGAGAGTCAGCAGATGAACAGAGCAGCTGCTAGCCAATGGGTTCTATTGTGTTGTTGTTATGTGCCATCGAGTCAGACCCAACTCATAGAGACCCCTCCTTGGGTTTCTGAGGTGATATCACTATGGAAGTAGATTGCCCAACCTTCCTTCCGAGGAGTGCCTAGTGGGTTTGAACTGCCAGCCTTTTGGTTAGCAGTCAAGTGCCTTAGGCACTATGCTACCAGAGCTCCCTTAATGGGTTCTGGAAACCAAAAAGGAAGAGGGTACAAGGGGAGGCTGATGGGGTGGTAGGAGCATGTGGGCTCTGGTAAGAATTTCTACCTTTTTCCTAAAAGCAACAACAACAAAACCCACTACCATTGAGTCGATTCTGACTCATAGTGACCCCTATTGGGTTTCCAAGGTGGTAAATCTTTATGGAAGTAGATTGCCCCGTCTTCCTTCCTCAGAGTGGCTGGTGAGTTTGAACTGCCAACCTTCTGGTTAGGAGGCCAATGCCTTAGGCGTTTAGTCACCAGTTGTTGTTGTTATGTGCTGTGGAGTTGGACCCGACTCATAGAGACTCATAGTTGACCATATACTCAACCCTCCTTGGGTTGCCGAGGCAGTATCACTACAGAAGTAGATTGCCCAACCTTCCTTCCAAGGAGTGGCTGGTGGGTTTGAACCGCCAGCCTTCTGGTTAGCAGTCAAGTGCCTTAGGCACTATGCTACCAGAGCTCCCACAGCTCCTTTAAAAGCAACAAGGGGCTATGAAAGGATTTAAGTAAGGGAGAGACATGATCAGATTAGCATTTTCTCTAGAGTACCTACTTTGTGCTCTGTGAAGACTGGGTTTGGAAAGTGGCAAGGAAAAAATGCAGAAACCTATTGGGGGCCACTAAGTTGGTCCAGGGGAGAAGGGAAGGTGGTCTGGGCTGCATGAAGGGGCAGAGTCCAGAGACATTCAACACATAGTTGACAGAACCCACTGATGAATTTGAAGGGGAAGGGCTGAAGCAGTCGGCAGAGTGGATGAGTAGACAGTGGTGCTATGAAGGAGGTGATGTGGCTCCCAGAGGTTCAGTTTGGGCACATTAACTTTGAAGGATGCTGTGCACTACAACACTGGCTTGGCTGATTGATCTACATCCTGATTCATTGATAAACGATTCTGAGACCTCCTTCCTCGGATAAAGTTCTGTGTGAGGGCCCCAGCTGACTCGGGACACACCCTGGACAGGAGCCGGCAGACAACAAAGAAGGCCCACGTGCAGGCGGCAAAGCCTTGGGGGAAGAGCATACGGAATGAAAACATAAGTGATTATTACTGCTACCTTATGAGATCTGACAAGATCACAGTCAAAGGTGGGGCCGTGAAGCCTGTAATACAATATAAATGGGCTTTCTCGTGGCAGTTGACTGTTGCATTGATTCTTATTCACTCAGCAACTAAATCACGGTGCTAATGGGAAACATGTGTGAAATATCCCTTTTTCATGCACTAGCAGCAAAAGGGCTTCACGAATCTGTAGCCAAATGAATGTACTTATAAGTAATGAGAATTTGTACATGGGCATCATTTCATTATCACTGCAAGTGAGCTTAATCAAAGCTTTGTGTCCACATTGAAGAAAGCACTACAGCCACCGAAGGAGGTGGGAAACACCAGCTCACGCCCCGAGGTAGTGGGCACCCAGGACCTAAGGGTTTTTAAATTGTCTAGCTGCTCCTAGAACCGTAAGATGTCAAGATGGAAAAGGACCTCAGCCAATCCAGCTCAGAGACTCTGGGTAGTACAAACGGGTAAGTGTTCTACTACTAACAGAAAAGCTGGTGGTTCGAACCCACCCAGATGCAGCTAGGAAGAAAGGTCTGATGGTTTATTTCCAAAGGGTCACAGCCTTGAAAGTGCTATGGGGTACAGTTCTCTTCTGCAACACATGGGGTTGTTATGGGTCAGAATCAACTTAATGGCAACTAGTTGTACTCAGATACAGCAAGGATTGTGCGGCTGGCACAGGATCAGGCTGTGTTTCGTTCTGTTGCCCATAGGGTCACTGAGAGTCAGAGCACCTAACAAATTTGGTTTTAAACCAGCTACTTGTGTGACAGATGAGGTGTGTGAGGTCAGAAAGAAAAGGGATTTATGCAGGTGACGTGTTCACCAGCAGCAGATGTAAGACTGGAACCGTGTCCTGACTAGTCCGGTGCATGGCTGCTTCTGCCCCTGGATGCAGAACCTAAGGAACCCTTTCTAGGGTTGCAAATCTCCCGGCTTTAGGATTCTGAACTCTTCACTGATGCCACAGGAAAAAATGACAGTAAAGACTATTTCTAACAGCCCAGGGAGGCAGGCAAAGGGCATTGCATCTTGGTAGGCATTTTGGTGACTGTGAGAGGGTAGGGGGCTGGAGGATGGGACACAGGAATCAGGAACAAAGTCTTGGTCAGTTACCTGTTTATAAATGAACTGTATACATGCCCACTTCTAAAAAAGATTTGGGGGCATTTGTACTTAAACAAACCACACACACACACACAAAAAAAAAAAAAAAAACATGCAACAAAATAGTTCAGAATGACATCAGATCGTAATATTGTTTTTAATAGCAAAAAGCTGGAAATGACCCAACTGTCCCTCAATAGGAGACTGGTTGAGTAAACTGTCCTTGCAGACAGTGGACTACTACACAGCCACAGAAAACATGCAGGCGGTGTTCTATGTACTAATACGGAGAGAGTTTCAAGACAGATGGTAAAGGAAATGAAAAACCAAGGAGGAGAACAGAGTATCCAATGGGCTAGCTTTGTACAGTAGAGTGTAAAACTAAGACTATATGTTAGAATTTCTGTGTTTCAACATAAAGCAACACTGGAAGAATAAGCAACAAAGTAATAATAAACAGTCACCTATTAAAAAAAAAAGCCAAACTCACTGCCTTCTAGTCAGATCTGACTCATAGTGACCCCTCCTTGGGTTTCCGAGTTGGTATCACTATGGAAGTAGATTGTCCAGTCTTCTTTCAGAGGAGTGGGTGGTGGATTTGAACTGCCAGCCTTCTGGTTAGCAGCCAAATGCCTTGGACACTAGGAGCTTTGGTGGAGCAGTGCCTAAGGCATTTGACTGCTAACCAGAAGGTTGGCAGTTCAAACCTACCAGCTGCTCCTTGGAAGAAAAGTTGGGCAATCTACTTCTGTAAAGATTTACCACCTTGGAAACCCAATGGGGGTTGTATGAGTCAGAACTGACTCAATGGCAGTGAGTTTGGTTTTGATTTATAGTGGGCAAAAGGAGGCAGGTAGCCTCACTCAAACCCCTACCTCCACTAAAACAACTGTTGTCCCACTCCCTTCAGTACTTTCACCCAGGCTATCTCCTCTCTCTGCCCTAAGGAGTGATGTGAGGTTGATAAACCCTTTCATAAGAGGTCATAATTTGTTGGTTTTATTCTGGTGGCTCCCCCCGCCCCAATAACTTAGAACAGAGAACAGCAGTGAGCATGGATGAGTTGAGCAATTCCAGTTCCTCTGGGCTCTGGTGGGAGGAAAGAAGCCAGAGATCGAGACAGGAGAGGATGGGGCTGAACAGGGGACAGGGGAGGGATGAACCCCAGCCCCAGACATAGGGGAGGTGGGCCCCAGGGGACAGAGGTGAGAGTACAGCATCTCGGTGTACACCTTTGTATGCCATTTTGATTTTGAATCATAGACATGTTCCACTTACTCAAAAATTTAATTCAATTAAACACAAGAGGAAGTGAGAAATCGTTCCAGGTGCAAGAGCAAAAACGGTCTCCCCTCTGTCCTTGAGAAAATGATGCTAACAGTGCCGTGCCAGGGATGGCATACTCACACCAGCCCAAAGACTCGAGGTGAGTCGCCTGCCTCCAGCCATGCAGGCTGGACAGAGGGAGCCCATCTGCAGCCAGGTCCACAGTAGCCTGGGCTCCCTGCCTCTTCACTGGAGGCAGCAGAAAGGACCGAGGGTCTGGGGTCTGCCACCTGTGTCAGGCCAGCTCCACCGTCTCTGGAGTGCTTCCATGGCCCCCTCACTGGCTCTCCTGTGCTCCCAGTACCTCCCCCAGCCCCACCCCACCCTCACCCTCACCCTGCTCCCAGCTCCCAGCTCCCCCGGCTCATGTTGGTCCCAGCTCCTGACATTCCACGGTTCTAGAAGCAGCCAAATGGAATTAAGGACAATTTTTCAATCCTCAGGTTCCTGAAGCCCAGCACACTCAGACCCACAGCTCCATGCCAGCCTCCCCAGGCCCCCCTCACTGTGTTTCCAAGTCTCCACCCCAGCTTTGGCCCTGCTCTCCCACTTGCAGGGAGCAGAGCCCCGTACCTGGGCACTGCTGAGGGGTGGCGGCACAGCACAGAACCTGTGTGAGAAGACTCAATCCCTGAAGGGTGAGAGGGCAGCCTCTCGACTGCAGAGGGGGCTTCAGCTGTGTGAGTGTGCTTTTCCCCTCCCCCAACCTCTTCTCTGACCCACTTCAGGGGGTGGGGGGGATGGCCATTCAGCAAATCAATTAAAATCTACTGGCACCACCCGGATGTCCATCAGTGAAGTTAAACTACTTATCTTCTATTAAACAATTATATCTATGTTATGGAAAATGGTCCTATTGTTCCAGAGAATGAGAGCCATATATATGAACAGGTGGAACACAAGGTGCACAACACAGTATGCAGTTTGACCCCATTTTTGTTTAATAGGGACATATTTTTCCAGACACATGTTAATATATAGTCAGTGATATGCATATGGATATGGTACAGATACAACATTTCTGAACTAATGTTCCCTACATTGTTGATAGTGATGAGCCGAGTAGGGGGAGGCATAAGTTTCTTTACTTTCTCAGTTAAACACTTTCATATTGTTTGAATTTTTTCCTTATTAGAAGCATTTATTAGAAAACCAATTTGCTCTGTAAACTTTCATCCAAGTCATACACACACAGAAAAAGAAGCATTTATTATTTTTGTAATTTGAACAACAGAGATCCCTCCAGTTTACTGCATACCTACCATACACTATTAGACCGGGTTTTCTTTCTTTCTTTTACACTTAGGCAGTTGGGCAGATCCTACCTAGTGTGTTAAGTCAGATACTCAGGGAAGGAACTTCTCACTCCACCTGCCCCTTCTATCAGATAGGAAACTGAGGCCCACAGAGGTCATGTGACTCTCTTGCTTGGAGTCAAACAGTTAGTGAAAGGCAAAGCTGGCTGAGGACTCACATCTCTCGACTCACAACCTTGTGCTCTTCCCACTATACCATATGACCTTAAAATAAAATGGTCATATATTTGTGGGGGTCCTTTATGGCTGGTCCTATATGTGGCCAGTTGGGAGAAATACTGGCCAAAAAAAAATAGTAGACTTGTCCCTCCAGAACTCATTTCATGGCTGTCTGGTCAATGCTACCACTTCCTAAAAGGCATCCACTGATGGATGGAAGATTCCAGACAAGTGTTCATTTAAAAATGAACCATTAACTGTAAATCAAGCCCAGAGTGAGTGCTGAGTTACAAAACTAATTAGAATAAGTGGATAAATGGACGGCTGGTCTCAGCCCGAGTGGCCGTTGTCCACAGGGCCGGGAGAAGATATATTCTCTGACTCATAAAAGCAGCAGTGGGTCAGAAGAGGCTTTAGGGAGTGTCTCTTCTGTAACAGTAATGGTCACTGTCTCCCCAAAAGGCAGCAGAAATGGCAGGATACACATTAATCAATGAAAAAGTGTTATGAAATCTTTTGTTCCACTGGGTTCAGAGAACTGCCTAATGTGATGATGATGGCCTCTCCTATTTGACCATCGAGTCGGACCTGACTCATAGTGACCCATCCTTGGGTTTCCGAGGCGGTATCACTACAGAAGTAGATCACCTTCCTTCTGAAGAGTGGCTGGTGGGTTTGAACCACCAGCCTTCTGGTTAGCAGTCAAGTGCCTTAGGCACTACACTACCAGTAAAGATATACAGCCTTGGAAACCCAATGGGGGTTGCTATGAGTCAGAATCGACTTGATGGCAGTGGGTTTTTTTTTTGTTTTGTTTTATAGCTTTGAAAGGTGTCCTGGCGGTGCAGTAGTTAAAGCATTCAGTACTAACCAAAAGGTCAGCAGTTTGAATGCACCAGCCACTCTGTGGGAGAAAGATGAGGCAGTCTGCTCCCATAAAGATTTACAGCCTTGGAAACTCTACGGGGCAATTCTACTCTGTCCTATAGGGTTGCTATGAGTCAGAATCAACTCAATGGTAGTGGGTTGGATTTTACAGCTTGAAAAGGCTTTAGCTTCGTTGTTCCACTGGATTCTCCTGATGTCTATGGCTGGCATTTTTTTCACCTTCATTTGTGCATCTGCAGAAGAGGTTCCGTGACTTGTTCAAGGTCACACAAAGTAAAGCTAGAAGCCAAAACTGCAGGCCCAGCACTAGGAGCTGCCCATACACCACACTCTGCCAGGGGCTATGGCTTCCAGAAAGTGGACAGAAGCCTCTGGCCCAGGGAATGGCAAGTCAGTGGGAAAGTGAGGCAGCCAGAAAGTGTGATACAAACCAGTCAGTGCCTCCCTTCCAGACCACCTGTATCACAACATGTACACATTTTGTCACTCTCAGGTTTTATCTTCTGGGTACAATATGTGCATTTTTATGTGTCAGTAAATACTATGTATTTTTAAAAGTGTTTAATTAACTCTTTATACTCCTTAAAGTGTTTTCATATACGTTGCCCACTAAACTCTCTCTTAACAGTTAACATCATGTCGGTACAGGTCATCTAATTATTTCCACTTAACAACTAAGGAGCTCTGGTAGTGTAGTGCCTAAGGTTCCTGACTGCTAATCAGAAGGCTGGTGGTTCAAACCCACCAGCCACTCCTCAGAAGGAAGGGTGGGCAATCTACTTCCGTAGTGATACTGCCTCAGAAACCTAAGGAGGGGTCACTATGAGTCAGGTCCAACTCGACGGCACATAACAACAATAGCTAAGGAAACAATTTGGCTTGGGGCAACTGGTCTCATGTCTTACGGCAGCAGGGGAAGGGACAAAAACTACAATTTGTTGACAGCTCATCTCCTTCTGTCCTCACCACCATCCTGGGAGGGACACGTGGTTACACTTGAGGATGCTGAAGCTCAGGGAGATGAAATCACCTGCCCCAAAGGGGCAGAGCCGAGTTCAACACCAGGGCTCTCTAGCTCTAAACTGGGACTCCACGTCACTGGGAAAGTCAACAGGGGGCTGACACTGGGCCAGGCACCAGGCAAATGCTTTCCCAAAATATCAATACTAACAATAGCTTACATCTATTAAGCATGAGAATGTGCCAGCAGTGGGCTAAGCTCTGTCCATGCACAGACTCCTGAAGACAGGGGCACAGAGCTGGCACCTGGGCACCTGTGTGTCCTGGTTGACTTAAGGGTCTACCCTTAAGAGTGTTATGCTCTTCTAGGGGGTTTTCTTTCATTTCTGCAAATTAAAGAACAGTGTGAGTCCCCAGATAATGAGGGCACTTGATGGCTGTTCACGCCCCACACACACCCAGCCAGGGGAGTCTGAGTCCCCTTAAACCAGCTCTCTGTGTCCAGGAAACCAAGACAGCTTCCCAGAGAGCCTCAAATCCCTTCACCTCTACTTAAGCCACTGTTGCCCTACCTTCTTCAATATTTTCACCCAAGCTGTCTTTTCTTCCTGCTCTAATTGATAAACCTTTCCACATGAGGTCATAATTTATTGGTTTTGTTCTAGGGGGTTTTAGTTGTGTTTAAAAGAAGAAAGAGAGAGAGAGAGCAGAGGTGAGGGAGTATGGACAGGATAAGCAATTCTAGCTCCTCTGCACTTTGGTGGGAAAGGAAGTGGGGGGGGGTGCGGATAGAGAGAGGAGAGGATGGGAATGGCTAGGAGTCCAGGCAGAGGGAGATAGTGACCCCAGCTCCAGATGGCAGCACTTGGACACCCATGTCAGATGATACCTATTATGGATTGAACTCTGTCCCCCAAAACTATGTGTTGTAAATCCCAAGTTCTATGTCTAGAAGACACAGAATGTCTTTGGGAATGGGTTGTCTTTGTTAGTTGAAGCAAGACTGGGCAATTTACTTCCACAAAGATTTACCACCTCAGAAACCCAATGAGGGTCGCTGTGAGTTGGAATGGACTAGAAGGCAATGGGTTTTGTTTTTGGTTTGGTTTGTCTTTGTTATGTTAATGAGGCAGGATTAGTGTAGGATGTGTCTTAAATCAACCTCTTTTGAGATATAAAAGAGATTAAACAAGTGAGTAGAGCAGAGATGGGGGCAGAAAGATGCCAAACTATATAAAGACCACCCAGGAGCAGCAGCCCAGAAGAGACAAAGACCTTTCTCCAGAGCCGACGGAGAGAGAAAGGCTTCCCCTAGAGCCGGCACCCTGAATTTGAACTTCTAGCCTCCTAGACTATGAGAAAATAAATTTCTGTTAAAGTCACCTACTTATAGGACTTCTGTTACAGCAGCACTCAGAAACTCAGACAATGCCATAATCCAAACAAAGTCAATGTGCTCAGCTGCAGACTGTGGATGTGTATAGGCAGGGAGACAAGAAGTGTTCTAACAGTGATGCATAACCAACAAAGGGACAGCCCAGGTCATGTCCCACCACCTTCAGGTGGCCCTCCCAGACCATCCCAGCCAAGCTGGACCCCCTTTCCTCTAAGCCTGAACCATTTCACTTACCCCTAGGACCAGATGGAGTTGCTAGTCTCCATTTCCTGTTTATTCCTGATGCCTCTCCAATCTCATCATGAGCTCCCAGAGGGCACAGAAACTGTATTACCACCTCTGTAGCTTTTGAGCACGTGACACCAACTAGCAGTGCATACTTTGTACACAGAGCTGTGCGGCACAAGCCTCTAAGCAAGTATCTGTGGACTGAGTTTCAGAAGATGGCATCATATAGTCATCACACAACTGCCCTGCTCATCTTGGGCTTTTTCAGTTTAACAAAGGTCCTCTGCATTCTTGGAAGGTAGATGACAGATGATATTAAGCTCATTTTACAGATAAGAAAACTGAGGCTCAGAGAATTTGAGTAGCTGCCCAATGACTAGTTAGTAACAGAAATAGTTCTGGAACCCAGGCTTCTGAACTCATTCTGGTTTTCCTTGGAGGGGCTGGAGGTTTCCACCTCCTTTGCAACACATGACATATGATTTTGGGGAACACTACATTGCTATAGCCTCTCCCATCCAAGGTGGCCAGTGTGTTCACATAGCCAAGGTTCTTCAAAAACCTGTTTGCTCTCATTAACTCGACCTTCTTACATGACACTGGCACCCTCTGTCAAGTGAACCTACAGTATCCTATCCTGAGGGACATTCTACTGTCTCACTGTGACTTTCCTAAGGGGTAAACCATGTTCCCAAGAGACGCTGTACACTATTGCATGGAGAAAGGCTTAAACTAGACGAATAAAGCTGTAACAGTGCCATTCTCGGCTCAGCCAGCCAGTGGGGGCATTTCTTCCTCTTCTTTTTTATTTTTTTTTCCTTTAACTTTTTATTTAAATCTTCAAACATACATAGAGAAAAGAGCATAATAAATGCCCATATACTCATTACCAGCGCCAACAATATTAAACATCCTATTTTTGCTTCAACTATTCTCCTTTTTTCTGAAATATTTTAAAGCAAATCCCAGATACCATTTCACCTATAAATACTCCAATATGTAACACTACCACAATATTAACCAAAAAAAAAAAAACAACCAAACTCATTGTCACTGGGTAGATTCAGACTCATAGCAACCCCCAGTGGGTTTCCAAGGCTGTAAATCTTTATTGTACGGAAGCAGACTGCCTCATCTTTCTTCCACAGAGTGGCTGGTGGATTTGAACTGCCTACCTTTTGGTTAGCAGCCAAATGCCTTAACCACTGCACCACCAGAGCTCCACAGTATTACACATCCGAAAAAAATAACAATAATTCCCTAATTTCTAACACATAGCCTGTCTGAAATTTAATCTCCCTGATTCTCTCAAGTATGTCTTTCTACACTAGGCAGGTTTGACTCAGGATTCAAATAAGATCCATGGATCGCATTTGGTTGGTCTGCTTCTTAAGAGTCCTTTAATCTACAATAGCCACCACCCCCCATGCCTCACTACTTCCTTTCCTCTCACGTCACTCATGTTGGAGAAATTACGCCATTTGTCCTGAAGTGCTCCCTTAGTCTGGATTTGGGGATGACCTCCCCATGCTGGTGTTTCACATGTCCATCTTGTGCCTCTATAAAGTAGTTACATCTACAGGCTTCATCAGGTTTAGCTTCAGCTTTTCAGCAAGAAAATGTCACAGGTGGTTCTGTGTCCTACCTCTTAACATTATATCTGGTTGTCCCACTTGCAGTGAAGCTAAGATCAATCCATGGGTGGAAATAGTGGAGGACTTATGTTTTGAACAACTGGGTCTTCCCAGAGTCTCCCAAGTTACATTCACATTCTAGAATTTGGTACTAGAAACAGTTCTAACCCAGGAACTGTCCATTTTCTGTAACCTCATGAAAATTTTTTTCTACGTCCAGTACTTAAAATTCTATGTTTAAATGTAAGAAAATTCCAACTGGACTCTAAATGGACTTTTGATTGTATTTAATTATCTAAAGTTAATATAAAAAGGAGAAATATCTGAGAAAGGGCAATAACATTTTTAAAAGAATATTTGGGGGAATATTTCGGTTTTTAAGGACCCCTGGTGATACAGTGGGTTAAGTGCTCAGCTGCTAAACAAAGAGTTGATGGTTCAAACCTAGTAGCCTCTCTGTGGGAGAAAGATGTGGCAATTTACTTCCATAAAGATTATGGAAACCCTATGAAGCAGTTCCACTCTGTCCTATATGGTCACTACAAGTCAGAGTTGACTCAGCGGCAATGGGTTTGGTTTTGGTTTCCTCTTTTTCAAAGTGGTACAATCAGTTAAGCACTGGACTATTAACCAAAAGGTTGATGGTTCAAACCAGGCATAACGACTTGGTGATTTGCTTCTGAAATGTCACAGACTTGAAAACCCTATGGAGCACAGTTCTCTCCGCATACATGGGGTCACTGGGAGTTTGAATCAATGTGATGGCAACTAGCTAGTTGTCCTTTCATGCAACTACCACCCTCTGTCAGTAGAGACTTGTCTGTTGCTGTGATACTAAACAGGCTCACTGGAACTTCCAGACTGAAGCAGACTAGGAAGAAAAGCCAGGTGACCTACTTCTGGATCACAACAGTCTAATCCTGTTGCACATGGGATCCCCAAGAGTCAGAGGCTGACTTAGCAGCAGCGAAGAACAACAATCCTGTCCTAGATTGTCTCTGAGTGGCCTTTTAACATTCCCTTTTTAAAAAGAAAAAAAAAGAAAAGATTTAAAAAATGACTCGACGAGCTGTGCCTGGCCAGAGCAGCGACACCATTGCTTAGCTGAAGTCCCAGGATCTCAACAGATCCAACAGCCTTCCACCCATCTCTTCAGAGACAAATAAAAATCTCAAGGAGAACAGCAACACATAGCTGGAAATGATAAATATGCATCCAAACTTTTTAAAAACCAAATTACACAAATCAAGCTTATTCTGCATGGCTCGTTTTGCCAGGGGTCTCGAGTGCTCCAATCAGCATAATTAAATAGGGAGACCTCTCTAGAACTGATTGTGGTTTTCATATTTTTTATCATCCAAGGACCATTTCAGTGAGATGATTTCAAGCTAATAAGAACCCCCAGATTAGAAACTAATTAAGGAGATGGAAAATACACATGTATTTGTTTTTAGTCAGGTACTATTTTTATCAGAGGAATCAGGAAAAATTAAAATTGATAAACATCCACAGGAAGGTTGTCAATCAAGGACAATGTGGCTTTCTGCCTCTCTCCCTGCTACAAAATTTTAAGGTGACATTAGAT
>NW_006921700.1:4536410-4538706 GCF_000298275.1 Orycteropus afer afer | reverse complement strand
TGTCCATAAAGATTTATAGCCTTGGAGATTCTATGGGCCAGTTCTTCTCTGTCCTATAGGGTCAGAATTGACTCAACAGCAGTGGGTTTGGTTTTTAGGTAGAGTTGAATGTTGCCATAATACTCTCAAATCTTTGGCCAAGTAATATTCACAGCACCTTTTACTTCTCAATGCATGTATACCTGACAACAAGATTAAATCACTGCAGCACATGTGCTCATCCTTATTTAAAATGTGAGGACACTAAGGCCTAGGGAAAGTAAGAGATCTGCACTGGGTCACATAGCACACTAAGAAAGAGATACCCTACTGAGATGTGTTTCATTTTGTGACCCTCTTCTATCCCCACCATGCTGCCCAGAGAAGCTTGGGTGGTACAGTGGTTTGCAACTGGCCACTAAACTAAAGGCTGGCAGTTTGAACCTACCCAACCTGGTGATCTGCTTCCATAAAGATGTTACCAAGAAAACTCCATGGAGTTTCAAAATGGAGTCTCGCCAGTGAGCAGCACGCTTTTCTCCCCTCTGGCATCTAAGGACTTCGAAAACTAGGTACAACAGTTTGAATTAGGAACTTTGGTGCTCTGAACAGCTCACTGAATCAGAGTGCACCAAACACAGAAGAGCAGAATTGGAGGAAAGGCACAGGGAGATTATTCAGGAAAGGGCTACTGGCAGAGGACAGATGGGCACCCGAGAGAGACCATTGCAAACTTTCCTGGGGCAGTCACTGTCTCCCGGGTGAGGGCAGCCACCTGAAATCCCCAAGCCAAGAAGGAAGTCACCTTATAGCAGCATACCAGCAATCACTACAATATTCCAGCAGACAGCAGCAGAGACCTGCCTCCAGCAGCTGATTTTGTTGGTAATTTGGGTCATCAGGGTGCAGGCGGACATGGGCACCACTGCTGAGATTCAGGTGGAGATCTCACTGTTGCACCAGAAAGCCTAGCTCCCTCCCCTCCCAGAGGATCACAGAGCGGGCTTGGGTCAGATTGAGAGACACCGTGCTTTTCTTTGCCACTGATATTGGGACTGCAGTTCACTAGCAGGTACTTGCCCGATTACAACAGAGCTGAAATTGTGTGCATCTTTGGTGCCGCAGGTGGGCGGTATCATGGACAAACTCGAGAGCCAGCCATTAGTGGTCTGGCAGGATTGCATCAGCACCGTGAGCAGACAGGGCATGGAGAGCAAAGAAACTGCAGCTGAGTGTGGTCCCACGAATTTTGCCTTGGAGCCGCACTTTGGAACTGTGGGGCCACAGAGGTGGGGTCTTTGAGTGTGACTGAAATTGGTTGAAATTTGCGACCCTCTAACAATACGAATCTTTCCTGAGGTTGAGCTGTTGTCTTGCAAAAAAATACGTCATCAATAATAGCCTGCTCAAAGCCCTAGAAACCAACCCTAGCAACACCAAGCTTTCCTTCTTCTGCTCCCACCTTCTCTGCCAATAACTTCACTCATTCAACAGAAGAAACCATATTCAGCCACACCTCCTGCAACTTCACTTACAGAGCAAGAGCCAGCAACTCCTTCTCCACCAACGGGCAAATGATAAAAAATCACTGAGAAGAGTCTGAATCCCCTTGGCTGCTCTTCACAAACAATTAACAGAGATCTTAATATAATACCATGATGCCTCAGAGACAACAGACCATGACACTCCACACAAAAAAAGCAAGATAAAGTGGTAAAACAAGAAAACAGGTTATAGACCCAGAACACATCCCTGAGGAAGAAGCAGCATTGGAACTCTCTGATAAGGAATTCAAAAGAATTATAGTTAGGTATCTTCACAGGATTGAGAGATACACCAAAGAAAACACAGAAAAAACCTTAGAAGAATTTTGAAGAAAATATAAGAACAAAATGACAAAATAAATGAAAAATTGGAAATGATTCTAAATCTACAGATAGAAATGCAGAAAAGTAATACTAAATTGTTAGAAATAGATAACACATTGGAAGGGCAAAGGGGTAGAAGCGATGCATTGGAAGACAGAATTAAGGAGATTGAAGACAAATACCTGAACGCTTCTTTGGAAAGGGATCAGTCAGAAAAAAAAAAAAATCAAAACAAAATGAAGAAAGCCAAAGGTTCATGTGGGATATCATCAAAAGAAATAATCTATGTGTCATTAGAATTCCAAAACAGAAAGAGAAAAATAAAACCACTGAGAAAATCATACAAGATTTGCTGGAGGAGAACTTCCCTGATATGATGAAAGAGGAGAACATATCCATTCAGGAAGTCCAACGAACCCCAAACAGGATAGACCCCAAAAGAAAATCAC
>NW_006921700.1:4508590-4526384 GCF_000298275.1 Orycteropus afer afer | reverse complement strand
GTCTTTCTGTTATAGCAGCACTGGAGCCCTGGTAGCGTAGCGCCTAAGGCACTGGACTGCTAACCAGAGGGCTGGCGGTTCGGACCCATCAGTAACTCCTCAGAAGGAAGATGGGGCAATCTACTTCCATAGTGATACTGCTTTGGAAACCCAAGGAGGGGTCGCTATGAGTTGGGTCTGACTTCACGGCACATAACAACAACAACAGAGAACTAAGACATGGAAGTTACTTTTATCTTTATAGCTGGGGAAAGAAAAGGGGCATGGTGAGTAGGAGTGGGCCTTTGTTTCAAAGTAGAGAGGAGGCTGAAAGGCATGCACCTTTTGGGGTGGAAGGGAATCAGTTGACTCCCAAGAGACGTGGGTTGGCTTGGGTAACAGATCTGGGAGTGCCTGGCAGGCCTTACTCTGATAGAATGCAGCACCTCAGGGTGTCGACACCCTAGAGGTGCAGGCCTGGGACCCCCACGTTCCTTGTGGCAGAGCTGCCCACAGGCCTGCCTCCTTCTTCAGGTCCGGATGAGGAGGAGCAGCAGGCAGCAAGCAGCAGCCACCACCATGGACTGCGGTCCAGGCTTGACTCTTCTCCATCTTCCCCTGCCTGCAGAGCCTAAGGGTCTCAGATAACAGATGAGTGGAGACAGAACTACAGAAATGCCTGGTGTGAGACCTTTACCAAACTTACCAGTAGGGGAACTCAAATTGGTTTTCATTTAATTAGGAAAAGAAAAGGAATTATTTGTTGACATCCAACGTCACAAAACAATTATTCATGATTTCATTTTGTCCTCAAAGTTACCCAGCAAGATAGTAATTATGGGTCCTACTTTTCAATTACTATAATGAAATATGCAAAGACATGGAGTTGGAAAACCAAAAGGGAAGAACATACTCAGCATTTCTCAAGCTGAAAGAACTCAAGAAAAATTTAAGCCTTGAGATGTAATACTGAATGATTCTATGGGCAATATATTGAATGATGTAGGAAACATCAAAAGAAGATGGAAGGAATACACAGAGTCACTGGACCAAAAAGAATTGGTCAATGTTCATCCATTTCAGGAGATGGCATACGATCAAGAACCAATGGTACTGAAGGAAGAAGTCGAAGCTGCACTGAAGTAACTGGGAAAAAACAAGTCTCCAGGAATTGACAGAATACCCACTGAGATGTTTCAACAAATGGATGCCACACTGGAGGCACTCATTCAGCTATGCCAAAAGATTTGGAAGACAGCTACCTGGCCAACTGACTAGAAGAGATCCATATTTGTACTCATTCCAAAGAAAGGTGATCCCACAGAATGTAGAAATTATCAAACAATATCATTAATATCATACACAAGTAAAATTTTACTGAAGATAATTCAAAAATAGTTGCAGCAGTATATTGACAAACAACTTACAGAAATGCAAGCTGAATTCAGAAGAGGACGTGGAACAAAGGATATCATTGCTGACATCAGATGGATCTTGGCTCAAAGCAAAAAATACCAGAAAGATATTTGCTTGTGTTTTATTGACTATGTAAAAGCATTCAATTGTGTGGATCAGAACAAATTATGGATAACATTGAGAAGAATGGGAATTCCAGAACACTTAAATTGTACTCATGAAGGACCTGTACATAGACCAGGAGGCTGTCCTTTAAACAGGACAAGGGGACACTGCATGGTTTAAAGTCAAGAATGGAGTGTGTCAGGTTGTGTGTTTTCACCAAATGTATTCAATCTGAATGCTTAGTAAATAATCAGAGAAGCTGGAATATATGAAGAAGAACATGGCATCAGGATGGAAGGAAGACTCATTAACAACCTGCGATATGCTGACAACACAACTTTGATTGCTGAAAGTGAGGATGACCTGAAGCACTTACTGATGAAGACTGAAAACTACAGTCCACAGTATGTACTGCACCTTAATATAAAGAAAATAAAAGTCCTCACAACTGGACCAATAAGCAGCATCACGATAAATGGAGAGAAGACTGAAGTTGTCAAAGACTTCGTATTACTTGGTTGTACAAGCAACACCAATAGAAGCAGTAGTCAAGGAGGTATCAGATGACGTATTACATTGGGCAAATCTGTTGCGAAATACCTCTTTAGGTGCTGAAGAGCAAAGAGATCTCTTTCAAGACTAAGGTGCGCCTGACACAAGCCATGGTATTTTCAATCACCTCATATGCATGTGAGAGCTGGACAATGAATAAGGAAGGCCAAAGTAGAGTCAATACTTTTTAGTTGTGATATTGGAGAAGAATGCTGAAAGTACCATGGACTTCTAAAAGAACTAACAAATCTGTCCTGGAAGAAGTGCAGTCAGAATGCTCCTTGAAAGCGAGAATGGCCAAACTTCGTCTCACCTACTTTGGTCATGTTGTAAGAAGGAAACCATTCCCTGGAGGATATCATGCTTGGTAAAGTGGAGAGTCAACGAAGAAGGGGAAGGCCCTCAACAAGATGGATAGACACAGTGGCAATAATGATGAGCTCAGGTAGAGCAAGGATCATGGAGCTGGCACAGGACTGGGCAGTGTTTTGTTCTGGGTGCACAGGGTTGCTATGAGGCAGAGACGACTTGACGGCAACTAACAACAACAACTTTCAATGAAGCATCTGAACCTCAGGCAGCCTCGGTAACTGCTGGGGTCATTCCCAGAGCCACCAAGTGGCAAAGTCCTGAGCCCTACTGGTTAGACCTGAAGCCAGGGCTGGTTCCAGACAGTATAAGTCATCACCTAGTATACCTCTATTTGAAATGAGCTGGCCAGTGCAATTCAGTCTACGAACAAGTGATTCAAGACCTTGCTCATTATTTAAGCAAATTTCCCCTGTGGAAAATTATGGACTTTTCTTCAGAAGAGGACAATTATGTAAATCCTATTGCTCAGCTCAAGGTATGCCTGTCCCTGGCTGTATCTTATTCCTTGGCAAGAGCTCTAGACCTGCACTCTCCAAGTCTAGAGCCACTCAAGGTCAATAGTTACAAGAGCACTTGAAATGGGGCTAACCCAAATTGAATTGTAAAGTAAGTATAAACTATACCCTGGACAACAAAGACTTTGTATGAAAAAAAAAAAAAAAGTAAAATATCTCATTAAAATATTTTCATATTGATTACACATTGAAATGTCACTATTTGGGGCATATTAACCCTTTTGTGCCCCATGGAATGTATATCACCCACCATTTTCAGCCTCTCAGGTCTTGATAAACCAATATCCTAGTTGACATATGTGCTGCTGCTGCCTGCTAAGGACCTGTATAACTGTGTAAATCTGAAGAAACAGACCTCATCCCATCAGTCTAACCACAAGAGAGTCCACTTGGGACATGTGTCCCACATAATTGCATCAAAATCCCTATTACTTCAAAAAAAAATTTTTTTTCCTTGATTTCAGCATGCCTTCCATTACCAAAAACACATGGTATCAACAAAAAATTCCAAGTAGAAAATAATTCAGTCATGAAAAGGTTAACCAGTTGGGCTTCTCCAAGCATGCTGAGAATGTCCTCCCTTCTCAACACATCTCTAAATTCCTGGACCCACTCCTCTGTTCCCTCTCCTATTCTGTGCCCATAAAGCAACACACAAAAAACTCAAATGGAGCCATGCTTGTGAGTATTAAAATCCACCTTAAACCACCCACATTTCCTGTGGCCTGAGGAATTCTGACAGCCACATTTTCAAGCCCAGGCCTCACCCTGTTAGCAACTCCAGCCCTGTTAGTAACTCCAGCCCTGTAAGTTGTGGTGTTATTCTCCCATCTTCTCAGCTCCCACCCCTGCCAGCGATGGGCTCCTCCAAGAGCCAAATAATGGAAGTAAGCTCACTTATATTGATCACTTCTTATTGTGCCAGCTGCTGGGCTAAATGTTTTACATGTTTTATGTTACTTAATTCTCCTAACCAGCCTGCGAGTGAGATAGTATTGGCTCTATGTTAAAGAGAGAAGCCTGAGGCTCCAAGAGTCTGAGTGACTTGCTGGACCCAAAGGTCCTCATCCACCCACCTGCAGGGCTGGTCCTGTCTGCCTTCACCCTGCCCCCATCACCTCCACCCTGAGACCACCCCCACGATCAGCCCTCTGCCCAGGTCCTAAGGCAAGTCTGACATGTAGCAGATCACCTGCCTGGCTCAGAGGTGGGGGCTGAGAACCTCCTAGGACCAGAATACCAGGGTCTGGGGTGACCAAGGACTTATTTAGCTCCAGACACCTGTCGAGCAGCCAGCTCCTTAGCTAACCCTCTCTAGGCTTAGCCAGCGGTCACTGGAGCCCAACTCCCCTTCCATTTCCTCAGATAGACAGAGCCAGATCCTAGACCCACTGGTGCCTGTGGCTGATCCATTTCTTAGAGCTGGGCTCAGCTCTCTGGATTCCTTCTTCATCTTTTTCTTTCTGCCTGATTTAGAACTGGCCACCCAGAAGTCCTGATGCTCTGCCCCGCCCATCACTTGGCTCCATCCATGGACCTTGACACTGGCCTGTACTGGAATGAATTTGCCACAGCCCCTCGGAGCTTCTGGCTCAGGCAATTGGTCCTTATCCACTTGCCCTGGTCAGTTTCCCAAGACCCCAAACTATTTTTGTTTCCACCCTAGCCAGCCATTTGGCCTGCAGTGGAAGGTTCCACAGTGGTACCCAGCATGACACACAGTGAAGAGCAGACACCAAAAGGAACAGCCTCTGTCATCAGGTCAGAGCTTACCTCTGAGATCTCCAGTCCTTACAACCTCTGTCACTCCACTCTCAAGATCCTGCCTTGAGAGAACCCAGGCACTTGCTTGATACTTTCTGCCTTGACTGACTTCCTAAGATCTACAGCATGACTTCCTAGACCAGAGGTGTCTCCAGACCCCTAATCTCATGTTCTCTCCAGACCTCCCCAGCCACCCCTTATCATCTGCTACTTGTTTGTCAACCTTGCAAGAATGTAGGGAGCCCCAAAGCCCTTTTTTTCCTTTTTTACAAGAAAATACTGACCCATCACCTCACTTTGCCTTTTGGGATATCTGAACCAACCCCGAGGGCGATCCAACCAGTGGGGTTTCCAGGTCTATCTCTCATTTACCAGAGACATAAAAGAGCCCTTCAGCCCTCCTGCCTGTTTCCCTGCTAGTGTACACACCCTGCTTCCCAAGGAGCTAAAGGAGAGTAACTTCTTGATTTGTTACTCTAAGTTCCTCAATTAAGAGATGCTACATCCATAAAGGCATCAGGCCTTCCCTTAAGGCACAGGAAGTGAACCTACCTGATACTAAATCTTCCGGTGCTTGGCACAGAAACAAATAACTATGAAACATACATCTATTATCTTATCAGGCCTCACTGTGTTTTGTTTGCATAGTTATCTTCCCCCGGGTTGACATTTTATGTCTACCGCAGGCTGATATATTCTGCTACCTGCCATATCACTCATAAAGGATAGATGAACCTCAGGTTCATTACCTGTCATTACACCATGTCCTTGTCGCCAGGGGCCGAAGCATCAATTCCTCTTTGGTCTTGCTGTGGGGCGGCTCCACTTGGAGGCTCCAGATCCAAGGAGCTGTGGGTTATTCTCACTCCTCAGGTCCTGAGGGGGCTCCCCACCATCCCTGCTGGCTCTCCTGCTGGCCCACTCCTTCCAGATGGTGAGGACCACTGGCTCCCAGCTGCGTCAGGGGGCACCTGCAGGAACAACAAGGGCCTGTCACATTCCAGGTCCAAAGACATATGTCCAGGTTTAACTATCCTTGAACTTTGCAGACATTCCCTTACTGCCCTTTATTATTCAGTCTTGCAATTTCTACAGGTGGAGTCTTTAGTCAAGGTTCACCTACCAATCCTGTCTCCAGGTTTCAACACACACACATGCACGCATCCCCCCCCCACACACACACACAATTCTTCACTCCTGTTTTCTTATCTGTTCAGATTACATTTTACCTGCCTGACAGACCCACCCTCCAATCACCCATCCAAAGGCTACCCATTAGTCAAGGTTTGTCCCACTGCCTCAGGAACGGATGCTCTCACCCCAATGGAATACACCAAGTGTAAGCCCAATGGAATACACCAAGTGTAAGCCCTGTCTATCAGAGAACAGTCCTCAAGGCTTCCAGCGTAGGCCCCCAAGGCGAGGCCTCCAGTGTGCTAGGACTGGGAAGGAGGGGCTCCAGGAAGACATCCCACCTGTGGCTGCTGACAGGACATCCTTTCACAGCTCTCTGGGTCAGAGCGAGACACCAGTGTGGAGATAGAAACCTCCCAGGGATGAGGCCACAGGCGCTGGGCTCCACTGAGTTGTTACATTCACAGCCGATGACGGGGCTCACACTCCATCAGGAGGGGCCCAAAGGGCCTCCAGCTGCAACAGCCCTGCCTCAGCGTGGAGTTCTGCCCATCTCGGAGCACCGAGTCCACACAGGCCACAGCCCCGCACCTTTGACCAGGCATGACCTCTCACTCCTGGGGATGATGGGGGCTCCCACTCCCTGGCTAGTTGTGACTCTGAGCTCCATCTGAACCTCAGCTCCTCAGAGCCTCTGAGGACCCA
Source organism: Orycteropus afer afer (assembly GCF_000298275.1). Classification (NCBI taxonomy): domain Eukaryota; kingdom Metazoa; phylum Chordata; class Mammalia; order Tubulidentata; family Orycteropodidae; genus Orycteropus; species Orycteropus afer. Next base: position 4,519,842 of record NW_006921700.1, on the reverse strand, counting down.
TTGCTGAGAAGGGGCTGTGGCAGGTAGAAAGCATCTGCCAGGGCCACCAGCACTGCATACAAAAGCAAGCACCATGGACAGAGACCGGGGGGGGGGCAGGGTTGGCACACAGGGGAGAGAGACCGCTTCCCTCGGACCCGCTTGTTTTTTGTAAACATGAAGGTAGAGTCTTATGTGCCATGTGTATAAGGAGTTACATGCTTCAAACTGTTTCTGTTACATTGGATTGGTTTGGTTTCATAGTAGCTCTATGAAGGAGTATTTTGTAAGTATTTTAAATATAAGGAAACAAATTAACAGAGAGGTTGAGAAATTTGCTAAAGGTCACACAGCAAGCTGGTGTAAGAATCAAGACTTGACTCCTTGACTCCCAATTATCACTCTTTTCAGCAAGCTCCCTCCTGGTTAATTTCACCTTCCTGCCAAGTCACCTGGTAGAAGGAGAGGGTGAGTGGGAGATAGAGGGAGGAGGGAGGGGTGGCATGTTTGCCATACTCAGAAGGGAGCGGGGGAGTGCCAGGGCTGAGGGAGAAGAGAACAACATGCCTTTAGTTTCTTCCTTGACAGGCGGGGCTAAGAGGAGAGAGCACTGAGAACCAAGTGATAAAGAGGGAAGAGAGGAATGTGGAGGGAGGCTCTCAGTTACCAGCAACAGCTCAAGCAGGAAGGAGACCTGTCACAATGGAGGAGGACTGTGCTGACCTTGAACCTCAGTGGCAGCCTGGAGGTTAGAAGGCCTCCTTTGAAACAACAAAGCAATTATCATGATTACCTTCCAAAGGTACATATCCATTTCAAACACTCTTTTGTATATATGATATATTCCTACCTAATAGAATTAAAAAATAAATAAATAAAAAATAAAACCCTCTCCACACAAAGGAAGAAAGACCCCAGTTGGCCTTGGACAAAGGAACTCCCGGCTTCATTCCAAAGCCACTTTACATCTATAGGTATATAGAAAGTCACCTCTGAGGAAATTTCCACCTAGGAATAAAAGGCAGTGCCAGCCTCCTTCCAGAATAAGTAGCACAGGCCAAAGGCTGGGAAACTCAGGGCAGGGGACAAACTGCAGACCCACACAGCCACCTCCAGTCAGTAGAACTAGGAAAGCAGGCTGCAGGGAAGGACAAGGAGGCAGCCCCTTGCTGCTGGTGTTGTCTCCCAGGCCACGCTCGAGGTCCTCAGTCAACCTGCGAGCTCTGAGTGAGTCCTACAACGTGCACCAGGCACCACGGGGGAAGAGAGAAGAACCTGCACCCCAAAAAGCTGATCCCAACCCACCCCCTGGTTGTACCCAGAAAGCTAGCAGCCAGAGCACCTTTGCTGGAGGTGGGGAGGATGGGGACAGGCACACTCAGAGCCCTCCTGCAAGGCGGGGTGGGAACAGGTCCACAGCAGATGGTGCTGTCGCCCTCACTCCAGGGTTCTCGTTCCTAATTATCTGTGCTGTCAGCAAAACAATTAACCCTCAAAGAAAAATTATGCTGTCCGCTCCCAACCATATGAAAAGGCAATTTTTCCCAAGGACGACGGACACTTAGGGCGGTGGCTGAGGGAAAGCAGGGCAGCCTGCCTCCAGTCTGGGACTCAGTCATCCCAGGTGGTCTCACCATCTTCTGACCTCTGTGGTCTGCCTCATGCTCCATGCAGCCCCTCTTCTTCTGAGCCTACTTTCCCATAAAAGGAGAGGTAAGGCTGGTCCCTAGGGTTCCTGTCAGTCCCACAGGACCACCATTCTACAAGCCCATTTGTTCTCCTCCAAACTGTAAACTCCTTTGGAATGGATACTGAGTTTCTATTCGTTCCTTCCTTCATTCCCTCGCTGGTGTCTTCATCCTCCATCCAGCCAGTCCATCTGTCATTGTGCATTTACCATGTGGGATGGATTGAACTGTGTCTCCCAAAAATGTGCTGTAAATCCTAACTCCTATATTCCGGGATGTGATCTCATTTGGGAATAGGGTTTTCTTTGTCATGTTAATGAAGCAATTCAGTGTTGAGTGTGTTTAAAGCCATCACGTTGGAGACAGAAAAGGAGGATCAGGCCGAGAAAGGAGGGAGTACAAATGGGGAGGACTGTCACCACATGGAGATCCCCAAGGAATCCAGGAAAAGAAACCGGAAGAGACAAGGATTGCCCCATACTATGCAACCCTGAAGAATAATGTGAATAACACAGAATCGGCAAAACACCCCAGAATGTGGATGAACTTGGAGGACAATGTGCCGCGTGGAGTAAGTCAACCACAGAAGGACACATTCTGTATTGGTCCACAACTGTGAAAAGTCAAGGAAAGGTTTATACATGGGAGGACACTTTCTTTGTTGATTACCAGGAATGGGAAGGCAGGGGAGGAAAAATTCCTAGACAGAATGAAAACACACACACACACACACATACATATATATATATATATATACACCAAAGATTATTAGTGGTTACCAGGGGTAGGAGGGGGTGGAAAGGGGAAGCTTTTGTTTGTGGGGCACTGAGTTTACGCTACTGGTGTTAGAATACTTTGGACAAGTATAGCAACAATGGTGGCACAACATGAAAAATGTCATCAATGGCCATGAGCTGTAAATGGGGAAGTTATGTTGGCAAATGTCTTGTTGTGTATGTTTTCACCACAATAAACGTAAAAAAAGGAAAAGGAAGAAAGAGGCCTAAAAGAGACAAGGATTTCTCCTATAGCTGGCGCCCTGAATTTGGACTTGTAGCCTCCTACACTGTGAAAAATAAATGTCTATTCCTTAAAACACCCCATGGGGGGGGGATCTCCGTTATAGCAGCACCAGAGAACTAAAGCACCCTGTTACTCCCAGGAGGTGCACAGGTCGTATCTGTTCAGCCTGCCCCTGTGGAGCTTTTCCCCTGAGCTGTGGGGAGAGGAGGGCAGGGGCTACCAGGCTGCAGCAGGCACAGCCTGTTGCTGCACTAACTGCCTCTGAAGACTGGGCTGCAGGCAGGTGGTCTCCTGGAGACGGCTGGATTTAGTGAGCAGGCTACTACCTACAGGGTCCCAGGGTGGACCTGTAGAGGTGGAGGGGGGTGGGGAAGGTACAATGTTAAAAAAGACCAGGTGCTGTCAAGTCGATTTCAACTCATGGTGACCCCATGGGTATCAGAGCAGAGCTGTGCTCCAAGGGGCTTTCAGTGGCTGAGTTTTCAGAAGCAGAGATCAGAACTTTTCTCTGAGATGTCTCTGGATGAACTTGAATCTCCAACCTATCAGTCAGCATCTGAGTGCGTTAACCATCTGCATCACCCAGGGTCTGCAGTGTGATGAAAGGAGGGCTAAAGCCCCCCGACCACTCAGTCATTATGGTCTTACTGCCACTGTGGGCTGGTGACTCACACAGGACCTGTCCCTCCTAGGTGATCATTCCATATCAGGCATGGCTGAGCGAGCCAGAATGCCCCTCTTAAAGGAAGTGTTTTAAAAGAAAAGAGAATCTCTATGGAGGTAAGACAGGATGTCACTAGGAGGGCTACTATTTAAAGCCAGGGCCAGTTGGCCTAATTCATCCATCGTCATGCTTGGTCATGGAAAAGAGGGCAGGGTGAGCCGGAAATGGCAGGGCAGTTTTCTGTCAGGGCCCAGAGAGCCTTCAGTCATGAAGGCCTCCAGGGCCCCACTGACAGGTAAGGTCTCAAGGGGGTGGAGGGGTGCCCCCAGAGATGGAAAGATGGGCTGGACCCACCACAGGTCACCTCACAGCCAGACCTCACATTCTTTTTTCGCACACTGCAGTCACCCCTGAACAGGCCAAGAAACTCACGTGGTAGAACAGAAAGAAAGGCCCAGACTGTGGACACTGTCTGGCCCAGGGAGGGGCTGCAGTCCCCCCGCTCAGGCAGGGGCAGTGCCATGGGCACCCGGGGAGAGCGGACAGGAAAACAGACAGAGCTGATGGAGGTGGAATGCAGTGTCCCTTTTCCACCACCACTTTGCCCATCCCAGCCTTCTGACATCTTTCTTCCCTCTCCCTGTCACCCATGCATCTACTAGCACCTCCCCTCACCCAGTGGCTCAGACGCTATGTCCCCAGCATAGAGAAATTAGGCTGATAGTCAAAGGGGCTGGTGCCCACTCAGGATCTGCCCACTCCAAGACAGCCCATGTGACTGCATCCTCTGCGCAGAGCCCAAGTGGACAGAAGCCAACCTCTGGCCGGGGACATTTCTAAATATGAGAATGGTACAAAGAGTCAGGTTCCCAGCCTCTGTGCCCGGGAGGCCCAGCCAGGATTTGCCAGGCTGCTGGGAGGAGAGGGCCGGGGGTGGAAGATCAGGAGGCAGCCAGCTGAGACAGGCATCGACCCCTGGGAACATTGCTTGAACCCCTCCCTGGCCCTCTAGCCTTGTTAGGGGAAGAGAAAGGATTACTCCGCACCCAGAGAACAGAGAGTCTAATCAATTGCCTGAAACCCTGGGCGGCAGGGACTGGAAAGTCATTGCCTGCTCAAATGTGCAAGGATTAAAAATATACAAACGGAATATTTTTCCTTCCCCTCTCCTCAACCCCCTGAAGCCTGGGATGCTTGTTAAAAATAGCCTTGCTGTGGCATGGATCCTACAAAACCCAGGAACTGCCAGGAAGATGAACCACCATTGGAGACAGCCTGTTAAGTGGTCACCCCTGGGGAGAGGCATGAGGGGCCAGGAGGTGGGCTTTCAAGCGTTTTCTACATATTTCTCTATTGCTTGAGTTTTTAACAGCAAGATATCATTTTTATAAGTTTGGTTTTCTTTTTAAGGGAGGTTCATCTGTTGCACCCTCCAGCCTAAGCTTAAGGGTGACTTGCGTTGACCTAGCGACCCACAATGACCTATCAACCCAACAGCACGGTGGCCTGGTGGTGAACTGGCCCCTTACAGACACGGGGCACCAGGTACAATACAGTCTAGTGTCAAGAAAAGAGCACTGGATCTAGAGTCTGAGTCTCGGCTCCACAACTAGCTGGTTGTATGACTGTATGACGCCAGACCAGTCGCTTGAGCTCTCTGGGCCTCTGTTTCCTTAACTGTAAAATGAGGCAGTTAAGTTAAATGCTTAGCCAATCCTACCATTTAATAATTTTAAGGACTGAGGAAGAACATCTAAGATTTCTCCCCACCATGAACAGGCAAAGGGGAATGGAGCCCTGGGCTGGGTGGGTTTTTAAATCAGTGGGATCACAGGAAGACAGGAAGCTGTTCTGTTCTGGGAGGGCAGGAAGAGACCAATGCCACACCTTGCTGATGAAGTGAGCCAGGTGGAAAGAGTACTGCTTCTGCAGCCAAGCTGTCCTGGGTTCAACTCCTGACTGGAGCTATTAGTAACCGTGTGACCTCAGGTAATTTGCTTATCAGTTGTGCAAACGGACCTCCTTACCTGAATCATGGAGGAATAATGCCCTCATGCAAAGGCTGCTGTGAACATTAAATGTCATAAAACGATAAGGTGCCCAATTCATTGTAGGTGCATCCCACCCTCCAATGCTTTTCTTCCTCACGTCATTTACTCCACCACCCTGGGGGCCACATCACAGGGTGAGTAAGAGTGTTGGCTCTGGAATCGAAATGCCCAGATTGGCATCCCAACTCCATCACCTAATAGCTGGGTGACCTTGAGCAAGCAACTTAACTTCTCTGTGCCTCAGTGTCTTCATCTATAAAACTAGGGGTGGAGGGAGGTGATTGTGCTGCCCAAGCCCACACTCCTGCTCCTAACTGCTGACTGGCCTCACAGTTTTCAATCTTGCATTTTCTGTAGATTGGACTTTTAGAACTTTCCAAGCAGGTCTCATCCCCTGTCCCACCCATCCTCTCTTAACTTCCTGGCTCATAGCTGCCCATCGCCTGTGGGCTGACCCACTGGCCCAGCCTCTTACCTACTCACTTCCCTTCCCAATCCCCATTGGCCTCTGCTCAGCAGCCTGTGTACCTGGCTAGGAGTGTGGGTTGTATCCTGCAGCCCTAGGGAATATGTGTTTTAGAGCAAAACCAAACCAAAATCACTGCCATCAAGTCGATTCTGACTCAAAGTGACCCCCTTTGGGTTTCTGAGGCAGTAAATCTTTATGGAAGTAGATTGCCCAGTCTTCCCTCCACAGAGTGGCTGGTGGGTTTGAACCACCAACCTTCTGGTTAGCAGTCAAATGCCTTAGGCGCTATGCCACCAGCACTCATCAAACCTTAATGTGCTTACAGATCACCTGAGGACCTTGTCAAAACGCAGATTCTGCTGCAGTAAGTCTGGGGTGGAGTCTAAGACTCTATTTCTAACAAGGTCCTGGGGAATGCCTGTACTCCTGGTCCCCAACCACCCTCTGATTAGCAAGGGGGTTCTTGTCAGTGATGTCGCGTCAATTCCGACTCATAATGACCCTACAGGACAGAAGAGAACTGCCCCATAGGGTTTCCAAGGCTGAAATCTTTACAGAAGCATCTTTCTCCTATAGAGCGGTTGGTAGATTCGAACCGCTGACCTTTCAGTTAGCAGCCAAGAGTATAATTATTGAGGTACCAGGGCTCCTCATCAAGGTTGTAGAATGTAGGAAATCCTGGGGAGGGATGGGGGCAGGGGAACGGAATACGCAGGCCAATTACGCAAATCAGAGTAGGATTTAGACAAAGATGGTTGATAGAGATCGAGTGTGTATTCAAGAGACACTAAAGAGGGAAAGTAGCAGAATGTTTTATTAAATGATGTGACATTTACCAACCAGTGAAAATAATGCTTGCTGAGATTATGCAACAACACAGAAAAATGCTTATGTATGATATATTAACTGAGAAAGCAGACTACCAATTATATGTACACTATGTCTTCAACAATGCCAAATGCATGTTTAGGAAAACTGACAGTGGAGCTGTAACTCAGAAGGAGCATGAAGGCTATGTTATGTAATTAAATGTATTTTTCAGATTTTCTTAATGATATTTTATCATTTAAAAATGTATCTTTTATATATTATTAGACATCCAGTCCCCAAAAAATTACCAGTTATCCTGTGTTACTGAGGTTTTATGTATTTCCAGCCCAAGTTGCCATTTTGTAAAGGATGGAAAATGGTGCATTAAATCATCTCAATCAAACCCAAAAATAAAGCAACTCAGATTCTGTTTTTCCTCTGAGCCAAGGGGCCAGTGCTTTGGAAGGCTGGCGCTATCACCTCTCACTATAGCAACAGGAAGACCTTGGTAACCCTGAGCTTACAGTTATTAAGAGTAAAAATAGGAAGTCTGTGGATAGATCTTCGGTAAGAGCTGCTGCAGGTTTGCCCTGGACAGGCCGGTTTGGAGCCCTCTTGGCCTCTCTTGCAGAAATTGGAAAGCAAAAATCAGACTCTGGGAGCTGGTTCCTGCAAGACTGAAAGGCATGCCTGGTATTTTCTTCTTTGTTTCCTGTTTTAGGGCTACAAGCTGTCTTTCAAACCAATTCCTGGTATGCCTGGAGGTGGGCTGTTCTAGGATGGTAGTCACAAAATGTTCAGGCCGGTGGCAGCCTGCAGCTCACTTGTGTATCAGGCATGTCCACACCACTCCCAACACCCTGTACCTTCAGGCGGCTCTGTGCACTTCTGCTCAGCTATCCTGCCTTGCGGTTCAAACCCACCAGCCACTCCTTGGAAGGAAGGATGGGCAATCTACTTCTGTAGTGATACTGTTTCGGAAACCCAAGGAGGTGTTGCTATGAGTTGGGTCCAACTCAAAGGCACATAACAGCCACAACAACAACAGTCTTGCCAACACTCTCACCCCCATTCTATTCAACCTGTTCCTGGGCAGGTGTTTCTGGCCCCTGGGTCTTCAGCCTGGGCCTTGGCTCTGATCTCCGGGAGGAGGCTGGATGGGGGGTTCACCCTCTGTCTGATGGACCTGCCTGAGCACAGTGTCAGAACTCAAGCTGGCCTGCTCCTCAGCCCTTGAACCCATTTCTGCTGTACTGAATGAACCAAGGCCCAGCTCTGGCGCCATCTGGCTAAATGACCTTGGGAAAACCACTTCACATCTCTGAGCCCCAATTATATCATCTACAAATCACCAGTTGCCGTCAAATCCATTCTGACCCATGGTGACCCCACGTGTGTCAGAGCAGAACTGTGCTCCGTCGGATTTTCAATGGCTGGAGTTTTGGAAGTAGATCGTGAGGGCTTTCTTCTAAATCCTCTCTGGGTGAACTCAAACTGCCAACCTTCCAGTTAGCAGCCAAGTACATTAACCATGTGCACCACCCAGGGACTTCTACATCATCTATAAGATGTTTATATGATCTCCGGGTCCCTCTTGGCTCTAACATTCTATGATGCCAACAGGAAAAATTATTTATCTCATGACACAGGTAAGTGAGATGTTTCACATACAAAGATTTTCTAGACAACTAAACACTGTCTTTTCAGGCAATAAAATGTGTTGTATTTTAACCTTACTGTGTGAAGTGTTTTTAAAAAACGTTTACAGGCTTCTCTTCCTTTTTTTGTCAAAGGATGCTGTCTTAGTTCTCTAGTGCTGCTATAACAGAAATACCACAAGCAGATGGCTTTAGCAGACAGATATTTATTTTCTCACAGTTTAGAAAGCTAGAAGTCCAAATTCAGAGTGCTGGCTTTAGGGGAAGGCTTGCTCGCTCGCTCTCTCTCTCGCTCGCTCTCTCTCTCTCTCTCTCTCTCTCTGTCAATTCTGGGGAAAGGTCCTTTTCTTTCAGCATCTGTGGGCCCAGTATTCCTTGAAGATCTCCATGTGTCTTGGCATCAGTCTTCCTCTGGGTCTAGGAGGTTCTCAGCGCAGGGACCCTGGGCCCAAAGGATGCAATCCGCTCCCAGCTCTTTTTCTTGGTGGTAGTCAGGTTCCGCCTTCTCTGCTTGCTTCTCTGTCATTTTCTCTCTTATGAGATAAAGGTGATGCAGGTCACACCCCTTATATTAGACCAGGGGTGTGGCCTAAGTAAAGGTGTTGCACCCCACCCTAATCTCCTTACAAGTGATTGCCTGATCACATCATGGGGGGTTTGATTACATCATCACATAACTGCCAAACCACTGAGAATCATGGTCCAGCCAAGTTTACACATATTTTTTGGGGGGACAGAATTCAATGCATGACAGAAACCAAACCTAAAATTTGGTTGTGTGCATCCTTCCCTGACCTTGTTCCAAAAGCACTTGAAGATACTGGACATAATTTAAGCTTGTTTTGATGAGCCACCATCATCACTATGAGGTTCTTTGCTGTGAAGGGGGATTTCACCCTGCTTCTCAGATTCTCTCTCCTCTGCTGCCTGTGTCTTCCTCAGAGGCAGGCTGCCAGTGGCTATTCTACCTGTGTGGCTACGCTTGCCTAAGTAGCTTCCCCTGCTTTGAATGTGCAACTTGGACTCTGCTGTGGGCTGGGCCACCATGGCCTCCAAGAAAGTGTGGGGCCGAGGGTGTTGTTAGGGACAAGGTACCATGGCTTTAGCCATCTTCACTGACCAGGGGCACTTTCCCTCATGGTGCCATCTATGGCTACATTCTGGTTAGCAGTCTGCTCTCTGGACATATAACATTTCTGTTTCTTAACCCCTCACCTGAATTAGCATCTATTTCAGCTTCACTGTCTGGTGTCCCCAGAAAGCAGTTTATTGCAACATTAACACAGAGACCAGACAAGAAGAAGACAAGCTCAGATTTAGAATTTCACCCCAACTCTACACATTCATAGTCTCATCCTTTCCCAAAACTGATATTCAAGGTGTTATATCCCCCTGCCTGTTACTTCTTCCCAGAAGAGGTGCTGTAATTCCCCAAATGAGACATTTTTCCCCCGTTTCCCCGAGGAAGCCACCTAGAGGAACTAGGCCAGGTGCCAGCTCATCCCTAACCCCAAAAATATCTGGTAGAATATTCATGTCCCCCAACTCCTTCTTCTCCTCAGCAAGGCAGCATGATCCTCAAACCCCCTCTGCCTCTGCCTCTGCCTCTGCCCCTTCCACTCCAGGTCTGGGCTCAACTTCCCCCATCAACTCTTCACTTTTTGCTTTGCACACCAAGAATCCAGCAGCCTCTTACCTAACCCAGTCAACCGAAGCATTCTACCACCAACCCTACCAATGACCCCCGAAATGTTTGTACTTCCTGTTCCATGAGGGAGACACCATACTCACTAATTCTCTGGAAGACCCCAGCAGAGACCGTGGGAACTGCAGTCAGAAAAGAGAATTTCACAGGTTGCAAACTTGGAGGAAAGTTCTGAGTGTCTATGGATTGGCCAGGTTTATGCCAATCACCCCACCACGTGTCTGGCACTTGGTCACACTGTGGAGGGTTGCATGTTGCTGTGATGCTAGAAGTTATGCTATGGGTATTTCAAATATCAGCAAGGTCACCCCTGGTAGACAATTTTCACAGTGCTTCCAGACTATGACTGTAGGAAGAAGACCTTGTGGTTTACTCCTAAAAATTAGCCAATGAAAACCCTGGGGTTGGCAAAAGTGTACTGTCCAGCTCCCTTGCTTTGGACACATCATTAGGAAGGAGCAACCACTGGAGGAGGACATTGTGTTTGGTGAGGTGGAGGGCCAACAAAGACTAGGGAGGTCCTTGATGAGATGGACTAGTACAACAGCCACAACAATGAAGTCTAACGCACTGGTGACTGTGCGGATGCTACAGGACAGGGCAGCGTTTATTCTGTTGCTTATGTGCATGGGCTATGGCCACTGGCTGCTCTGTTCTGAGAGGACCCTCTCGTCTGCCTCCCTGGGGAGAAACATTGATGCCTAGGTGGTACCGGCAGGATGACTCCCTCAGATAGGGCCAGTTTCCAAGAGTTACGGTGTGGACAGTCACCTGGCTGTGCTCATAGCCATCTCTGCTTAAATGTGCATGGTATGTTTGGCTGAAAGAAGAAGGCTGGAGGGATATATCAAAGGCACCAGAAGGCGGCAAGGCGTGAGGGGAAAACAGAAGGAGGCAGGGCGAGGACAGCTGGGGCTGGAGGTCAGGTGGTTAAATGCAGCGCTGGGTGTGGTGATGGCTGACTGGCAGCTGGCAGGATTTGAAAGCACCTATCAGCAGTTATGTGGCTCCTTCAAACAGACAGAAGAAACAGCATCCTAGTAACACCTACTAGGGAAGGGAGGCCTAGAGGAGGCAAATCGTTTTTCCCCCTTTATTTTCTATATAGAATTGCAGTGTAGTAAATTACTTTGTGTGGCTTTTCTACCCATAAGTCTTTGTAAATTCCAAGGTGGGATTTGCTATGAGCAACTGAGGAGCTCCTG
>NW_006921700.1:4480430-4508145 GCF_000298275.1 Orycteropus afer afer | reverse complement strand
GTGGGTGCTTTGGGAGGAACAGTTGGTGAAAGGGCTGGAGGGAGGCAGCATGTCTGGCCTTGTAGGAATAGGCCTTGGGTTACTGCTGGTAATCCCTGCCTACCTCTTGTGAGATTAGAGGAGGTCAGAACATGTGGCCTCCTTGCCGTTTTTGCAAGAATGTGTTTGGACAAAGGAAACGGAAGAAGAGGACAATGCTAAACTTTCTCTTTATACTCAAGGATAAAGACCAAATCTCCATTTTTGTTGGTTTTTGCATCTTTCATCATGCTGGCCTAGCACTGCCCGATGCAAACTACAGGAGTTGCCTAAGTGCTTCCAATCAGTAGGTTTTCACTGAGTCCCTATTATATGTTTGGTCCTATTGAAATGATACATGGTAGACAAGTTAATAAAAGACATTCCTACATACGGGAGCTGTGGTTTCACAAGGGGAAGCAGGACACACACCTCTCAAAGCAGAAACCATGTATCACAGATCCTGAGTGATGCTGGAAAGAACGGTGCCCACACAAAGTGCTTTTGAACACGGTTTAGGGAGGAAGCTACGCTTCTTAAGACATCATGAGTTCTCAAGACTGACTGACTAGATGACAAAGGACCTAGAAACGCCACACCTAATTGAAGCCATGAGGGCAGAGGCACAGTACATATGTCCTGGAGGCCAATTTTAAAAAGAGGTTGTTGTTGTTGTTGTTATGTGCCGTCGAGTCAAACCCGACTCATAGCGACCCCTCCTTGGGTTTCCGAGGCAGTATCACTACGGAAGTAGGATTGCCCAACCTTCCTTCCGAGGAGTGGCTGGTGGGTTTGAACCGCCAGCCGTCTGGTTAGCAGGCAAGTGTCTTAGCCACTACGCTACCAGAGCTCCCTTTAAAAAGAGGAGAGACTGTAAAACTTGTCCCAAGTCCCCTGAGGGCAGGACCACATCATTTTCATTTTGTAGCCTCTACCCTTAGCCAGTACTTAGCCCATAACAGGTACCCCCACGATCCCTGCTAAAGTGAAACAGGTCACACGGCACTTACAGGTGCACCACACATCACCCGAAGCTAGGATGTGTTTCCTCGAGGCTTGTGTGTCTCTGAATCCCACTTCAACCAAACTGTGAACTTCTTTTAAAAAAATGATTTATTTCTTCAGTGCATTGAGTACTGTATCAGTGTCCTACTGCTGCTGTAACAAATCACTACAAGGTTAATGGCTTAAGTAATAGTAATTTATTATCTTCTGGTCCAGAGGTCAGAAATCCAACATGAGTCTCACTGGTCTAGAATCTCAAGGTGTTGGCAGGGCTGTGTTCCTTTCTGGAGGCTCTGAGGGAGAATCCATTTCTTACCTTGTCCAGTTTTGATAGGCTGTCTGCATTCCTTGGCTCATGAACCCCTTCCTCCACCTTCAAAACCAGCGACACAGCATCTAACTATTCCTACATAGTCACATTTCCCTCTCTGACCACAGGCAGGAAAGATTTTCTGCTTATAAGGACTTATGTGATTGTTAGACTGGGCCTACCTGGAAAATCTAAAATAACCGCCCCATCTCAATGCCCAGACCCTGAATCCCATCTGTTGTGTTAAGACAGCACATTCTCGGGTTCTGAGGACTAGGGCATGGACATCTTTTGGCAGCCATCACTCTGCCCACCACAAAGAGGAAACAGCTCAAAATTCATATAGCACAAAAGGCTATCAAAGTTTCCCTCCTATTCCTTCACTCACCACCCAGTTCCTCTCCCTGCTAACATTTCCTCCTGTTTCTCTCCCAAGAGACTTTGTTGTTGTTGTTGTTAGGTGCCATCGAGTCAGCTCCAACTCATAGTGACCCTATCTATGTACAACAGAATGAACAACGTCCAGCCACACACAATGCCATCCTCATGATCCTTGCTATACCTGAGCCCACCGTTGCAGCCACTGTGTCAATCCATCTCGTTGAGCATCTTCCCCTGTTTTGCTGACCCTCCACTTTACCAACATGACATCCTTCTCCAGGGAATGGTCCCTTCTGACAACATGGCCAAAGTAGGTGAGATGAAGTCTGGCCATTCTCGCTTCCAAGGAGCATTCCAGATGTGCTTCTTCCAGGACAGATTTGTTTGTTCTTCTGGCAGTCCATGGTACTTTCAGCATTCTTCACCAATACTACAACTCAAAAACATCAACTCTTCTTTGTTCTTCCTTATTCATTGTCCAGCTTTCACATGCACATGAGGCGATTGAAAATACCATGGCTTGAGTTAGGCACACCTCAGTCTTCAAAGAGCTATCTTTGCTCTTCAGCACTTTAAAGAGGTCTTTTGCAGCAGATTTGCCCAGTGCAATATGTCCTCTGATCTCCCGACTGCTGCTTCCATGGGTGTTGATTGTGGAACCAAGTAATATGAAATCTTTGACAATTTCAATCTTTTCTCCATTTAACATGATGCTGCTTATTGGTCCAGTTGTGAGGATTTTTGTTTTCTTTATGTTGAGGTGTAGTCCACACTGTAGACTGGTAGTCTTTAATCTTCATCAGTAAGTACTTCAAGTCATCTTCACTTTCAGCAAGCAAGTTTGTATCATATCACAGGTTGTTAATGATTCTTCCTCCAATCCTGATCCCACGTTCTTCTTCACATAGTCCAGCTTCTTAGATTACTTCCTCAGCATACAGATTGAATAAGTTTGGTGAAAGAACAAAACCATGATGCACACCCTTCCTGATTTTAGACCACGCAGTATCCCCTTATTCTGTTTGAACAATAGCCTCCTGGTCTATGTATACAGGTTCTTCATGAGCACAATTAAGTGTTCTGGAATTCCCATTCTTCTCAATGTTATCCATAACTTGTTATGATCCACAGAGTCAAATGCTTTTGCATAGTCAACAAAACACAAGTAAACATCTTTCTGGTATTCTTTGCTTTCAACCAAGATCCATCTGACATCAGCAATGATATTCCTCATTCCACATTCTCTTCTGAATCCAGCTGGCACCTCTGGAAGTTCCCTATCAATATACTGTTGGAACCATTTTTGAATTATCTTCAGCAAAATCTTACTTGGGTGTCATATTAATGGTATTGTTTGATAATTTTCACATTCTGTTGGATCACCTTTCTTTGGAATATAAATAACCAGCAGTATGTATTATTTTACCTTTTTCTTTTTTTTTTTTTTTTTTTGCACAAATGGTACCCTATCATAATACTGTTCTGCATCTTGCTTTTATCACAATACCTTTGAGACCATTCCATAGCCATACATAAAAGTGTCCTTGTCCTTATTTGTGGCTGTATACTATTCCACTGTGTGGATGCACTGTAGCAGATTAATCCAGTCTCCTTTTATGTTGTTCCTAACCTTTTCTGTTACAAACAACATTACAGTGAACAGCCTTGTACATATTCCATTTCCTGGATGTGCCTGTATCTCAGTGAGATACACTCAGAGAATGGAACTTCTGGGTCAAGAGATACACGCATTAAATCTTCACAGATGTTGTTGAATTGCCCTCCAGAGAGTGGTACCAATTTATGCATACACTCCCACACCCCAAGTCACATATGGGTGTGAGCTGTAAGGTCATTTGGGAAGCCATGTCACACATTTCTTCTGCATCCCCACAAAGCTTAAACCAGGGACAGACCCAAGAAGCCCTTGAGCATCAGTTTTGCTCACAGTTTCCTGGCCTCTTTTTGGCAGTGGGGCAGAGACTGATAAGGAGAAAGAGGTCAGCAGCCAGCAAGAGAGAAACCCAAGTTCAAAGGATTGCAAAGAGCAGTGGCTTTGTGCATGCCGATGAGCTAAAATCCCCTCCACACGTGGACACTCAGCAGGCTTGTACACCAACTGGTTTCTCCCATGGGGACAGCATATTACTACTATCTAAAATGAGGGGCTCTCATCACTGATGTGCTACAAGAGAAGATTACAAGTGTATTTAGATTCGGAAGTCCCAGCTGTATCCTGTTAAGAAAGGCGCCATTTTCCTGCTCTTAATCCATCCCGCGTAGAGATGTTGCTGCAAACTGAATGAGCCTTTTATGTGCTGAAGTCAATTGGGATCTAAAAGATAAGTTAAATCACTTATTCAGAAAGACATGAAACCTTTGATCGGAGCGATTAAGATTTCACAGCAGCGGTTGTCATGCCTGGGAGAGCAACAAAGTACCCATTTCCCCCGTCAACCCTGCCCGGCCATGCCTCACAGCAGAGAGAGCTCAGGCTGGGGCACAGGACACAGAATCCAGGGATTTTCTCTGTCAGATCATGGAAGGGGGCTGAAAGAGAGAGCGAACGGTGCAAAGGCCCAGCAGGTGAGCCTGCAGAGGTCAGGAAGGCAGGGAGCACAGGGACTAGAGGTGCCACCCTCTCTGCCCAGCTTCCTTCTCACCTCTATCTGATCTCTACTTGGCCTTCCAGGTTCAGCTCCAAGGAAGGCTTCCCTGAGCCTCCAAGGCCAGAAAGGTGCCTTTACAACATGTTCCAATAGTGTTGTTATCAGCTCCCAAATCAATCCTGGGAGTCAGGTAAGGTTCCAAAACCAAACAAACCCCTTGCCATCAAGTGGATTCCAACTCATAGCAACCCTATAGGACAGAGTAGAACTGCCCTCAAACCGTTTCCAAGGCTGTAAATCTTCATGGAAATAGACTGCCTTATCTTTCTCCTGTGGAGTGGATGGTGGGTTCAAACTGCCAACCTTTTGATTAGCAGCCAAATGCTTTAACCACTGTGCCACCAAAGCTCCTTCAGATAAGGACAGCTATACCCAATTTACAGATGAGAAAACTGAGATACAGACAGCTCAAGCCCAGAGTCATACAGATAAAGGGGCTGAGGCAGTAGCTGAGCCCAGGTCTTTCGATTACAAATACAGTATTCATTTTACCAGGCCAATCTGTTGCCTACATTGCCTAAAATCATAGTCTCTGGCTATGTCAAAAGCCCTCCTCCTCCTTCAATCCTCACTTCTCTCAATGGATTTGTTGATTGAGGAGCAAGCTTCCCCGGCTCTTTGTAGTCAGCAGTTTTGGAGGAAGTAGTAGGGCAGAGTCCTTATCTGGGGACAAGAAACAGGTGCTGCAGCCTGGGCTCAGCCTCCAATTCACTGTGGGGCTACGCGAGAGTCTCTGCCCCTTCGTTTCTTCCAGTTCCATCCATCTTTAATGCTAAAACCATTTAACAACCCTAATCTAGGCAATGAACAACAATGATCAAAGACCAGGTGAGCTCTGGGATAGCATCAAGGACATCTTACGTGAAGAAAGCAAAAGGCCATTAAAAAGACAGGAAAGGAAGAAAAGACCAAAATGGATGTTAGAAGAGACTCTCAAATTTGCTCTTCAATGCAGAGTAGCTAAAGTGAATGGAAAATATGATGGAGTAAAGGAATTGAACAGAAGATTTCAAAGGGTGGCTCGAGACACAGAAAAGTATTACAGTGAAATGCGCAAAGACCTGGAGTTAGAAAGCCAAAAGGGAGGAACACACTTAGCGGTTCTCAAGCAGAAAGAAGTCAAGAAAAAATTTAAGCTCGAGTTGCAACACTGAAGGGTTCTAAGGGCAAAATAGGATCTGGTGGTGTAGTGGTTAAAGCATTTGGCTGCTAACCAAAAGGTTGGCAGTTCAAACCTACCAGCTACTCCATGGGAGAAAGATGAGGCAGTCTGCTTCCATAAATATCCAGCCTAGGAAGCCCTATGGCACAGTTCTACTCTATCTTATAGGGTCATTACGAGTCAGAATCAACTTGATGGCAGTGGGTTTGATTTATGGGCAAAATATTGAATGAGGCAGGAAGCATCAAAAGAAGATGGAAGGAATACACTAAGTCACTGTACCAAAAAGAATTGGTCGACATTCAGCCATTACAAGAGGTAGCATATGATCAAGAACAGATGGCAGTAAAGGATCAAGACCAAGCTGCACTGAAGAAACTGGCGAAAAACAAGGCTCCAGGAAGTGACAGAATACCCAATGAGATGTTTCAACCAACAGATGCAGTGCTGGAACCCTTCACTCAATTATGCCAAGATATCTGGAAGACAGCTACTGGCCAACCAACTGGAAAAGATTCATTTTTGTGCCCATTCCAAAGAAAGATGATACAAAATAATGTGGAAATTACCAAACAATATCATTAATATCACATGTAAGTAAAATTTTACTGAAGATGACTGGAAACAATTGTGCAGTATATCAATAGGGAACTACCAGAAATTCAAGCTGGATTCAGAAGAGGATGTGGAATGAGGAATATCATAGCTGATGTCAGATGGTTCTTGGCTGAAAGCAAAGAAGATCAGAAAGATGTTTTCGTGTGTTTTATTGACTATGCAAAGGCAAGTGACTGTGTAGATCATAACAAATTATGGGAAGCATGGTGAAGAATGGGAATTCCAGAACACTTATGGTGTCCATGCAGCATCTGTACATAGACCAAGACGCAGGCATTTTTCAAACAGAGCAAGGGGATCCTGCATGATTTAAAATCAGGAAAGGTGTGTGCCATGGGTGTATCCTTTCACCATACTTACTCAATCAGTATTCTGAGCAGGTAATTTGAGAAGCTGGACTATATGAAGAACACAGCATCAGGAATGGAGGGACACTCCCTAACAACTGATGACATCACCCTGCTTGCTAAAATTGAAGGACATTTATAATCACTTATTGATGAAGATCATAGACTATAACCTTCAGTATGAATTATACCTCAACATAAAGGGCGGCAAAATCCTCACAACTGTACCAATAAGGAACATTATGATAAATGGAGAAAATATTGAAGTTGTAAAGGATTTAAGTTTACTTGGATCCACAATCAACATTCATGGAAACAGCAGTCAAGAAATCAGACATCATACTGCACTGGGTAAACGTGCAAAAGACCTCTTTAAAGTGTTCAAGAATAAAGACTTTGAAGACTAAGCTGTGCCTGACACTAAATCAAGCCATACCAAACTCACTGTCATAAAGTCAATTCGACTGATAGCGACTCCTCCTTGGGTTTCTGAGGCAGAGTGATTGCCCAGTCTTCCTTCCTAGAAGTGGCTGGTGGGTTTGAACTGCCAGCTTTCTGGTTAGCAGTCAAATGCCTTAAGCACTACACCAGCAGCAAGCCATGGTATTTTCAATCACCTCATATGCCTGCGAAAGCTGGGCAATGAATAAGGAAGACTGAAGAAGAACTGATGCATTTGAATTGTGGTGTTGGCGAAGAATACTGAATATACCACGGACAGCCAGAATAACAAACAAATCTGTTTTGGAAGAAGCACGGCCAGAACGCTCCTTAGAAGTGAGAATGGCCAGACTTTGTCTCTCATACTTCAGTCATGTTATCAGAATGGACCAGTCTCTGGAGAAGGACATCAAGCTTGGTAACATAAAGGGTCAGTAAGAAAAAGGGAAGACTCAATACAGTGGCTGCAACTATGGGCTCAAGTATAGCAACAACTATGAGGATGGCGCAGGACCAGTTTTCACTCTGTTGTGCACAGGGTCACTATGAGTCAGAATCTAGGTGATTCCAGGAAAGCACACTCAGAGCTGATCCTGTGGTTGACAAAGAGTATAGTCAGAGCCACTCTGCATGAGCGGCACCTCCCAGGGTCCAGGCACTTGGGCGTATTTTCTGTTATCTCATGGTCACTTTGGGGCCAGTATCAGTATAGATGAGGGGCCTAAGGGGCATGATGCTCCATGACCTGGCCACAGTCACACAGCCTGGAGGTGGTAGAGTCAGGATTTCAGGCCCAGGAAGTTAAGCCCAAAGAGCCATCCGTATCTTTTCCATTGCAGCATGAGGGGCCAAGGCAGGAAGACCTACCTCTTTTGGTAAATGCTGGCACAGATTTTTAAAAGCCTTCACCTCCACTCCAAACCACCTCCCAGGCCTTCCATATTTTCCTTCCTTCAATGGATTATGTGGAACAAAAGATACAAAATAGGTAGCAGAAATCAGGCCCCAGCTTCTCAGATGCTGTCATTCTATAAAGCATTGTCTGGGAGGGGACTGCCAAGGAATACATCTGTGTAACCCACGCCTGTGAGGCTGGGAATGTCAAGGAATACCCTTGTGTAATGCACACCTATGGGCAAAATGCAATCTCTCAATAAAGCCCATTTACACAAACAGGTGTGTTAGGGTGACATAACCAATCTGAACTGGAACACAACGGATGGATTTGCTAATAATAAATTGTTGAAGTCTTTATGTGCCCAACAAACAGTTGTTCTCACTTACAAACCACCTCACATGAAAAAACTTGACTTTGAAATAGGATAATACAGAGGTAATTAATCATCTGGCAAAAAGACTCCCTGAGATCTCCTCTGCAGATCAGCATCCCCAAGTGCACTTAGAATAGTTTCTCTACTAATGGAGAACATGACTTGAGAGACTCAGCTATGATTTCCTGTTCCTTGACTCCAAATCCAGCACCCCTTCCAGCCCCTCTAGCCAGTTCAGCAGGAGAGGAGAAGACTGAAGTGTTAGGATTGATCTGAAGCACAGCAGGGCACTCTCCTAATGTCCTGCAGAAAGAAAGGGAGAAAGGAGGCTAAATAAACTGGACTATGCCATTGGAGTCCACCAAGGACATGGATGCCCTCCTGTGCCCATCGTCATCCAGCCACTGGCCTTACATGGCCCCGGAACATTCATGTTGATCAGACCTCAGAGGAGAGCTTTCCCTTCACCAACTCTGACTCCCAGCTTCCTCTCTGATGAGCAAGCATCAGCCAGAACAGCCATTTCTCCCTCTGCCTCCAGGTTCATCAAAGTTTACCTGTGCGATGTCCCCTGGCCACTGGTCGTTGAAGACAGCCGGGCAAATCCCTTCTCGGGTGACTTAGCACGGTGTGCTCAGGTCAGTTATCTTCCTTCTTGGACACCTCTAGTTTAATGAGGAATCTCTTGGAGACAGTAATATTTTGAACAAAAGGAAATACAAGCAGTCTCTGGGTTATGAACGCCCTGACTTATGGACAACTCCTACTGCCTTTAATGCGACCAACCCCTACTCACAACAAATTCTTCATTACAATCACCTTCACTTTCTGCACGTGCAGCTTTTAAATCATTGAAAAGGCTTTGAGCCTTTTTTTGCACTAAAGTAAGGCTAAATAAGAATTGTATGCACCTGTTCCAACTTACCTACAGATTCTTAAACATACAGTTAGGAAGGGCTCTTGTTTGTACCCTGAGGACTGCCTGTATCTCTATAGTGGAACTGCAAGGATCATGGGGGAGAAATTGGGGAGAGACAGAGAAATCTCAGGGATGCAGTCTTGAAATCATGCCACATGGACCAGCCAGGAGCTACCACCGAATATCTGTTTTTTAAAATATGAAAGAGTCAATTTCCAGATGTCTGCTTAGGGAGCCAAGGTGCTGTTGATGTGGTTGATTTGTTCTAGTTGAGCATGGAGTAACGTCTGAGCTCCTCACCCAAGCATTCCAGACCTTCCACAGTCCTATAAAGCCTTCTCTCCTTCCTGCCCCCACTTGGCCAACTGGCTTCCTCACTAATCCCCCGTCCTACCCTATGCTTCCCTACCTGTGTTTACACTAAATTCTCTGGGCTACACACTAACCAAAACAAAATCTGTCATCGAGTCCATTGCAACTCATAGCAACCCTCTTTGGGTTTCTGAGGCAGTAAATCTTTATGGAACTAGATTCCCAGTCTTCCTTCTGCAGAGTGGCTGGTGGGTTTAAACCACCAAGCTTCTGGTTAGCAGTCAAATGCATTGGGCACTATGCCACTAGCCCAGCCCAAATGCCCTCTCTGAGGCCACTGTGCTGCACAAGTTAGGAGATGCCATTCCATCCTAGGCATGAGTGTCCAATGGATGGCCTGCATGGCCCAGACCTCTAATAGTAATCCGGGTCCTGCCCACCCTTCAGGCCTCCCTGCTCAGGAAGCCTCCCACCCACTACTGCACACCTTGTGTGGGCATCGTATCTTTGGCCCACAGTGAGGTCTTTGACACACAGTACCACTATTCTCTCAGGGGTGGTGGTAGGTTCCCAATTAGAGTATAAGTGCCCTGAGGGTAATGAATGAGTCCTGGGTCTGTGGAAACCACCCCCAGCCGCACCCCCTTGTCCCTAAACTAAAGGATTAAGAAATTAGCAGTGGTTCTCAAAGCACCAAGAGCATCATCTGGGAGCTTGTTGGAAATGCAAATTCCCAGGCATCACCACAGCCCTACTGAGTCAGAGACCCTGGCGGTAGGGCCCAGTCACCTGGATCTTAACAAGCCTCCAGGGGATTCTGATGCAGCCGAAGTTGAGAACCACTGAGTTATTGGAAAGAGCCCTAGTGGCACAGTGGTTAAAGCATCTGGCTGCTAACTAAAATGCTAGCAGCTGGAACCCAGCTCAATGGCAGTGGGTTTGGAGTTA
Organism: Orycteropus afer afer; assembly: GCF_000298275.1. Lineage (NCBI taxonomy): Eukaryota > Metazoa > Chordata > Mammalia > Tubulidentata > Orycteropodidae > Orycteropus > Orycteropus afer. The sequence continues at coordinate 4,497,744 of NW_006921700.1, read as the reverse complement.
TAGGGTCCTCAACATGCCCTTGCTGGGTCTGTTGAGTGCTGAGTTAATAGGGTTTTCTCATTAACAGGAGTCCCTGGATGTTGCAAATGGTTAATGTGCTCAGCTGACTGAAAGGTTGGCTCTAGTCCACTCAGAGGCACCTCAGAAGAAAGGCCTGGAGATCTACTTCCAAAAATTCAGTTGCTGCAAACCCTGTGGAGCACAGTCTACTCTGACCCGCAGGGGTCACCATGAGTTGGGCTCAGCTCCGTGGCAACTGATTACTGGTTCCAACTAGGAAAGGAGCTGCACAATCAAGGCTGCCCATTTCACTGGACTCTTGAAAATAAATACATAAAACCAAACTCACTGCCTTCAAGTCAACTTCAACTCATAGCAACCCCTCCTTGGGTTTCCGAGGTGGCATCTCTAGGAAGTAGATTGCCCAACCTTCCTTCCGAGGAGTGGCTGGTGGGTTTGAACCTCCGGCCTTCTGGTTAGCAATCAAGTGCCTTAGGTACTACGCCACCAGAGCTCCCACTGGACTCTAAGGGGGTACCAATTCCCCTAATGTTTGTTCTAACAAACTTCAAGCTCAGTAGTTCAGAAAGCCTTCGCAGCAACCTGAAGCATTCTCTTGTCAAGGTTGAACACAAAGAGCACCAAGCATGGAGGCTGCCTTCAGATCCCCTCCACAGACCACTGCTGTTCAACTGCCTTCCCCTGGCCCTGCTAACTGGGTGGTTAAGTTATTCAGCCACCAATTAGCGTTTAACGATGGCCCTGCCTCCCAACCAAATGATTTGCCCAAGCTGCAGTAAGTGCTTTCCCATCACTAAGGAGCTCTGGTAGCATAGTGGCTAAGGCACTTGACTGCTAACCAGAAGGCTGGCGGTTCAAACCCACCAGCCACTCCTCGGAAGGAAGGTTGGGCAATCCTACTTCCGTAGTGATACTGCCACGGAAACCCAAGGAGGGGTCGCTATGAGTCAGGGCTGACTCGACGGCACATAACAACAACAACAACAAGCAGGGCGGTGTTCAGGAATCTGGCATAGCTAAGACCCTCCTCCAAGGTCCCCACACCTTTCACAGCCTGCCGGGCTAAAGCCCCTAACAACACCTAGGTGCAGAACTGGGAAGGGGGTGGAGCTCAGAGAAGAAACCAAGAGCCAGATTCCTAGCCCCACTCCCGAGTTTTAAAAAAAAAAAAAAAACCTAATTCACTGCCATGGAGTCGTTTCCAGCTCATAGCGACCCCCACTGGGTTTCCAAGGCTGTAAATCTTTACAAAAGTAGATCACCCTGTCTTGCTTCCAGGGAGCAGCTGGTGGGTTTGAACCACTGACCTTCTGCTTAGCAGTCAAGTGCCTTATCCACTAGAGAATCTGAATTGCCAAGGGAGGGTCCTGGGATCTCCGTGCATGGTAATTCTTACCAGACAATCTGAGAATCAACTAAGTGTCCTGACCTCCTTATTTGACAGATGGGGAAACTGAGGCCCAGGGCAGTAGCTGTTCTCATCCATGAGTCATTTCCTGACCATCCCAGAACCCACAGCATATTCTCCACTCCCATGGCCCCCACAGCACGTATAGCCCATGTCCTACTCACAGTACCTCACATACACTGCCCTACGCTCTAGCCATTCTGAAGGAGTCCCAGTGTGGCACAAACGGTTAAGTGCTCAATGACTAGCCAGAAGGTTGGTGGTTTGAACCTCCCCAGAGCTGTCCTGGCAGACAGATCTGGTGACCTGTTTTTGAAAGGTCACAGCAATGAGAACCCTATGGAGTTCTCCTCTGCATACATGGCGTCACCATCAGTTAGAGTTGCCTCCACAGCAGCTACCAGCAACACATCTGAGCTGTCCCCTTATAAATGTCACCTCCTGTGAACTCTAAGGGCCTGGAGGTTAGGCCAGGCCCTAGTTCTCGGTATCCCCACAGTGCTGGGCTCAGTGCTGGGCACAGGGGAGCCCTCAGCAACCATCTGAGGAATGAACACCCACTAGGCAGCTGCCCTCTGCATTAGCACAGGCACCAAGATTAACCTAGCAGATCACCAGGCTGTCACCTAGAAACACACTGGCTGGTCTGTCCCAAGGGGTGAGACAATGTATACACTCTGATGGGGGGCCAACAGCCACCTGCAGAACAGGCCATGAATGGTGAGGAAGAAGAGGCCAGGGCAGTGGTGGAGCAGATGCTGGGGGTGGGAGTGAGAGTTGTCAAAAAGATGAATGTCACCTTCCTGTTGATCTTGCTCACAGCCACTCCCAGGAGAAACCCAGCTGGGAAACGGGACACAAAGCTCACGCTTTCTCACCTCTGCCTCTCAAGGGCCCTTATGCTGACACATAGAAAAGGTGACAATGAAACAGAGACAAAGAAGAGCTCCATGGAGAAAACAAGCCTGTTCCCATCTCTAGATGCAAGGGATTTTCACCAGGGGACCTGGGCTGTGCAGGACACAGGGCTGGCCTTCCCTAGCCAAGGCCAGGGGCTCTCAGGGGCTCCAGGTATTCAACATTTGCCCCCACCTCCACCTGCACCCTGATCATGCCCTCCCCATCTCTCCATACCAGTCAGTTAAGCTAGTAACAGACAATTCTAAAATCCCACTGGTCTAAAACTACCAAAGTTTATTTCATGCAGAGTACGTGGCCATCAATACGCCTCTTCACGCTAACCTCTCCATTTTCATGTTTGCCCCAAGCTAATGGCACACAGTTTAGTTTTTGTTCTGTAGCACACTTCTTTTCTGTGCCAGTCAAGACAGGCTGGGTTATGCTGCTGTAATAACCAACTCCCAAATCTCAGTAGCTTAAAACAGTGTAGCTTTGTGCTAATGGTACTAGGCTTCTTCCTGGGGTGATGAAAATGTTCTAAAAGTAGTGAGTGGTGATGGGTGCACAACTCTGAATACACTAAAAACCACCAAATTGTATACTGCAAAAGGGTAGATTTCATCTCAATACAGAAGAGACATAAATTATATTTCAAAAAAGTGATTATTAAAAAGCATGCAGCTGAGTTTCTGTTAATGATGGCTGAACAATTTGGGGAAGGGTACTGATAATGGTTGTACAACATAGTGAGCATAATGAATTGTATGTGTAAAAACTGTTGAATTGGCAAATGTTTTATTACATATATTTTGACAACAATAAAGAAGTAACATTTTTTTAATTTTTTACAATTTTTACTGTGATTTGGGTGAAAGTTTACAGAGCAAATTCATTTTCCATACAGCAGTTCATACTCATTTTGTTTCACGACATTGACCAGAATTCCCCACAATGTGACAGCTCTCTTCCCACTTCCTCCCTGTAGTTACCTCTTCCCTGTGTCCTTCACTCCTATGCACTCCCGCCCCTGAGCTGTCTTCCCCTGCAAACACTGCCTTCTGTTCTCCCACGACTGATCAACTAATCGATCCAAGAAGTGTATCTACTTGATGTACATGTTCCCCTATATGCCTGTCCATTGTTTAGCTAGAAGCCACAAGAGTGAGCTCAGTTCCAGACCGAAGGGTAACTGGGGGCCATAATCGCACGGGTCTCACCAGGCTCTATCTGATCAGCAAATTTGGTCTTTTTTTTTATGATTTTGAGTTTTGTTCCACATTATTCTCCCACTCTATCCAGGATCTACTGCACTGATCCCTTGCTGAGTGCTAACAGTGATAGCTGGGCACCATCCAGTTCTTCTGGTCTCAGGATCATATAAGGTTGAGGATCTTATGGTCTACCAGTCTCTTGGACTAATTGCTTCCATGTGTCTTTGGTTTTCTTCATTCTTTGCTCTGGATGAGGAAACACCCATGGCTGCATCTAGATGGCCGCATGCAAGCTTTTAAAACCCCAGTCACTACTCACCAAAGCAGGATGTAGAACAATGTTTTTGTGTAGCATGTTATGCCAATTGAGCTTGATGTCACCTGCGACCATGGTTCCAAGCCCACAGGTCCAACTACTGGGTCCTTCAGAGTAGCTGGCTATGGCCAAGAAGCTGCCACAAACTTGCCCCTTGTCAGCTCTACTCTACACTTGGACATTCTTACAGCACATACAAATACACACGTGGAAACATGAACTGTCTGCCAAGTGGCAGATGCAGAGATGTAGATCTTTGTGAAGACCCTGACGGGCAAGACCATCACTCTCAAGGTTGATCCCAGTGACACCATCAAGAATGTCAAAGCCAAAATCCAAGACAAGGAGGGCATCCCCCCTGACCAGCAGCGACTGATTTTTGTGGGCACACAACTGGAGGATGGCCACACACTCTCAGATGACAACACACAGAAAGAGTCCACCACGCACCTGGTGCTGCATCTGCGCCGTGGCATCATTGTGCCTTCCCTGCACCAGCTCGCTCAGAAGTACAACTGCGACAAGATGACCTGCCATAAATGTTATGCTCACTTGCACCCCCGTGCTCCCAACTGCTGCAACAAGTGTGGCCACACCAACAACCTGTGTCCCAAATAAGGGCTCTCTACTTCAGCTCCCCTGCCTCCTGTGGGTGGCCTCCTCCTGAGCCCCATGGTCTTGGGCCCTCAATAAGTCTCCCTTCATTGAACTGAAATAGTGAAAAAAAAAAAAAAAGTAATTTATTAAGCAATTTTCTTAATGTTAAAAAGAAAAGCAGTACAGGTTCATTTTTCCCTCATGTGTGGTCACTGTGGATTGTGGCCCACAGGGACACTCTTGTCATAGTCATTCAGAACTTCAGGGACAAACCCTTGAGAGCTCAAAAGGGCCTCACACTGGTAATTAAATGCTTCAACCTGGAAGTGAAACCCTGCATGCCACTCACAACTTACTGTCCAGATCTCGTCTTATTAACCAGCCCACCACAGGGTTACAGGAAGGGCAACCCTGCCAAGGGCCTGGAGAACACAGAGCTGATAAATACCTCACACTCACTCACTCTCTCTCTTTCTCTCTCTCTCTCTCTCTCTCTCTCACACACACACACACACACACACACAGCCACCCAGAGCTGGCACCAGAAACTCCTCCCCCAAAGCTTCCCCCTCCCGCTGCCCCGTGAGAAGCCAAATTTTCTCATTTGTGATTCTGACCTCAGGATGAAAGGAAGAAGGAAAGCTTTCAGAGTAGGATTTTTTCTCTTTTTTTTTCAAAAAGGAAAAAAAAAAAAAACCACTGCCATCAAGTTGACCTGACTCATAGCGAACCTAGTGGACAGAGGAGAACTGCCTCAGAAGGGTTTCCAAGGCTGTCAATCTCTACTGAAGAGACTGCCTCATCGTTCTCCTGTGGAGTGGCTAGTGGGTTTGAACTTCCAACCTTCTGGTTAGCAGCTAAATACTTCAATCATGGTGCCAACCAGAGCTCCTTCAGAGCAGGTTTAAAAAGAGAAATACACAATCAAAACATTGTTTCCATAGAAAATGACAGAGGACATTATTCCAAACACACACTCAAATATATAGCATACTGAGCTCTGGTAGCATAGTGCCTAAGGCACTTGACTGCTAACCAGAAGGCTGGCGGTTCAAACCCACCAGCCACTCCTCGGAAGGAAGGTTGGGCAATCTACTTCTGTAGTGATACTGCGTCAGCAACCCAAGGAGGGGTCGCTATGAGTCGGGTCCGACTCAACGGCACATAACAACAACATACAGGTGAAACAGGAAGTGAAAAGTAAATTTCTTTAGGGATGGCAGCATGGCAAATTCCAGATGGCAATGTCAGAGTGAGATGGTATAAACACCACAGAGAGGGAATTTTCCAGAACAAGTTTAAAGACAGTTGGACCCACAGCCAGATCAAGGATATGAAAAGAGGCCAGAGAAAGGGCTGTCCTGCAAACCTGGCCCCTTGAAAGCCCATCAGAGGTAGTGGCATCAGCTCTGCAATGATGGTTTGTGACTTTAACAAGCTGCCTTTCCCTTTTGCCCAAACAGAGGAGGAGGGTGGGAGAGAACTTGGAAAGGAACCACGGCTGGTACAAAACAGGAACAAGAGACATCTGTGCTGAGGCTGGGGGAGGGGGCAGTGCAGGACAGGGGAGGGAGAGACAGGGAGAGGCCAGAGACCAGAGACCACTGCCTTTCTAGGGATGCTTTTCACCAGGGGACTTAGACCTAGAAAAACCATCCAGAAAAACACACGGGATATTGGGTTTCTTGCTGGGCAGGGCTGCAGTGTTCTGGAGAAGGCTTCCATGGGTCCAGTCATAGAATTCTAAGATCTGTATGTATCTAGAATTATTGTTGAATGGGGCCTTTGGGGAAGAAGTTCCTGCTATCTGTGGGGGTCAGATTATGGTGGAGTCTGGAAAAGTCAAGACTGGCTAACTGTGAATTAGGAAAAGACCTCATGTGAATACAATGACTTTTCCAAGCATAGGAATACTGGAGCAGTATGAAGCTGCATGGATCTTTCCTGGAGCAGTCATCAAGACTTTGAGCGGTGACTATGACCTTGAGAATCACTATAGCTCATCAAGATGTTTTAATTCATCACTGCAGATCAATCAATTCAATTCAATTCTACAAACATGTGTTGAGGGCCAGCTTTGCACCCAGGAACTGCAGATGTGAGAGAAAGGGAGAGGGAAGGGGAGAGAGAGAGAAAGAGGGAGACAAAGACAAAAAAGAGAGAGCCAGCTATGGAACCTTCTCTCAATGGGCCCTGGGGTCCTGGGCAGGTAAATGTGTAGCAAAGCATGAGGTGAGCCACAAAGTAGCCTGTCTGGGAGCAGAGGAAACATGCAGCAAGATAAGGCGTGGAACTAGGGGAGGCTCCCCGAGGGAGATGACAGTTGAGCTAGGTTTTCCAAAATGAACCATTCTCCAGCATGAGGTTGGGATGGTGGTGGAGAGGATGGGCTCTATGAGGAAGTTACAGGACGTGGAAAATCACAAAGCCATGACACACCCACAACAGACTAGAGAAATGAAGGCAAATGTGGGAGGAAGAGTTGGAAAAGAGCCTGGATGTGCATGCAGAGGCCAAAGCACAAAAGGCTTTGCCTAGGACTTGACCCTGAAGGATGGAGGGAGGCAGGGCAGGGGTGCCAGGATACCACTCAGAGGCTGCATCTATAACCTGAGAGAGGAGGGACTGAGCCAAGGCAATGGTGGTGGGCACTGAGGGGACTCTATAGATTTGATAAGTATTTAAGAAGTGGAGTCCCTGACAACGAGATGATGGGCCTCAGGTTGGGGTGAGGGACCTCTTCTCCTCTCTTTTCTCTCTATTCCTATCCCGTGGAGTGGAGACTGGATCTCAACCCTGGGGCACACTGCTATCTCTCGGGGAGCTTTTAGAGAAACACGAAACCTGGGCTATACCCTGATTATAAGATCAGAACTTCTGGGGGTGGGCCGGGCATTGCAGGGGATTTGGTTGGAAAGTGAGGGTCAGACTTCTGATGAGGAGGAAAGGATGGCCTCAGAAGGCTCATGGAACAAGCAGGGAGAGACAGAAGCTGCCCATAATTCAACCAGTCTGATCTTGTGCCTTTCAGCCAGTATAACAGGAGGAGAAGTCGTGTGATTCTAGTTCTGCCTGCCATGAAGAATTTGCCCCTGTTGGGTACACTCTCCCACGGGGAAGGCAAGCTTGGATATTTTCCTCCCTTTTACAGATGAGAAACCAGAGGCTCACAGATGGGAACTGCCTGCTCCAAGGTTGTGCATCTTTATGGAACAAGGACACACCAACTGGAGGACCAAACCTGAGAGGACCCCCTGAGAGAGGCAGTAGCTGTGATCCCTCCCTTTCTTCACAGCTTTCCCTGGCTCTGGGCATCTCTCACTTCAAAAGAAGGACCCCTTCCAGTGAACTGGCCTCCCCCGACAACCACAGGTGTGATGTGGCTTCTGGCTTGCCCCAACAACCTCACAACAAACACGAACGCTTTCAAGCCCCATACAGGAAGCCTTATCACCTGCATCGCTGTGTCACCTTGCCACTCTCTAAAACAAGAAGCACAAGTAAGTCCTCAGGCCACACTCCACGTATCACCCCAAAATCAGTCTTCGGCTCTAAGAAAGGTGCAGAAGGCTCCCTGCCTCCTGCCCTACATTAGGTCCCCTCTCAGTTGGGTCCAACAACCCACAACTACTAACTGATAGCAGTACTGTGCCACCTAACCCAGCACTAACAATGGAGGGGGGCTGCCAGAAAGGGTGTGCTCTACCCCCCAAGGGCCCACCATCTGGTTAGGAAGCCATGACATGCAAACATGAAATGGGAAAATCAAGAGTTAAACTGGATGAAACTACACCTAGGTGTATTCCATGTCTCAGACAAGTTATTTAATCTCTCTTTGCCTCAGTCTCCTCATCAAAATCATGGAACCAAGAGTACCTCTACCACCCATCCACCGGTTTGTCACAACAGTTTGCAAGTGACTGTGATGCTGGAAGCCACGCCACTGGTATGACAATGCTGACAGAGCCACTCATGGTGGGCAGACTCCAGCAGAGCTTCCAGACAGACTAAGAAGACTAAGATGCAAGGCCTGGCACTCTCATTCTAAAAATTAGCCAATGAAAACTGGATGGACCGCAAGACAACAGCGTCCAACTTGTCTGCTTTGCACACTTTGTCAGGAGGGGTCAATCACTAGAGGAGGACGTCATGTTTGGTGAAGCAGAGGGCCCGTGAGGGCGTAGAAGACCATTGCTGAGATGGATTGGTGCAGTAGCTGCAACGATAGACTGGAACGTGGTGGTGATTGTGAGAACCACGCAACATTCCATTCTGTTGTACGTGGGGCCACCATGAGTCAGAACTGATTCAACAGCACTAACAACAACAAGACTACCTACCTTAGTGGGTCCTGTAAGACAAAATGAACTCACCCATGTAAAGTGCTTCCAAGACGCTTGGTTGTTATTGTGTTGTGGTTTCTGTGTTTACTTGAAGCTCAGAGGAAGGAGGGATCATACTGTCTCGGTCTCGGTATCCGGTAGTTGGGAGTGCACTTCTATAGAAGGCTGGGCGTGTTAAGGATTAATACAATTTGGAAGGGAGGACACTATCCAAGAGGAAGGCAGAAAAAGAGAATCCCAGAGTTGGGATTTGGACATTCATTTACTAGAAAGGAGCCATGAAGTGGGAGGCCCATCCCCAGGCCGCCTAGAATCCGTGCTGCTAACGCAGAACAGACCACATTATTAAAGAAAATACCCTACAGAAACCCAAACCAAACAACTCTAGGCAACAAGAGTTCAGGGGACCTTTGGCTCTATCTCCAAGGCAATTGAAAAGAGCTCAAAACAGATTAAAATATGAGATGAATTTCTAAGCCCAGGAATGAGATAAAATGAATTCTGTGACTGAGAAGCCAATATGATTATTTCATTATTTGGTTAGAAAGTTAAAGTGAGCAGGAAATGTCAGACGCTTCCCCGACGAGGAGGCAGGTTAGGGACAGCAAAGCCACAGAGAGCATATCCTTTTTAATATTAAAAACAAGTTTTACCCTGACTTGGTTTTAAATACCCTGCCTGTTGGTAGGGAAGCCTGCCCTTTTCTGCCAGCCTGGGTGAGATCTCGGACAGGCACACCCGCCAGCCTTCAATCACAGCCACTAACACCCATCTGTCTTGTTGTTGTTGTTCACTGCTGGCCACCACATGTGTGCAAAGAAGTGCACTCTGAAGACTTTTCACAAGCAGATCACCAGGCCTGTTTTCTGACATGTCTCTGGGTGGGCTCGAACCCTCAACCTTTCATCTAGTAGTTGAGCACATAACTGCGCCACCCAGGAACACCCACACATCTGCCTTTAAAAGACCCCCTGCCTCAATAAAACTACATCCCATGCCCTCCAGATAAAGGAGAGTCTCCCACCCCAACCTACCCCTCAGGTACGGATGACAGATCCACCGCCAAACCATACCTGGAGGAAGTCCAGCCCAAAGAAGCTTCTCCTGTGGCCTTTCCCACCTTTGCTGCAGACTCACTCTTCCCCTCCGGGTACTGACTTCTCACATAGCTGCACACTGACCATGCAGCCCTGTGGTCCATCTCCATGTGCCATCATTCACTTGTTTGCTCATTTATCCATTAAAAGATTCTTAGGGCCATCTTACAGGCTGTGCTGGGTGCTGGGAATGCAGAGACAAGGCCAAGCCCCTGCCCTTGTTGTTGGCTTATGTTGTTGTTGTTGTTAGGGGCCGTTAAGTCAGCGCCAATGCACAGTGACCATATGTACAACAGCATGAACACTGCCTGGTCCTGCACCATCCCCACAATTTCTGTTACACCTGAGCCCATGCTGCCACCACCGTGTCAATCCATCCTGTTGAGGGTCTTCCCCCTTCTCACTGACCCTCCACTTTACCAAGCATGATATCCTTCACCAAGGAATGGTCCCTTGTGACAACATGACCAAAGTAGGTGAGATGAAGTCTGGCCATTCTCACTTCCAAGAGGCACTCTGGCTGCACTTCTTCCAGCACAGATTTGTTCATTCTTCTAGCTGTCCATGGTACTTTCAGTATTCTTCACCAATACCACAACTCAAAAGCATCAACTCTTCTTTGATCTTCCTTATACATTGTCCAGCTTTCACATGCATATCAGGTGACTGAAAAACACCATGGCTTGAGTTAGATACACCTTAGTCTCCAAAGTGACATCTCTGCTCTTCAACCCTTGAAAGGGATCTTTTGCAGCAGGCCTGCCCAGTGCAATGCAGTGTCTGATTTCTTGACTCCTGCTTCCATGGGTGTTGGTTGTGCATCCAAGTAAAATGAAATCTTGGACAACTTCAATCCTTTCACACTTATCATGATTCTGCTTATTATCCATTTGTGAGGATTTTTGTTTTCTTTATGTTGAGGTGTAATCCATACTGAAGACAGTAGTCTTCAATCTTCATCAGTAAGTACATCAAGTCATCTTCACTTTCAGCAAGCAAAGTTGTGTCATCTGCAAATTGCAGGTTTGTAGTCTCACAAAAAAGACAGATTCACAGGGAGCAATGGGGAGATGTGTTACAGCAGATGCTCAGGGCCAGGGAGCAAATGAAAAGGGCTGACTAATTCTGACTGTGTGGAGGGGGTCAGGGAAATCTGCCTGGAGGAGGTAGCAACTTTAAGGATAAGTTGGCTTTGATTGTTAGAGGTTCAAGTCCACCCAGAGGCATCCTGGAAAAAAGGCCTGGCCAATCTACTTGTGAAAACTCAGCCACTGAAAACCTTATGGAGCACAGTTCTACTTCCACACGTATGTGTGGCCATGGTTTGGCTCTGATGATACAAAGAAGAGTCAAGGGAATTGCAAATGGTGCAGCATAAGTAAAGGTGCATGACAGGAAATGGAGCCAAACCCCAGGACAGTGAAGAGACAAGTCAGACTGGCATGAAGACCTCATACAGGAGATGAGAGAAAAAACTAACGAGTCAGCTGGGGTCCTACTGATGGGGGCTTTTTAAGTTTATTTTTTAAATAACATATTAAATGATTCAAATTCAAGAGCTGCAAGAGGATATACAGTGAAAAGTCACCTTCTCATCCCTGCCCCAGCTTTCCTATTCCCATCTCAAAAACAACCAGCATTGTCAGTTTAAGTATCCTTCCAGAGGTGTTTTATACAGGTAATTCCAATGACAGGGCTCTGTTCTGACGACTCCATCATAAGTCAGTTCTGATGTAAGACGAGTCCTTTTTTGTTTTTTCAGTTTCCATTATTATTGCCTTCTATTATCAGTATCCTTACAAATCTGATCTTTATATGTGTCTGGGGCTTGAAAACACTATATATAAACATCAACAAGTGAACATATGAGAATGCTGTTGATAGTCGTTAGGTGTTTTGGAGTCAGTTCCAACTCACAGCAACCCTATGTACACAGATGGAACACTGACCAGCCCTGTGCTGTCCTCACAATCATTGCTATGTTTTAGCCCATTGTTGCAGCCACTGTATCAATCCATCTCACTGAAGGTCGCTTTTTCACTGACCCTCTACTTTACCAAGTATGACACCCTTCTCCAGAGACTGGTCCCTCCTGATTACATGTCCAAGCTTCCAAGAAGCATTCTTGCTGTACTTCTTCCAAGACACATTTGTTCATTCTTCTGGCAGTCCATGGGATATTCAATATTCTTCACCATCACCAAATTCAAATGCATCAGTTCTTCTCTCTTATTCCTTGTCCAGCTTTTGCATGCATATGAGGTGAGTGAAAATATCGTGGATTGGGTCAGAAGCACCTTAGTCCTCAAGGTGTCATCTCTGCTTTTAATGGTTTAAAGAAGCCTTTTGTAGATTTGCCCTGTGCAATGCAGTGTTTGGTTGTTTTTTTTTTTTTTTTTTTTTTGTCTGTTAATTTCACGGGCAACTGTGGATCCCAGTAAAATGAAACCCTTGCAACTTCAGTATTTTCTGTGTTTTATCATGATGTTGCTTATTAGTCCAGTTGTGAGGATTTTTGTTTTATGTTGAGGAGTAACCCATACTGAAAGCAACAGTCTCTGATCTTCATCAGCAAGTGTTTCAAGTCCTTGTGTGGAACATTAATGATACTGTTCGATAATTTCCACTGCAACATTGTATATAGTACATATTACTAAAGAGAGATATACAAAAAACACACAGATCATAAATGCGATTTAGCGTAATTCAAATACACTGTGAGTCATACATATGTATTTTACCTTTTGTGAACAAAGGATAAGAATCACATGAAGGGCTTGTAAATCAAAAAATGCTGGGCTCCACCCCCAGAACCACTGATTCAGTAGGTTGGAGTGGGCTCAGAGAATGCATTTCCAACAAGTTCCGGGGTGATGTTCCTGCCACTATTTCAGGAACCACATGTAAAGAACCACTGGTGTAGATCATGGTGTTAGGTGCTGTCGAGTCATCTCCAACTCATAGCGACCCAATGTACAGCAGAACGAAACATGGCCCAGTCCCACGCTAGCTCCACAATCCCTGCTATACTTGAGCCCATCGCCGCTGCCACCATGTCAATCCATCTCATTGAGGGCCTTCCCTTTTTTCGACCCTTCACCTTACCAAGCATGACATCCTTCTCCAGGGAATGGTCCCTTCTGACAACATGACCAAAGTAGATGAGACGAAGTCTGGCCATTCTCACTTTCAAGGAGCATTCCAGCTGTACTTCCTCCAGGACAGATTTGTTAGTTCTTTTAGCAGTCCATGGTACTTTCCGCATTCTTCACCAACATCACAACTCAAAAGCAGCAATTCTTTGCTCTTCCTTATTCATTGTTCAGCTCTCACATGCATATGAAGAGATTGAAAATATCATGGCTTGTGTCAGGTGCACCTTAGTCCTCAAGGAGACAACTTTGCTTCTCAGCATTTGAAAGAGATCCTTTGCAGCTGACTTGCCCAGTGCTATACGTCATCTGATGTCCTGACTGCTGCTTCTATTGCCATTGATTGTAGAATCAAGCGATGTGAAGTCTTAGACAACGTCAATCTTTTCTCCATTTATCGTGATGCTGCTTATAGGTCCAGTTGTGAGGATTTTTTTCTTTATATTGAGACATAACCCATACTGCAGACTGTAGTCTTCAATCTTTATCAGTAAGTGCTTCAAGTCATCCTCACTTTCAGCAAGCAAAGTTGTGACATCAGCGTATCGCAGGTTGTTAACGATTCTTCCTCCAATCTTGATGCCACGTTCTTCTTCATATAGTCCAGCTTCTCAGATTGTTTGCTCAGCATATAGATTGAATAAGTATGGTGAAAGGATACAGTCCTGACACACTCCCTTCTTGATTTTAAACTATCCAGTGTACCCTTGTTCTGTTCAAATGACAGCCTCCTGGTCTATGTACAGGTTCCTTATGAGTACAACTAAGTGTTCTGGAATTCCCATTCTTCTCAATGTTATCCATAATTTTTATGATCCACACATCAAATGCTTTTGCATAGTCAATAAAACACAAGTAAACATCTTTCTGGTATTCTTTTCTTTGAGCCAAGATCCATCTGACATCAGCAATGGCATCCCTTGTTCCATGTCCTCTTCTGAATCCAGCCTGCAGCTCTCTGTAAGTTCTCTGTCAATATACTGCTGCAACTGTTTTTGAATTATCTTCAGTAATAGTTTATTTGCGTGTGATATTAATGATACAGTTTGATAAATTCTACATTCTGTAGGATCACCTTTCTTTGGAATGGATACAAATATGGATCTCTTCCAATCAGTTGGCCAAGTAGCTGTCTTCTAAATCTCTTGGCATAAACAAGTGTGTGCCTCCAGTGGGGCATTCGTTTGTTGAAACAGTTCAGTGGGTGTCCTGGTTATCTAGTGCCACTCTGACAGGAATATACCACATATGGGATGGCTTGAACAAATAAGAGTTTATTCTCTTGCTGTTTGGGAGGCCAGAAGTCCAAGTTCAAATTACCAGGTTCTAAGGGTTGTGTGAAAGCCCCTCAACCTTGGGCTTCAGCTCTGCCTCTTGCTCCCAGCCCACTGAAGCTAGAGGCATTTCTTCACTCAGGCAGCTACTGGCTGCTGAGGCTAACAAGCCCAAGGTCGACAAATAAAATGGCACAGTCCCGATGATACCACACCACAAGGCAGGCCATTAATTCAAGTCCATTGAAAGTCCCAAGGTCGGCAGAGCATGGCAGGCTACTGAACAACGACATGGCTTCATGCAGGGTTCAAGTGTGCCATAAGCTAGAAAACATTCCCAAAGCTGTTTCTTATATATGGGAAGCAGATCACATACCCAAAGGCAGCTACTCAGCTGCTCACAGTAGATTCCACCATGGAGTTGATTACTGATCACGGGGAATACTACATCCAGCTGCCAAGCTACTCAACCAGGCCTAGCCAAGTCGACACACAAACATAACCACCACATTGGGTATTCCGTCAATTCCTGGAGCTTTGTTCTTTGCCAATTCCTTCAGTGCAGCTTCGACCTCTTCCTTCAATACCATTGGTTCTTGAACATATGCCACCTCCTGAAATGGATGAAGATTGACCAGTTCTTTTTGGTACTCTGTGTATTCCTTCCATCTTCTTTTGATGCCCCCTGCATCATTCAATATTTTGCCCATAGAATTTTTCAATATTGCAACTTAAGGCTTAAATTTTTTCCTCAGTTCTTTCAGCTTGAGAAATGCTGAGCATGTTCTTTCCTTTTGGTTTTCTAACTCCAGGTCTTTGCACATTTCATTGTAGTAATTGGCTTTGTCTTCCCTAGCTGCTTTTTGAAATCTTCTTTTACCTTGTCATTTCTTCCATTTGCTTTGGCTACTCTTTGCTCAAGGGGAAGTTTTAGAGTCTTTTGCGACATCCATTTTGGTCTTTTCTTCCTTTCTTGTCTATTTAATGACCTCTTGCTTTCTTCATGGATAATGGTCTTGATGTCATCCCACAATTCTTCTGGTTTTCGGTCATGGTGTTAAATGAACCAAATTTATTCTTTAGATGGTCTATAAATTCAGGAGGGATATATTCAAGATCGTATTTTGGCTCCTGTGGACTTGTTTTAATTGTCTTCAACTTCAAGTTGAACTTGCATATGAGCAGTTGATGGTCTATTCCATAATCAGCTCCTGGTCTTGATTTGGCTGAAGTTATTGAGCTTTTCTATCTCCTCTTGCCACAGATGTAGTCAATCTGATTCCTGTGTATTCCACCTGGCAAAATCCATATGTGTAGCCACCATTTGTGTTGTTGAAAAAATGTATTTGCAATGAATAAGTCGTTGATCTTGCAAAATTCTATCATGAGATCTCCAGCATTATTTCTGTCACCAAGGCCAAATTTTCCAACTACCAGCGATTTTTCTTTGGTGTAGATCATGCTATATGAATTTATATTCATATAAATTCTTTTTCATTTTCATGGCTGTGTAATATTCCATAATTTGGATATACAGAAATGTATCTGCCTAATCCCTTTCTTTTAGGTTGTTTCTAATCATTTTCTATTTCAAGCAGTTCTGCAGTGATCACATTTGTGCATTTATGATTTTACACACTTGGGAATACAGCTCTGGGACAAAGTCTGGGTCCTAGTATATGTGCACTGGCAATTCTGACAGACACTGCCACACAGCCCTTGGAGGGGGCCTTGAATGACAACATGAGGAATTTTTCATTTTAACTAAAGCAAGCTTTGGAGCAGAAGACTGGTGAGGTCGGCGATGTGCTTTAGGGAAATCAATCTGGCCACATAGTGACATGTCAACTAGAGTGGAAAGAGCCTACTGACCACATGGTGGTCAGACTCTACTGGGGTCCCCATGACCCGCATCTGGTGATCACACCTTTGTGTTATTCTCTCCCCTTGAGTAGGGACACAGCCTGTGACTTCTAACCAGTGAAGTATAGCAAAGGCAATGGGATGTAATTCTTGTGATTACATTACAACATATAAGGCTCTTTTGCTAGTAGAAAGGAGCTCTGGTAGTACAGTGGTTAAAGCATTCATCTGCTAACCTAAAGGTTGGCAGTTCAATCCTACTAGCCACTCTGCCGGAGAAAAATGAGGCAGTCTGCTTCCGTACAGATTTACAGCCTTGGACCCCTCTGGGCATTCTACTCTGCCCTACAGGGTCACTCTGAGTTAGAATTGACTCACTGGCAGTGAGTGGGTTTGGTTTGATTTGGGTTGCTTGTGCTGAGACTCCTGGGCACAGAGAAATAGTAATTTTGTGAGATAACAAATGCATGTTGCTTTAAGAAATGATAAATGTGAGCTGTTTTACACAAGTAAATTTGTAGTGATTTTTTAGGCAGCAGTAGGAAACCATTACAACCATTTACTTAAGGTTGTAACCATTAAGGTGCTCAAAGAACAGGTAAAAATGGTGAAGCCCTAAGGTGAACAGGCTTCAGGGGTAGAAAAAGGGATCAGAATAAGGGTGCATGTGGGGGATATTTCAGAAGAGGATGGGACCTGTGGTCTCATGAGAGGTGCAGACAAGGGACCTCCTCCCACCAGGGGGAAGGCTGTTTGATAATGGGTCAACCCAATTTCATGAGGCCAAAGCCTCACGGAGTAGTCCAAGGCAGGGAGAGCAGAGGACACCTTTGCTCCTTCTCTCTCTCTACCCCTTCCCTTGCAAACAGCTCTAAGATTACCTCAAGACAGCCTCCCCAGGCCATAGGGGCCATCTGCAATTTGATGCCAAGGCAGATAAGCACTCCCACTGAGGTGTAGTAAATTACTTAGTGTGGCTTTTCTACCCATAAGTCTTTATAAACTCCAAGGTGGGATTTACTATGAGCAACTGAGGAGCTCCTGATTGCTGAAGTTGTCTACCCGGAGTATTTCTGTTGGGAGTGGCACAAAACAATGTTCTGGGAGGTGCCCACTCTCTCTCAGGTGCTTA
>NW_006921700.1:4472251-4480125 GCF_000298275.1 Orycteropus afer afer | reverse complement strand
GCTTCCCTAATAAACCTCATAATCTGTGAGTTCTGTGTGGCCACTGCAGTGAATTATCGAACCCAGGAGAGAGGTGGTGGGTGCTTTGGGAGGAACAGTTGGAGAAAGGGGTGGAGGGAGGCAGCATGTCTGGCCGTGTAGGAATAGGCCTTGAGTTACTGCTGGTAATCCTGTCTTCCTTTTGTGGGATTAGAGGAGGTCAGAATATGTGGCCTCCTTGCCCTTTTTGCACCCACACAGAAGACCCACAATAAAGCAAGGTGGTGTTTCTTCCTCCCTCTCCTGCTCTCCACTCCTCTTCCCTGCTTCTCCCCATTTCTTCCCCTTCCTCTTCCTTTCTCTAGTGGGATAAAGACAGACCTGATACCTAATTTTGTTGAGACAACTCCAAAATCATCTGAAAATTTTTTGGGTCACATATATCAAAGTCATAAATAAAAAATGAGACTATAAAAAGAGCTAAAAGAAAAATGTGGGAGACTGTTTTAATAATCTTGAGGTAGAAAGAATTTTCAAAGCGTAACCCACCAAAATGTCATAAGGAAGGCCACATCTGAGTTGAAAAGTTTTAAAATATCCAACACCACAAAATAAAGTAATAAAATAAAACAAAGTCAAAAGATATATGATAAAACAGAAAAAAAAAATTGTAACATATATGGCAGACACAGGGTTCATTTCCTTACTACATAAATAAAGTATATGTACAAATATATACAAATCTGTAAGAAAGGACAATAACCCAATAGAGTAATGGATGACAACAAGAAAACTGTCAGTCCACAAAAAAAAAGGGAAAACAAATGGGTTTTAAACATTTGAAATGATGCTCATGCTCACATACTACAGGAAACACAAACTAAAACTACAACGAGAACTGGTTTTTCATATATCAGATTGGAAACTATCAATAAGTTTAAAAATAAACCATGCTTATTTCACACCCACTAGGATGGTTATTATTGAAGAAAAAAATGAAAAAACAGAAAATAACATTTGTGAAGAAATTAGAACCCTCATGCATTAATTCACTGCCATCAAGTCAATCTCAACTCACAGCAACCCCTTGTTTTCGAGGCGGTATCTCTACAGAAGTAGATTGCCCAGTCTTACTTCCAAGGAGTGGCTGGTAGGTTTGAACCACCAGCCTTCTGGTTAGCTGTCAAATGCCTTAGGCAGTACACCACCATGGTGTAACTGCTGTGGAAAACAGTTTAGCGGTTCCTCAAAAAGTTAAACATAGTCACCATATGGCCCAACAATTCCTCTCCTAGGTATAAAAACCAGTTGTTGCAGAGCTGATTCCAACTCATGACAAGTCCACATCTGTCAGAGCAGTCCACAGGCTTTCCAATGGCTGGTTTTCCAGATGTAGATTGCCACGCCTTTCTTCTGAGCACCTCTGGGTGGACCCCAACCTGTTGGCTAGTAGCCATGCATGGTAACTGTTTCCATCACTCTGGGACCCCCTTCTAGGTATATACTGAAAGCAGAGACTCAACCAGACACTTGTATGCCAACTGCAACATTATTCACAAAAGCTGAAAGGAAGAAATAGCTCAAGTGTCTATCAACAGAAATGGACTAAGTGTGGTAGATCCATACAATTAAATATTATTCAGCAATAAAGAGAATTGAAGATACCCAGTGCTATGACATGGATAAACCTTGAAAACGTTCTGCTGAGTGAAATAAGACAAACACAGAAGGACATATAATGTATGGTCCCACTTACATGAAATACCAAAGACATAGGGACTAAAGATTATTACTACTTGTCAGAGGATGAGGGAAAGGGGCAATGGGAGTTATTGCTAAAAGGACAGGGTTTCTGTTTGGGATGATGGAAAACTTTTGGAAATGGATAGTGTTGATGGTTGCAAAACACGGTGAACATAATTAATATCACTGGATGTACACTTAAAATGGCAACTTTCTGTTATATATATTTTACCACAATAAGATAAAAAAATAAATACAGTGTTTTCTGAACCAGAGTGTGTAAAACCATTCTCATCCCCAGTTGATGGTAGTTTACAGTGATGCCACTACCATGTATGTGAAAGACAATACAAACCCACCTCCACCTCCCACATGCACACATATAGAATTGCAGACCTTCTCCAAGGCACAAGCACAGGAAATCGTGACTTCATGTAACCAATGCCAGCACATGAAAATGGAAAGGAGAATTTTTACTGCATCCCTTTTGTATAGTTTGAAATCTTTACCAAGTACACTGTAGTGAGTTTTTAAGGAGCAATAGGTAACTTATACAACCACTAGGGAGGATGCTCAAAGCACAGGCCATAATGGTAAAGGACTAACACCAACAGGTATCAGGGGCAGAAGACTGTCTAAGAATGATGGGTATGGGGGTATAATTCAGAAGAGCATAGGACCTGTGGTCTCATGAGAGGTACAGATAAGGGACTTCCTCCCACCAGGGGCCAGGCTGTTGGACATTTTCAAAAATCAAACAGACAATGTAATCAAGTAAAAGAAGTACAAAAGATTTCCATTTCTGGCAGATACAATAAGTGAACTTTTTCCCTATTACTCCCTCTAAGTACAAGTAAAAACCCTCGATGTTCTATATAAAGCAGACACAAGTGAATTCTGAAAGGCAGAGAAGAGTTGGATAGGCTAGAACCTCTGACCCCAAGGAATGACATGGTGGTGAGTTCCCTGGCCCAGCCTCACTCTCTGATTGGACTGCTGGCCCTGTCTCCTGATCCCCTCTTAAACACATCCTATCAATAACCATGACTCAACCATATTTGGAAGTCCCTGGAAGGACCATGGCCAACCCACCTGAGATGTTCCCTCTACATGAAATGCCCTTACCTCTCCCCATCCTATCTTCTCTACCTGCTTGGCAAAGTCCCACTTATTCTCTAATACCTAGCTCAAATGTTCCCACTTTGACCCTTCCTGGCTGAGCTGGAGCCCTTCTTCATGATCAGAAGCACCCAATCTATAGCTGCAAGAGAGTCCTTGCTCACACTGGACCTTAGCTTATTTGTTGTCACATTCCTGTGTTGCCCACTGAACAATGAGCTCCACTAGAGCAAGGATGATATTCTCCTCATCTTTATCTCCTCAAGGCCTATCTCGGCACCAGGTACCTATGAAACCTTCAGAAGATATTTAAGGACCATACATATCAAACCCCTTTAAAATCTTCTGGAGAAGATCACTCTTCTTAAAGGACAAATTCAGTCAAGTTTCAGGAACTCTTCACAACAAAGGAGCCTTGAAGTGAGAAACAAAACAAACCATAATCACACCAGGCTATGCAGACAGCTCCATCTGGGAGCTAACAGGCTGAATCTAGCTGGCTCTGTTCCTGGTCAGCTTGGTGTCCCTGTGAAAGGCAGTCTCTCCAACATCTCTAGGGTTCCTCCCAGGCCCCAGTTATATGGTTCTGGGCATTGGCAAGCCTGCCTGTGCCATCCTCCCTGCTGTTATTCATTTATTATGGTTCTTCTCTTTTCCAGAAGTCTCTACCTGGAGTTCTTGGTCCATTTCCACTGAATCCCCTATCTGTTTAACTAAAATCTGATAAGGTGTTCACAGGTAAGGTCTCACCTCTCCTCAGGGCATCAATCGACTTTAGTATGAGACTGCAGAGGACTCAATGGGATGGTGCTAGTGGGGGAATTCCAGGCACAAGACAAGCGAGAGACAGACATATGGTCAGTGGTGAGAAGTTCTTTGGAGACATGCCTTCTCTGTTCCCTCTCTCTTCCCCCTCCCCAGCCACCCATCACACTACAGGGGCAACAGCCTGTTAGAACAGCTAGACCTTGGCAGATGGCAGGGCAGGTGCTGGCCTGAAAAAGACTTAATATTGGTGGAGTATCCTGAGGGTGGTACCCAAACTCCTCATTTCTCATTCCATGGTTTCTTTTATCTGGTATTTCTGGGCAAGACAATGTGCAAGCCGACTGGAAAGTTACAGCCCAGCTTTGCCCATCCCTGCCAAAAATGCAGCAACGGAAGCTGGAGGGAGACTGAGCCTCTCTTTAATTTCCTTTTCTGTTTTGCTTTGGATCTGCTCCCCCACCCACTCCCCTTCTAGTCTTTTTAGCCCTTGGGCTGTAACTGCAAAGGAGCCCAGATGTATGGGACCCACCCGCAGTTGTTCCTAATGGATGTGCTGGCCACACTCAGTAAGGCTCTGCCCCTCCTTGGGAGCAGCAGGGGCTCTTGGAAGCACAGGATCAACCAGGAAACCCAGTCCCCAGGCCAAGCTGAAAATGAAGTGGAAAAAGGAAGGTAGGTCACTCACTCTCCCACCAAGACCTGGAAGGTGGTGGGTGAAAGAAGAATATAAAGTTCCCGGCTCCCCCGAGAGAGCAGAGTACCAACAGGATGCCAACATAACCACTCAGTGTGTTCTTACCCAGCAGTGTCTGGACAAAAACTCTCCAGGCTCCACATGTACACATGTGCACACACACAACAAATGTATGTGTGTGCAGAAGAGACAAGAAAAATTCAGGACTGAAACTCTGCCTCTATCTGGGAAAGTTATTTACCCACACTGGATCTCAACTTCCTCCTCAGCCAACTGAGGGCAACTGACAGGACTGGTAAGGATTAAACACAACAGCACTCCTGCTAAGAGACTTGCATGGAGAGGGCCCTCCATAAATGCCCATTCCTCCCTGGATCCTGCTGACCATTTGAAAATGGCAGACTAGGAACCAGAAGATTTGGGCTCTAGTCCCAGCTCAACCATCGACTAGCTTTGTGACCTTAAAAAAACAGTTGCCAGGGACTTCCAGTAAGATGGAGGAATAGGCAGACAAGTGACACAGACCCTCTTCAACAAAGAAAAGAAAAACCAATTGACAGAGATACAGAAGATAATCCTGGAGCCCTGAGCTTTGAAAGGAACTATACAGAAGTGAATTAGGTACCAACTAGTGGAAAAACCTGAATGAAAACAGTGAGTACAGAGATGGTCAGAGCTGCAGACTGTCAAATAATCTGATGAGACCAACAGCCTGAATATTTCCAAGTAGTGTTGGAACCTGATAATTGACCTAAAGATCAGCCCTGGTCACCAAGGACTGCAGGGATGACTGCACTGGTGGCCTATGACTAGGAAGGGAAACAGCAAGGTGGGAGACAACCAGAGCTGTTGACTTCCCGCTGTCTGGCAGGTTCAGCCATTTTAACTGTTTACACGTGGCAGTCATTTTGGATATTTAAAGTGACTGAGGGTGCAGCCATTTTGAATGTTACAAATAGTGGCCATTTTGGATATTTAAAGCGGCCAAGGGTGCAGCCATTTTGAATCTTTACAAGTGGCAACCATTTTGGATTTTAAAGTGATAGCATCCTCATTCAGATTCCAGGAACCTAAAGATAGGCTCTGTTTGCCAAGGTTGGCAGGGACATAGAAGAGGATGACAACAGGAAAGGAGACAGGTGGTAAATGTATAAGTGCTCCAACTAGTGAATAGAGGAGTACAGCACAGTATTCTGCTTGCTTAGATAACATACAAAGAAAACAAAAATCGTGGGCAAGTCACACCAACATACAATCACCAAATAAATATAAACACAAAAACGTCACAAAGTCTTGGAGACAACAGAGCATCACAGTCCACACAAAGAAGCAAGATAAAGCAGGAGAAACAAGGGACCAGGATACAGACTCAAAATACATCCCTGAGGAAGATGCAGCATTGGAACTCCCTGATAAGGAATTCAAAAGAATTATATTTAGGTATCTTCAACAAATTGAGAGACAGGAAAACACAGAGAAAACCCTAGAACAATTTCAGAAGAAAATATAAGAACAAAATGATAAAATAAATGAAAAATTAGAAATGATTCAAAATCTACAGATAGAAATCGAGAAAATTAATACTAAATAGTCAGAAATAGATAACACATTGGAAGACCAAAAGAGTAGAATGCAATGGAAAACAGAATTAATGAGATTGAAGACAAATACCTGAATGCTTCTTTGGAAAGGGATCTATCAGAAAAAAGACTAAAACAAAATGAAGAAAGCCTAAGGTTCATGTGGGATACCATCAAAATGAATAACCTACGTGTCACTGGAATTCCAGAACAGGAAAAGAAAAATAAAACCACTGAGAAAACTGTCCAAGATTTGTTGGAAGAGAACTTCCCTGATATAATGAAAGATGAGAATATATCCATTCAGGAAGTCCAATGAACCCCAAACAGGATAGAACCCAAAACAATATCACCGAGACATATCATCATCAAACTTACCAAAACCAAAGACAAAGAAAGAATCATGAGAGCAGCACGGGTAAAACTAAAAGTTACCTACAAGGGGCAACCAATAAGACTAACCTTGGATTTCTCAGCAGAAACTATGCAGGCCAGAAGACAATGGAATGGTACATATAAAATCCTGAAAGAGAAAAATTTCCAACCAAGAGTTATGTACCCAGCAAAACTGTCCCTCAAATATGATGGTGAAATTAGGACATTTCCAGATAAGCAGAAATTAATGGAATTTGTTAAAACCAGACCAACCTTACAAGAGATGCTAAAGGGAGTCTTTTGGACAGAGAAGCAACAACAGCCAACAACAACTGTCCATTAACACACATGATGATATAACCCAGAAACCAACCCAGCTATGGAAGTATCAAAGTAAATAAGCCTACAAGATTGTAAACAGGGAACCAGAGACATTAATTAACAGATGAGAACAACTACAAACCAAAAAGAGGGAAAAAACTGTTACAGAACTTCTAGATGGTAGGGATGTCAAGACAACTACAAGATAGAACAGACTGTTCTAAACTGGGGAAGAAAACAATAAACCACAGGGTAACCTCAAAGAAAAATGATAAACCTTCACATCAAAATAAAAAAGAGGACCAGCACAAACATTTAGCAAGTATTACAACATAGCAACAAAGGGAAGAGATAACACGATTCATAAACAAAACGAGCTCAGCATAGAAAATTATATGGAACAAAGAAATCAACACCATGAAAAAGCACATGACAAAAATGACAACAACAAATTCATATTTGCCAATAACTACATATCTGGCAAGGGACTTATCTCCAAGATTTACAGAAAACTCCAATGCCTCAACACCAAAGGAATTAACAATCCAATTGAAAAATGGGCAGAAGACATGAATAGACACTTCACCAAGGAGCACATTCAGGTAGCCAGCTAATACACGAAGAGATGCTCATAATCATTGGCCATCAGAGGATGCAAATCAAAACAATGAGATACCATCTCACCCCAGTACTGATGGCAAGGTTCAACAAGACAGAAAATAACAAATGCTGGCAAGGATGTGGAGAGATTAGGACTCTCATACACTGCTGGTGGGACTGTGAAGTGATATAACCACTGTGGAAAGCAATATGGCGATTCCTTAGAAAGCTGGAATTGTAGATACCATTTGACCCAGCAATCCCATTACTAGGTATATATCTAGAGACATGAGAGCCAGGACAGGAACAGTTATATGTACACTCATGTTCATTGCAGCACTATTTACAATAGCAGAAAGATGGAAACAACCTACGTGCCATCAGCAGAAGAGTGGATGACCAAACTATGGTACATACACATAATGGAATGCTATGCAGCACTAAAGAGCAATGTAGAGTCTGCAAAACACTGCATAATATGGATGAACTTGGAGGATATTATGCTGTGTGAAATAAGTCATTCACAGAAGGACAAATACAGTATTAGTTCGTTGTTGTGGAGGGTCAAGGAAAGGTTTACATATGGAGGGAAACTTTCTTTGTTGGTTGCCAGGGGTGGGCTGGGAGGGGAGGGAACACTGCAAAAAAAATGCATTGACCCATGTCACTTTAGTTTTGTGTATTTCACTGTACAC
>NW_006921700.1:4469107-4472098 GCF_000298275.1 Orycteropus afer afer | reverse complement strand
CAAATAGATTCCAACTCCTGGCGAGCCCACGTGTGTCAATGTAGAACTGTGCCTTCATATGCTTCAATGGCTGATTGGTCAGAGGAAGCCCTCCAGGCCTCTCTTCCAAAGGGACTGTAGGTAGACTCAAACCTCCAACCTTTCAGTTAGCACCTGAACAGTTTGCACCACCCAGGATTCCTTTGTGACCTTTAGCAAGTCAATTCCCTAATGACCTTCTCAGGCTTCTTCCAGTTTCCTAGTGTTTTAAGAGGAGCTCTGGTAGCATAGTGTCTAAGGCACTTGACTGCTAACCAGCAAGCTGACGGTTCAAACCCACCAGCCACTCCTCGGAAGGAAGGTTGGGCAATCTACTTCCATAGTGGTATCACCTTGGAAAGCCAAGGAGGGGTCGCTATGACTCAGGTCCAACTCAACAGGACATAGCAACAACAACAACGTTTTAAAAGCAGTGGTTTTCAAACTATGGTGAACGTCTAATCACCTGGGGAGCTTGGAAAATGCAGATCATTGGGCTCCGCCCCCAAATTTTCAGATTCAGTAGCTCTAGGTGGGACTTGACAATTTGTCTCTCTAGCAAGCTCCCAGGCGATGCTGATGCTGCCGGTCTGGTGCGGGGGCCTCTCGTTGAGCTTGGAAGTAGAGGCAGTCTCAGAATCCTTCCCAGCTCTGACAGTTTCCTGGGTATTTTAGAAGAACCCACATTAAGTTGTTAGTGACCTATTCTTGCTTAATGTGTTCTTCTTGAGGATATTTGCATCTTAAACGGAATAATGTCTTCACCTAAAGAAATCGCCTACTTAAAAGTCAGGTATCAAAAGAGCCCTAGAGTTCACGGCAGGGAAGATGATCTGGAGGGAGAGGCTTCCCAGCCCTCTCCAACCACACTGTTTGGTGTTGCCGAAAGGACAGGTGATTGAAAAGCACTGTCTTCCCAAGTGACTTAGCTGCACTTGGTTAATTACCATTTTGGAGCATGGAGATCAATGGCTGAGGAAAGGCCCCTGGCTGCCTGAAATCAGCCCAAGGCCAGGCTCCGTTGCTGGAAGCAGGGCTGTCAGTCAACAGTGACATTCCAGTCCCCCACCCCTGCTGGGACCCTGGAGAGCACCCTGGGACCCAGGGTGGCAGCTGTGTTGAGGTCCTGAGGCTCTAGAGGTGGTCACTGGGAGCCAGAGCTGCGTTTGGGGTGTACAACTCCTTCCAGCTCCATTCCCTGCTTTTGTGTCTCTGTAAGACCTGTCCTGCCAGGTGGCCAGACTCTGTGAATGCCGCTCTGGGCCTCGCCTCAGGGAAGAGAGCTGCCCAGCAAGTCAATTATAGAATAATGACACACTCCTCGGGTGGCCTCTCCCCAGCCCCCATGCAACACAGTCCGGCCTTTGGTGCGCAGAGACATGAAGGGGACAGAGATCATTGTGTGGCTGCCTCTTCCATCCCCACTGTGTCTAATCACAAACTCAGCTGTGTGGACAAAAGCTTCAGGTAATAGGTGTATACTGCTTAGGCCCCCACTCAGGCCCAGCATGCAGGTCACAGGGAGTAGACAGGGTGCCTCCAGGCCAGCCCACCCTCCAGGGAAGCCACAAGCCACCAGAGCCATTCCACACACATGGGTAGCATCTGACTGAGCTGTTCGTTACTGCTGCACGCAGTTACTAAGAGCCTTCTGTATGCAGTTACTAAGAGCCTTCTGCAGTCTGGGAGGGAGCTCTGGTAGTGTAGTGCCTAAGGCATTTGACTGCTAACCAGAAGGCTGGCAGTTCAAACCCACCATCCACTCCTTGGAAGGAAGACTGGGCAATCTACTTCCATAGTGATATCATCTCAGAAACCCAAGGAGGGGTCACTATGTGTGTTGCATTGATGTTGTTTACAGGCTGTGAATTAGATCAGGTGCTGGAGATACAAGATGAACAAGAGGTAGTTCCCCAAAAGCTCCTGGTCTAAAAGAGGGACAGAGCTGAACAAATCTTCATCAATAAGAAGCAGTGAGGAATTGAGGAAGAGGAAGACATAGAGAGGTACATGGGAGGTACAGACAGCAAAGATGAACCCTTTTGCACATATAGTACTGCATTGTCAGTGAAGGCAAACACTGTTATATGGGTGAACAGATGGGTGGACAGGCTAAACTATTAGGTATGTCCACACAGGGGGGAGGGTGCCCAAGACCATGTATAGGGCTGGCAGACAATGTTTCTTCAAGTGTACTGGTATGTTCTGTAAGAATTCCCAGGCATATAGCAGAGCTGACAAGGGGCAAGGTTGTAGCCACTTCTTGGCCACAGCCAGCTACCCAGAGGGAGCAAGTAGTTGGACTTGTGGGCTCAGGACCACAGTCACAGGGGATATCAAGCTCAACTGGCATAACATACTATACAAAAACACTGTTCCACCTCCTACTTTGGTGAGTAGCAACTGGGATCTTAAAAGCTTGCAAGCACCCATCTAGATGCAATGATGGGTCTCCCTCATCCAGAGCAAAGAAGAAGGAAGAAAATCAAAGACACATGGAAACAACTAGTCCAAGCAACTGGTACACCATGCAATCCTCAGCCTATACGATTATGAGACCAGAAGAACTAGATGGTGTCCGGCTACCCCTGTCAACCCCTCAGAGGGGGTTCTCTGTAGGAGATCTTGGATAGAATGGGAGAACAATGTGGAACTGCAAAAATGGCAAGGAGGCCACATGTTCTGACCTCCTCTAATCCCACAAGAGGAAGACAGGGTTACCAGCAATAACCCAAGGCCTATTACTGCAAGGCCAGACATGCTGCCTCCCTCCAGCCCTTTCTCCACCCGTTCCTCCCAGAGCACCCACCACCTCTCTCCTGGGTTCGATAATTCGCTGCAGTGGCCACACAGAACTCACAGATTACAAGGTTTATTAGGGAAGCACCAAGCTACAATTTGCGTTCAGGAAAAATGCTCAGTCTCTCTCCCAGCCCACCGTCCCTCAGCCAACAGTCTCTCACAGTCTCTTTC
>NW_006921700.1:4453787-4468827 GCF_000298275.1 Orycteropus afer afer | reverse complement strand
AGAAAAGCCACACTAAGTAATTTACTACACCACAGGAACAAAACTCAAAATCATTTAAAAAAAAAAAAAAAAGGACCAGGTTTGCTGATCTGATAGAGCCTGATGGAACCACTGAGACTATGGCCCCTAGCTGCCCTTTAGGTCTAGAACTAAACACACTCCTGTGGCTTCCAGCCAAACAAAAAACAGGCATATGAACTGAACATTTACATTAGGTAGATACCCTCCTTGGCGAGATAAATCATGGGAGAACAGAAGGGCTGTGTATGCACAGGGAGAAAGCTCAGGGCAGGGTGCATGGGAGGAAAGGACACAGGGAAGCGCTAACTATGGGGAGTAAGTAGGAGGGGAGCTGTTGCATTGTGGGAGATTATAGTCAATGTCATGAGACAAAGTATATGCGAGCTGCTGTATGAAAAGGGAATTTGCTCTGTAAAGTTTCACCCAAATCACAATAAAAATTAAAAAAAAAAAAAAAGTAGCAGCAGTGAGGGAAATGAGTACAAAGTGTACATGAGCTCAGGAAGGAGAAGGGAGGGTTAAGTCTTGCGGTGCAGTGAATTACTCAGTGTGGCTCTTCTAGCCATGGTCTTTGTGACTCCCACCAGATGACTGGGTGGAACTGTGCAAATGTGAGATGCTTGTGGCCCCCAAAGGGGATTGGACAGCTTGCTGATAATGTAAACAAGGTGCATGACACCCTTGTGAGGGTGGGGAGCATGAAAATAAAATATATGGAACCACAACATTGGATTGGTCAGTTTTGCCATCTCACTAGGATTAAAATGAGCCATCCCAGAGGTGGAAAAGGGGGATCTCACCGCCATAAAAAGAGAAGTGGGAGTGGAGCGCATTCTTGGGCCCGAGATCCCTGCGCTAAGACAGCAGAGAGACAATGGCAGCAACCGAGGCAGCAGAACCAAGGGACAGGCACAAAACAGAGCAGCGGCCTTGCTTGTCACGCAGCAAGAAAGCTGAGTACCTTTGGGCAGGGTCTTGCTGGCAGAGTGCATAGGTACGTCTATCAGCAGAGCTGCAAGAGCTTTGTTACACTTGCCTGAGCCAGGCCAAGAGGCCAAGGGCCAAAGAGAAGCATACCTTCTAGCACAGCCAAGGGGAGGCTGTCTTGATCAAAGAATTGTATCCTAAGCATTCTTGAACCTAAATTATAACCTATTATTTCCTTAATAAACCCCATAATCGTGATTATTGTCTGTGAGTTCTGTGTAGCCACTACAACAAGTGATCAAAACCAGCAGAGAAGTAGTGAGTGCCATGGGAGGGATGGCTGGTGTCAGAACAGACGGGGGAAAAAAAAGAAGTTGGAGGGTGGCAGCATGCCTGACTTTCGCCTCACAGCAATCAGCCTTGGACTGATACCACTGATGGTGATTCTCTCTCCCCCTCCTGAAGTTAGAGGTCAGAGTATGCTACTGCAACAACGCCTTTTTTGTTTGAGCAGAGAAAGCAGATCAGGACAGAGAAGATATTGAAAATATTTAATAATTGCTAAGGCCCAGGCCTGGACCTATCAGAACAGATGCTGATGGGGATAGAGCTGAATGTCAGCCCTACCAGGTATATATGGCTCACTGGACAAATGCATCTATTTTCGCTTCTTCCCCAAGCCCTAAGAGAATGACAGTTTATAAAAAAAATAATAATAATAAGTATAAATGCACAAGGATGGGAAGAACTAGAGAGGAGCCAAAATAACACAATTTTAGAAGCTGGGTATCAAATGGACAAGTGGTAAGTGGCTCAGGAATCCTGAAAAGCTAAATTATAAACCAGCATGGAGGAAGCTGAGAACTAAACCAATTTACGCTGCAGAACCCTCCTAATAGCTCAGAAATTGGTGGTACCAATCTCTTTAAAAGCAGGAGTGACGGATGAGGGCTAAAATGAAGAAGATTGATTGACAACCTGTTTAGGAAGCAGTCAGAGCCCCAGATTTCTTCCCTGATTGTGACTGTCCCTTGCTCACCCCAGCAGGAGATGGAGGTTTGTTCTTTACATAGGAAAAATAGAACCTTTCTGGACTGGAAAACACCAGGCAAAATTGAGGACAGACTTATACTGAAAACAAGGGGATTAAACTACATTTGTTTGCATTCTGGTTACTGAGGCTCTACTTCTCATCCACTGAGCACCAGAGAGCAATCATTAGGTTGTTGCCTTCCAGGCAGAAGACTAGCTGAGTCTTCCCTGAGGGCCCTAACTCAACTAAGAAGAACAATTTCATGACGCTAACATTAAGAATTTCACAAGAAAAAGGCCCAGCTAGATCACCCTCCCCCAGTGAAGCCCACAGCCATCAAATCCCACCTGCAATCACAAGTTCTTAAATATGTGAAGATAAAAAATATTAATAGGAAAGTGTCACATATTTATAATAGGAACCAAACTAAACAGCTTGGTGGAAACAGACACCGCACAGGGAAAAGACACTTGGAAGAAAAAAAAAAAACTATTATTTCTTCAGAGAGACAATATTGCAATCATGAAACAAGAACAGGATGTTTTGAAAAGGAATATTCAGAAAATAACAACAACAACAAAAGATAACAGTTGTTAACTAAAAATACAACAGAAATGAAACACTAAATAGAGGGTAAGAAGGTAAAGTTGATGAAATCTGCCAGAACGTAAAGCAAAATGGCAAAGAGATAGAGGGAAAAAAGAGAGAGAGAGCTAAGGAAACTAGAGAACAAGTTCAGAAGGTCTACTATCCAGATGGGAGACTTAGAAAGAAGGGACAGAAAAACAAACCAAAATAAATAAATAAATAAGCATAAACAAGAGAAATTATCTACAAAATCAAGAAAATGTCCTGGAACTGAAGGACCAGTGGTAACAGATTGAAAAGACTGGTCAAGTGGGTCCTTAAATGAAAATATGAGCACAACTGATAAAAATAAACCAACAGAAAGGCAAAGCACATAATAATGACATTTCAGGATACTGGGGTGAAAACAACAAACAAATATATTCATGGATTGGAAGACAAAATATTAAGATGCCAATTCTTCCCAACTTGTTCTATAAATTCAACATAATCCAAATGTGGTAGTTATGTTTGTGTGTTAACTTGGCAGAGCCTGGTTGAGTGGCTGGGCAGCTGGTGGTAGTTATTCTCCATTATGAGCCTGGCAATCAACTCCATGGTGGGATCTACCACAGGCAGTGAGTAACTGCCTTTGGGATGTGGTCTGCTTCCTGTATATAAGGAAGAAGCCTTGGGAATGGTCTCCAGCCTATGGCATGCTTGGACACTGCATGTAGCCGTGTCATTGCTCAGCAGCCTGCTATGCTCTGCTGACCTTGGGACTTACAATGGACTTTAGTTAATGGCCTGCTGTGTGGTTTGGTAACATTGGGACTGTGTCTTTTTACTTGTCAACCTTGGGGCTTCTCAGCCTCAGCAGCCAGCAGCTGTCTGAGTGAAGAAATGCCTCTAGCCCCAGTGGGCTAGGAGCAGGAGGCAGAGCTGGACCCCAAAATTCAGGGGCTTTCACCCAGCCCCTGGAGCCTGGCACTTGAACTTGGACTTAAAGCCTCCAAACTGTAAGAGAATAAACTCCTGTTTGTTAAGGCCATCCCATTTGTGGTATATTCCTGTCAGAGTGGCATCAGGCAACCAGAACACCCACTAATCAAAATCCCAGAAAGTATTTTTTTCCTAAATTTTATTTATTCTGTTGAGAATACACACAGCAAAACAAACACCAATTCAGCAGTTTCTACATGTAGAGTTCAGTGACACTGATCACACTCTTGAGTTGTACAACCATTCTCACCCTCCTTTTCTGAGTCATTACTCCCTCATTAACATAAACTCACTGCCCCCTAAGGTTCCTTATCTAACCTTTCAAGTTGCTGCTGTCAATTATCTCATCTAGACAGTTCTTAAAATTTTGAGTGTAATGCTCAAGGCAGACCTGTTTTCTAGTTAAGCTAAACTACTGTTTGGTTTTAAGATGACTTCAGGGGTATTTTTGGTTTAAGGTTTAAATATTTTTTCAGGGAAGTCATTTCAGGGGTTTATCCATCCTCCATGGCTCCAGAAAGTCTAAAGTCCATGAGAATTTGACAGTCTGTTCTGTATTTTCCCCTTTTGGTCAAGATTCTTCTATAGCAACCAGGTACCATCCAATACTTCCGGTCTCATGGCAAAGGAGCAGTTGTTTATGGAGGAAATTAACAACATATTCCATATCCTCCTGCTATTCCTGACTCTCCTTCTTCCACTATTGCTCCAGGTGAACAGAGACTAATTGGCATGCCTTGGTTGGCCATTTGTAAGCTTTTGAGACCTCAGGTACTACACAATGAACTAGGAGGCAGAAGAGAAGCACTAAACATGTTATTAGGCCAATTAACTGGGATGTCCCATGAAACATGACCCTAAAACTCCAAACCTGGGAACCAATTCCTATGAGGTATTTATTTCATTGTACATAAGCAGCCTCAGCAGCTATTCTTGTGTGTGCATGTGTGTTGTTGTAAATGTCTATCACATAACTTTTGACAATTCAACTTTTTACATGGATACAACTTACTGACAGCAATCGCAATAACCAGATGTGTAACCCTACCCTTAATTAATGTGATTTTTCCATCACCGTTAACCCCCCTTTCCCCTCTCCCTCCTGTCCCTGGTAACCACTAATAAATTTTCGTCTCTATACATTTGCCTTTTCTTTTCTTTGTATCTAACTGAAGTCATACAATATTTATCCTTTTGGGATTGGCTTATTTTGCTCAGTACAATGTCTTCAAGCTCCATCTATACAGTAGGACGTATCCTGGTTCTCGAATGCTGCTGTAACAAAAATACTACAAATAGATGGCTTTAATGAACAGGAATTTATTCTCTTACAGTTTAGAGCCTAGAAGTCCATATTCGGAGTACCAGCTCTAGGGGCTAGGTGAACCTTGGGCTTCAGCTCTACCTCTTGTTAACAGACCCACTGGAGCTGGAGGTGTCTCCTAATTCACACAGCTGCTGGCTGATGAACCCAAGATCAGGAGCTAAAATGGCACAGTCCCAACATTAGCAAGCAACACAGCAAGTCACTAATTCAAGTCCAGGAACAATGTGAAGATCATGAGGCAATACAGCAGACTGCCGGATCAAGTCCAGGACTGGAGATGGAGACTTGGCCAAATGTAGGATCCAAAATGGGCCAAGAAGCTAGAGAGCTTTCCTAAAGTTCTTCCATATATACAGGAAGCAGACCACACACCAAAGGCCACACACCCTTTCCACTGATTAACATCTCACAGCAGATTCCACCATGGCGGTGATTGCAATCTCATTATGGGGATTACCTACATCCAGCTGCCAAGCCACTCAAAACCAAAGCCCCGCCAAGCTGACAAACAACCTTAACTGCCACAGTATTATCAAGACTTCATTTTTCGTACTGGCTGAGTATTATTCCATGCATGTATGTACCACATTTTGTTTATCCATTCGTTGATGGGCATTTAGGTTGTTTCCACCTTTTGGTGACTATGAATAGTGGTACAATGAATATTGATATACAAGTCTCTTTTTGAGTCTCTGCTTTCAGGTTTTTTGGGTAAATACCTAGAAGTAGAATTGCTGGGTCATATGGTAATTCCATTTTCAGTTTTTTGAGGAACTGCCATAATGTTTTCCACAACAGCTGTACCATTGTGCATGCTTACCAGCAGTGGACAAGGTTTCCAATTTCTTCACATCCTCACTGTCATTTATTATTTTCTTTCTTTTTTAATTTTAGCCATCCTACCAAAACCAAACTGAACCCATTGCCATTGAGTTGATGCTAACTTATAGCACCCCTAGGACAGAGTAGAACTGCCCCATATGGTTTCCAAGAAAAGGTCAAAGGTTGTAAATCTTTACAGTAGCAGTCTGTGGCAGAACAGCTGGTGGGTTCCAACCACCAACCTTTTTGCTTAGCAGCTGAGCACTTAACCCACCCCCAATTCAAGTGGGAGTGAAATAGTATCTCACACTGGTTTTCATCTGTATCCTTCCGATGTAATGATGCTGAGCATCTTTTCTTGTGTTTAGTGGCCATCTGAATGTCCTCTTTAGTAAAATGTCTAGTCAAGTCCATTTTATGATTGGATTATTTGTCTTTTCATTATTAAGTTGTTGAAGTTTCATATATATTTTGGTTAGTACATTCTTGTCAGATATACAGATTCTGACGATATCCTCCCAGTTAGTTGCTTGTCTTTTCACTTTTTTGGTAAAGTCTTTTAATGATCAAAATTTTTCAATTTTTATGAGGTCCCATTTATTTATTTTGTCTTTTGCTGTTCCTGCTTTTGTTATTATATTACATAATCCATTGTTGAAAGCTAAGCCTGAGAGCATTGCCCCTGCTTTTCCTTCTAAAAAGTGTACATTTAGGTCCTCAAACCATTTTGAATTTGTTTTTGTGTATGGTGTGAGACATGGAGTCTGTTTCATTTTTCTGCATGTAGAAATCCAATTTTCCCAGCAATGGTATCCACAATTTGTGATAAAGCACACAATCAAATGCTTTTGCATAGTCAATAAAACACAGACAAAGAACTCTTTCTGGTATTCTATGTTTTCAGCCAAGATCCACCTGACATCAGCAATCATATCCCTCATTCCAAATCCTACTCTGACTCTGACTTGAATTCCTGTCAGTTCCCTCTCGATAGACTGGTGCAACCATTTTTTAATTATCTTCAGCAAAATTTGACTTACATGTGATATTAATGATATTATTCAATAATTTCTGCATTTTGTTGGATCATCTTTCTTTGGAACGGGCACCAATATGGATCTCTTTCAATCAGTTGGCCAGGCTCCTGTTTTCCAAATTCCTTGGCATAGACAAGTGAGCACTTCCAGCATTGCATCCATTTGTTGAAACATCTCAATTGGTATTCTGTCTATTCCTGGAGTCCTGTCTCTCACCAATGCCTTCAGTGTAGCTTGGACTTCTTCCTTTAATACCATCAGTTTTTGATTATATGCTACAACTTCCTGAAATGGTTGAATGTTGACCAATTCTTTTTGGTACAATTATTCTGTGTGTGGATTCATAAAACCTATGAATAGTAACAGAACACTGTCTGATATATGCATGTACATACAAAATATAAATCTCATAGCTCGGTCAGCTGAGAGGGCTTAGAAGTAAAAACATCCTAGTAGCAATGAGCACATCTGGTGCCCAGCTCTTGATTTCTAATACCATTCTCTAACAAAAGGTACTAGGGCTGCTTGGAGAAATGGCTGATCTTTGAACAGGACAGAAAATATATAAGATGAGCCAGCATGTATCCCACATGTCTTCTTCATTCTAGGATGCAGGCTGAAGGATCAGCCCCTGTTTGGGATATATCCATTTTGTAGGTACAGGGGAAATAATAACTTGGCCAGACCACTCAATGGCTCTTAAAGCTTCTGCTTAGAAGTGGCATACATCATTCCCACCCACATTCCACTGGCCAAAATAATCACATGACCAAGTTTAATGTCAATTAAATACAAAACAAAACACCCTGCTGTTGAGCTGGATCTGACTCAAAGCAACCCCTCCTTGGGTTTCCGAGGCAGTATCACTACAGAAGTAGATTGCTCAATCTTCCTTCTGAGGAGTGGCTGGTGGGTCTGAACCGCCAGCCTTCTGGTTAGCAGTCAAATGCCTTAGGCACTTTGCCACCAGAGCTTCTGTCAATTAAACAGGACGTATATATTTTACACTTATAGGGAAGCAAGTCACGTGACAATGCACACAGATTGATTGTCTACTTACAGAAAGGCAGTGAATAAATTGGGAACAATAACACAATATACTATAGTTGAAAATGTATATGTGTATTGTAGTGGGGTGAGAAAATTCTCATTTTTCAGTAGTGGGAAGCCAATCAATAATACCTAAACTGAAAAATAAAGAAGTAGCCACTTATGCATCCTATTTAGAGATAGCCACTGCTCATCTGTCAGCATGTTGTGCTCTGGTGGTTTGCATATTGCTGTGAAGCTGAGAGCTATGCCACCAGCATTTCAAATACCAGCAGAGTCACTCATGGTAGCCAGGTTCCAATGGCTCCCAGACTAAGACTGACTAGGAAGAAAGGCCTGGTGATCTCCTTCCAAAAATTAGCCAATGAAATCCTATGGATCACAAAAGAACATTGTCTGATACAGTCCTGGAAGATGCACTCCATGGATTGGAAGCCTCTCAAAATACACAGTGGCCGTAACAATGGACGCAAGCTCACCAATGACTGTGCAGATGTGGCAGGACCAGGCCACGTTCCATTCTTTGTACATAATGGCGTCATCGTGAGTTAGAGCCGACTTGACGGCAATTAACAACAACATTTAGAAACACGGGCCTCAGTGTAAAAATTCAGGAAAGAAAATTGAAAATAGTTGCCTCCAGAGAAGGGGCTATGAAGGAGCAGGGGACTATTGTTTTTCATAACTAACTTGGTAAAACCACTGACCGAAAACAACAACAACAAAGCCAAGCGCAACTCTTCTTAAGTTGCACTGTGCTGTGGTTGGTTACTTTCTCTCTGCTTTTGATAGCAAGAGAGTATATAAACCTAACTCTTAACTTTAAAACAAAGAAAGTGAAATCGTTGACAGCTACTATTATAATAACGCCCCTTCAAAGCCCACCAGATGGTGTCATACAGGCACAGTGATGACACTCCTTCCTACATAAGTGAAACCTAAATATTCTTTACTTTCTTTCAGTCAACTCTGTATTATCCAAGCCATAAAGGAAGGATAATAACACAGATTCTATAACAGATTCTATATGCAGATTCTATAGATTTGTAGTAGAATATAATTCAAACATCACACAAATGACTTTAGCGTACATCAGTGTTAGTGCTGTGCAGGAGATTTGCCTGAGTATGAACACTTCAGCTAGCATTTAAATTTCTTGCCTATACACAGATTAAGTTAAAAGAAACTATCCTAGAAGCCCTTGGAATAAGAGTTTGGAAATAATGGCATAGTGCCTAAGGCATTTGACTGATAACCAGAAGGTTGGTGGTTCAAACCCACCAGCCACTCCACGGAAGGAAGATGAGGCAATCTACTTCTGTAAAGATTTACCGTCTCAGAAACCCAATGGGGGTCACTATGAGTCGGAATGACTCAAGGGCAGTGAGTTTGGTTTTGTTTGAGAGTCTGTAATACCTCAGTGTCCTAATCCAGTGACAAGCAGCTTCAGCAGAGCCCATCAACGGCTTCCTAATTGCTACACATAAGGGTGGCTGCAAGGCATTATGGGTACTGCCAAGGCCCATGCACTTCACAAAGGCATACAGAAATACTTGAGAGGAAACAAGCAGCTGACCAACAGTTAACATTCTTGTCTTCCCTCCATCCTCTCAAGATACACCCTGCATCTTGCAAGATGCAAAAATGGGAGGGAAGTTTGGAAGATGTAAGTCATGATACTAGGTGCAACCTCACATCATAGTCATCAAAATGCACCCACAACCTTCATTGAGTGGGGTTACGTACAAAGATCTGGGTTGATTTGAGCTTTGGCTTGAGCTGCAGCGAACCTGATGTTACACTTTGTAGAGATTTTATTCAATGTTAATCACTTTCTGTTTTGCAGATCTTTCGAATTAGACTCAGTATTTTCTCAGGTCTCAAGTATTTCTGGAGGCCTTTGTGAAGTGCCTGGGCCTTGGCAGTACCCATCATATCCTGCAGTGATCCTTGTGTGTAGCAATTAGGAAGCCGTTGATGGCTCTGCTGAAGCTGCTTGGATCACTGGATTAGGACATCATGCTATGGAGACCACAGGCAGGGCTTCAGTTCCTGTCTTGGCTGACTGGTTTTGCACAGTCTAGCAATTACAGATCCCGTTTTGGGGTACAGCTAGAAAGTGTGGATGGCACACACAAAGCCATCCCCATTACAATCCTAAATACATGTGCCATTAGTAAAGTGGGTAAAAAACACCCTACACAAAGGCAGTCCTGGCCCGAAGCACTCACCACCTGGTGTGGAAGGTAGCAGGGCAGAGATGGTGATACACATAGAAGCAACTTAAAAGCACACACAAAAAGTCCCTTTAACCTCTCCCAGCTAGCAGTTCAGAAATACACAGGAAACCCTCAATATTTGCAGTGCCCTGATTTGTGGTTTCAAGCATGCACAGAGCCACTTGTTGCCCACTCCTGCCAGCCCACACGGTGATGCTACAGGCAGCCAGTGCAGACACACAGCTATGAGTCTCTACAAAGCCCCCTCTCAGAGTGGCCTTTCCAGCAGCCCTGACTCCCTTATAGGGAGATTCCCCTCCTATACATGTATATTTCTTTTAATCCCTTGTGGTTTAATCACAGAATCCTATGATACTTTAACTAGAAAGCAGAGAACTTAGAGACCCAATCTCCATGTTATTTTGACTCCTCCCCCATTCCACACAGTGTCTAACGCAATCAAGCATGGGATCTGCCAAGCAGAGGCTACCCTCTCTGGTTAGCACACTGTAGGCTGAACTCTGATTGGGTAGGCTTCTCCATTCACCCCACAATCAGTGTGATTGTCCTCACCTCAGGAAACCCTGCTTCCCCCACTCCCACTAACAGCAAGAAGATCCTGAGCAGATGTTGAAGGAGACCCTGGGTGGTGCAAATGGTTAATGCACTTGGCTGCTAATCAAAAGGTTGGAGGTTCGAGTGTATCCAGAGGCACTTCAGAAGAAGATCTGGCAATCTACTTCCAAAAATCAGCCACTGAGAACCCTGTGAAGCACAGCTCTCCTCTGATACACATCGGGTCACTGTGACTGGAATTGACTCCAAGGCCATTGGCAATTGGTTAGATGTGGTCAGGTTGAATGAATAGATGGGGGGAAAAGCAAAGGCCAAACACTGAGAGGCCACAAGAAAAGAACGTGCACCAACCCAACACCCAGGTAAACTTGGATTCAATGTGTATCTCTTCCCTCCATCCAACAAGTACCTACTTCAGCCAGTGCAGGGGATAGAAGCAGAGAGGCCTTGATGCCTGCCACAGAGGGAACTTCAATCTAAGCTGCAGAGGACGGATTTACTGACAAGCATACACCAAAAACCCCACTGCCATTGAGTCGATTCCTACTCATAGCTGCCTTCACTGGGTTTCCAAGATGATAAATCTTTACGGAATTAGATTGTCCCGTATTTCTCACCCACAGTGAGCATATTTTATAAGCCACAGATCCGGACTATTCTAGATAACCCAGGTCCCAGAATAGCAGGAGACATACAAACACAACCTTGAGTGTAGGGTGATGGGAGAGCCTGTATACAAATGTGCTCATTCACTCACTCACTACCTCAAGTTGATTCCAACTCATAGCAACTCCCACTGGGTTTCTGAGGCTGTAAATCTTTACAGGAGTAAATTGTCCCATCTTCCTTCTGTAGAGCTGGTGGGTTTGAACTTCTGACCTTCTGGTTAGCAGCCAAATGCCTTATCCACTACGCCAGTGCTGGGAGAATGCAATCGATAACCTAAATAAACTCAGGGATTCTACATCACCCACTCAAAGATGCAGAGTCCAGCACCCTAACATAACTGAAAAGGAATTCCAGTCGTGACTTGCTTCATCTCAAAGAATATTATCAGACACCACTGGATGGCCCACAGAAATATTTCTCAAGATGCTCTTTCTCTTCTCCCCAAATCTCCCACACATCTTTGGAGCCTCTCCTTTGCAAAAGCTTCCAAACCTTCCTGGATGCCCAGCACATAGCTTCTCCATTGCCTCTTGCTGTTCTTAATCCACGGTGCTGAGGAAGTAGTCACCAGTTGCTGTCGAGTCAATCACAACTCATGGAGAACCCGTGAGTGTCAAGAGTAGATCTGGGTTCCGCAGGGTGTTCAGCAGCTGATCTTCTAGATCTCCAGCCTTTCTCCCAAGGTACCTCTAGGTGTACTTGAACCTCCAACCTTCTGGTTAACAGCCGAGCACACTGACTATCTGCACCACTCAGGGACTCTGTGAAAGCAATTATTTCCATGAAGTGACTTCTTGGTGTCGGAGGCATGTGTGGTAGGTTTTCAAGAATGAGCCAGAGGTTAATGGAGAAATAAAACTTGCCAGGTTGTGGGGTTATAATGAGTCAAGCCAAGCCAAACTCATTGCCACTGAGTTGATTTCAACTCACAGCAACCCCATCTGTATGTTACAGAGTAGGGTTAAATATAGGGTTGTCTAGGCTATAATTCTGAACAAAGCAAATTGTCAGGCCTTTCTTCTGGGGTGGCACTGGATGGGCTTGAACCACCAACCTTTAGTTTAGTTGTTGTTGTTGTTATGTGCCGTCGAGTCAAACCCGACTCATAGCAACCCCTCCTTGGGTTTCTGAGGCAGTATCACTACGAAGTAGGACTGCCAACCTTCCTTCCGAGTTAGTTTAGTAGTAGAGGGCAAATTGTTCATACCACTCAAGAACCAAGAGCAAAACCAACCCACCCAAACCAAATCCACAGCCATCGAGTCAATTCTGACTCATAGTAACCTTTCACAAGGTTTCCAAGGCTATAAATCTTTACAGAAGCAGACTGCCTCATCTTTCTTCCATGGAGCAGCTGGTGGATTCAAACCACCAACCTTCTGCTTAGCAGCCAAATGCCTTACCACAGTGCCACCAGAACCCCTTAGAGCAAAACCAAGGAATCATGAAATGCCCTGTTCTGTTTAGGAACAGCAAAATAGCTGGAGTCAAGGTATGTAAAAATGCAGAGACAAGGGACTGGAGAGGCAATAAAGCCTGGTCATGAGTGTCAGAAATGTGGACTCATTGAAGTTTTTTGACAACGAGGTAAGATGTGCCAAACAGCATTGCAAGAAGACCCACTAGGCAGATTAGAGAAAAGACCACCCAAGCCAGCCTCGACTTTAATAATGCCCAAAATGAATGGGGATTTATTTCTAATAGGCAGCTGAAAAGCTGATCATCTGAAGTCCGCAGGTAACTCCCAGGTCTCATGTCAGCATCACCTATGGCCAGCTGCCTCATTTAGTCTCTCTCTTCCCTGAAGTTCAGTAAGCTGCAAAACAGATGGGTTTGACCTTCTTGTCTTTCCCTCTATCTTCCCTCCAGCAGAGACACAAGCAGTGCCATGGGCCAGAGAGGGACAAATGGCCGAGAAAGAAAAATCTGTAAGGGCCTGGGGCTCATAACCTGCAACCAAACAAGCAAGGGTTAACTTTATCAGACATGACAAACCAGATAACAGTGTAGTTTTATAAATAGTCCCATTCTGACAAAGGGAGAAAGAAGGAATGGTTACTGGTCTAAGTAGCTATGGGAGGTTGTTTACAAGCCTACGGGCAGTCCCCAGAATAGGAACTAGTTCTGTTTATGTATCTGCCTTTAAGTCAAATATGTACATGAGTCTAAACAGTTAGGTATAGTTCATATCGAATGTCAGTCAAATGTTCATCTTAGTAGATAGTATACGGTGTACCTTTCTATGCATAGAAAACATTAAAGAAACACTCCCAGATACACTAAAACATCTTTAACATAATAATACAATCATGATAATAACGTTTTGATGCACATCACAAATTAGTGCCCATTTGTTATTATGAACCATTGTATGTACCTACAATTTTTTATATAATAGGCTTTACAGAGGTTGGTCCTAACTATGGGTTGTACAAAAGTCGGACATTCATAACCCAGAGACTATCTGTATTTCTCTCCTTCTCATCTAAATCCCAGCCACACTTCAAAGTCCACCTCAGCCACAAAGCAGTGCTAATGATCCCAGCCCTCCCTGCTGTCTGTCTCCCGAATCGTCTACGACAATGTCTAACAGTGTGCCACTCAAAACAGATGCTCTCTTGTATTTTTCTCAACTTGCTCCAACGAACATGCACTTCTTCCCATGAGGTAATATGTTCCTTCAGGGCAGGCAGTGTGTCTCATACTCTTCACAAAGGCACCCGCACCGCACCTCATGGTACACACCATTGGGGAGTAACAGAATGTGCATATTTTTAAAATACAGCAGTGCATGTATTTGCTTCCACATCTTTCTGTCTGTCTCCAAAGCCCAGAGACTCTCCCACACACAGAGACATAACTTAGAAATAGTTAC
This sequence comes from Orycteropus afer afer, assembly GCF_000298275.1. Taxonomy (NCBI): domain Eukaryota; kingdom Metazoa; phylum Chordata; class Mammalia; order Tubulidentata; family Orycteropodidae; genus Orycteropus; species Orycteropus afer. Next base: position 4,454,702 of record NW_006921700.1, on the reverse strand, counting down.
AGGCCACTGAGTATCACTGTATGAATATGACAAAATGTGGTTTTGCAGTGCAGGTTAACCTGCTACTCCCTGCCTGAAGCCTCCACATTAGTTCATACTGCAAGCATTTATTTTAAAAGTATGATGATTCAGAGAGGCCTGGACTGAAGCATAACTTGGTCCAAATAAAGACTAGGGGGAGACAGTAAGGGAGGCCAGATTAATTCTGTAAACAAGATAGGAGAGGGCCATCTTTGAACTCTTTAAGAGAATATCGTCTTTAAACACAGGTAGTCCCTGACTTGCAATGTACTTGAGTTAAGACGAACCACACTGGTGAAACTCTTGTTTTTTTTGTTTTTTTTTACATCTTATCATTAGTAATATGTATTACATATAACATTGCAGTGCGTAATTTTCTGTTGTTATTATTCTCATTCTAATCCCAAAGACAAATAAAGATCACATATATAAAGATACAAATAATAAAAAGCAATAATAATGAAAACTTTTTAAAAAATTTAAAAAAAAAAGAGGTATTTGAGTTATGTCAGAACTGACTTACAATTGAGTGGTCAGAATGGAACCCTGTGGTAACCGGAGACTACCTGTACTGATGTACACTTCTAAAGAATCCTTTTTATCCACAGGGATTGTTTTAAATTAGTTATATACCAGTACCTTCCATGCACAATGTTCCGGATTGCATGAGATGTCTCTTTCTTCCAGCTCCAACTCCTATGATATTTGTGGTTGTCAATTTACATGGAATCAGATATTTTAAAATCAGTTTGTCAAAGCCAACTTCGTGCATAGATTTCCTGGTATAAAACAGCACAGGACCGACACAGGGACAACATCAATAAATGGTGGCAGTGGCTGGGATTTCCTCAGGTATTCCCCCAGGGCATCAAGGGAGCCAAAAGGGCTCACAGC
>NW_006921700.1:4450265-4451207 GCF_000298275.1 Orycteropus afer afer | reverse complement strand
AGCAGAGCAGCCCCTTGGTATCCCTCTCCTCTGCCCGAAGGTCTTTGCAGTTTGACAAAGGACCCTTCTCTGGTTTTAGCTAAGGGCTCTCACATTCGCCCTTACTGTTGTAACACTAACACGTGTGAGGATAAATGGTATTAGCTTGAAAGCCGCTGAGCTGGGCCGCTGCAGACTACGGCTCTGGCCCTCTCTCTGCTAATAACTAGTTGTATGGCTTAAAACCTTCAAGTTTCCATTTCCTCATCTATAAAAGGAAGGGAGTGGTGGATCACCAAAATCCCTTCCAACACCAGGGCTCTATGATGCCACCAATTCCAGAGACACAAAACTATGGTCATTTGTGTGACCACCATAATGCGATGGCAGTGCCCCCAGAACCAGGCACATGAGGGAAATACTCTCAGGAGAGGCCTGCAGGGAGAAGCCCAGAGCTGGACACTGTCTGTATATGTCTCTCTGTCTCACTTATTCTTAAGGACTCTATGAAGTAGTCAATTATTACCCTAGTTTTACTCAACAAGGAAAGTTAGGCCCATGTACCTTAGGTCACAGGCTCACCTTCCCACGGCTGGTAAGTGGCAGAGTCAGCATGTCTATCTTATTCTCAGAATCTCTTTCATGCTCTTGAGTGTGGTTCATCAAATTCCTCACATACAGTTCAGTCAACTATATTTTCTTATAAAACCAAAACTTTTTATTAAATTAACAAACTAACTTAATTACCATCTACACAAAAACAATATAGACTCAATGGCCTAATCCTCAGCTGTTATCAATCACTGCTGAATTTAACCCTCCTTTCTGCAGCTGTGGTTCTCAACCTTAAGCATGCATCAGAATGTCAGTAGGGCTTTGTAAAGTCCAGATTGCTGGACCCACCTGAGCTTCTGGGTCAGTTGGCCTAGGATGGGGGCCCAATAATTTGCATTTCCAGCAAGT
>NW_006921700.1:4425950-4449465 GCF_000298275.1 Orycteropus afer afer | reverse complement strand
ACACACACACACACACACACACACAGCCCCTTCTACCAACAGAATGCGACCAGGATTTAAAATAGTGCTTTCTGCACAGAAATTCAAAGGCAAGCTATGGTTGCCTTTCTATTTGCCCTAATTTCTTGCTTGGAGTCACCAGGTAGAATCAGAAGGTAGCTGCTGTTTGAAATAAAAGCCCAAGTTAGGAGATCTCTTGAACTCCACCCCTTATAGATGAGAAGGACTTCCTGGGTGGGACAAATTATCAACACATTTGGCTGCTAACCAAAAGGATGGAGGTTTGAGTGAACCCAGGGCACACTGGCCTGGCAAGCTACTTCTGAAAATCAGCTACTGAAAACCCAATGGAGCACTTATGTCTAGCATGATGTCCCTGCTGAGAGTGCTTTGAAAAAGTGAAAGACCATTTTGGCGCTGGCTTGTAGAGTTGGTACACAGGAAAGCAATAAAGGACATACATGGGTCTTGGGTGACCTCCACCTGCCTATCTACCTCTTTCCTCTCCTGCCCACGTTAGACCATTCCACTTGCCACCAGAGACAGGAGACCAAGGACCTGGTCCAGGCTCTGGCTGACCAGTGAGCACCCTTGATACTATTTCCTCATGTGTATCTATGAACTGGCCCAGATGAGCCCAGAAATCTGATTCAGCATAGTCTATTAGTGAGACCGAGAAACAGTTTTGGCCAAATGTGCTAATGAATATCATTATGATATGACAACACTTTGGCATGTGTCAACTGTTAAGGACCAGGGAAGAAGAAACTTGTTTTCCAAGAGCTGAAGAGCCCACCACCACCACCAGGGTAGGACCAGAGTGGAATCCGAGGGGCCCTGCCCAAAGCATCCCCTCTAAGAGCAAGGTCTGCTCCAGCCACTACACTTCTGCCCATGATGCTCCCTGGTACAGGGAAGGGGAAATGAGGGAAGTCACCTGCATGGACTTGGAACAAAAAGCCTCCTTCCCTGTCCCTCTCTCTTCTACACTCTTTGCCTCTCTAATACCTCTCTTCCCTGAAACACACACACAAACACACACATTATTGTTAAAAAATTTAATCATTGAAACATAAACATAATTCTATGGTATATAAATTAGTAACTAAATAAAGCTATTAAAAATGACTACCAAAAATGTTGAAAATGTAAAGATTTTGTTGGATTCTTCTCAGATTAAGCTCTAAATCAAAACTAATGGCAGTTTTGGGCAGGATATGTTCAAAATGATCTCACATACACACAGGATTAATGCAAATACCCCTAAGTGAAAATAAAGCCCCAAGGGTAGAATCAAACAGCACCAAGGTGATCATAAACCCACCGGAGATCAGCGACCTCACACACCTGCGTCACAAAATGGCTGCACGTTTGTAGCTGGAAGATGATGCTCCTTTGCCTCTGGAAAAAGGAGTTCTGGTGGCGCTGGTTTTATCCACATACGCATTGCCATTTACAGCACACATGAGTTTAGGCGCAGTGTCTACAATATTTGACTGCTAACCAGAAGGCTGGCGGTTCAAACCCACCAGCCACTCCTCAGAAGGAAGATTAGGCAATCTACTTCCGTAGTGATACTGCCGCCTTGGAAACCCAAGGAGAGGTCGCTATGAGTCAGGTCCGACTCGACGGCAAACAACAACAGCAGCAACAACCAGAAGGTTGGCGGTTCAAACCCCCTCACCCACCTACCCAGCCACTCTGCAGAAGGAAAATGGGGCAACCTAGTTCCATAAAAATTTACTGCCTCGGAGACCCAATGGGGGTCCCTGTGAGTCGGAATCTACTTGATGGCAGTGGGTTTGGTTTTTGGTTTTGCTTCTGGAAGTCAGGAGCCCCCTGTTCTGGTTACCTAGTATGGCTCTCATAGGAATATACCACAAATGGGATGGCCTTAACAAACAGGAGTTTATTCTCTCACAGTTTGGAGGCTTTAAGTCCAAGTTCAAAGTGCCAGGGTCTAGGGGCTGTGTGAAAGCCCCTCCACCTTGGGCTTCAGCTCTGCCTCTTGCTCCTGGCCCACTGAAGCTAGAGGCATCTCTTCACTCAGGCAGCTACTGGCTGCTGAGGTTAACAAGCCCAAGGTTGACAAATAAAATGACTCAGTCCTGATGTTACCATATGGCAGGCCATTAATTCAAGTCCATTCTAAGTCCCAAGGTCGGCAGAGCATGGCAGGCTGCTGGATAATGACATTGCCACATGCAGGGTCCAAGTGTGCCATAAGCTAGAAACCATTCCCAAAGCTGTTTTTTATATATGAGAAGCAGACCACATACCCAAAGACAGCTACTCAGCTGCTCACAATAGATTCCTCCATGGAGTTGATTACCAGTCTCATTATGGGAAATAAATACTACATCCAGCTGCCCAGCCACTCAACCAGGCCCAGCCAAGTTGACACACAAACTTAACCACCACACCTCCCTACCCACCTACCCTAAAGAACAACAGTTCCCACGCTGCAGGGCCCTCTTGACAGCATTTGCTCTCTAACTGACTATCAAAATGCAAATCAGGCAACAAGGAGGACATGCCCAGAGCCCCAAGCCAGGCCTGGCTAGCCCCTTGGCCCTGTGATCCCAGGTCAGCAATGCCACAGTGGAAGTCTGCAGCACCTCCCCCGCGTTTGGAGACTTACGGCTCAGCTACTTAATTCCCCCTACACTGAAATGGGGTAGAAGAGACCTTTACTTGGCATTCTTTATTTTTTTCCTGAACTTCAAAAAGAAAACCTCCACGTGACTGTCTTTAAAATGTAGGTGTGTTCTATACCTGCAAGACCTTAAAAATGAATACGGTGTTTCTTTTTTTTCTGCTGCTCTATTTTGTTTGGTCCAATCAAGCACTGCCAATGGCAAATTCCCTGATGATTGATTAGAGGGTGGGATGTGGGTGGCTGGATCTTCTGGTGATATTAGCTTGAAAGAGCAATTTCTGAGATGCGTGCTGCCTCTTCACCGCACTCGGTTAAGCCTGAGGCCCACAGATGACTAAAGCTGGAAGATGGGAGTGTGGGGTAGGAGGGGAGAGATCGGAACCAGAGAAAGATCAAATTCAGGGGGTTCACTTATTTTGACAAATCTTTTCTTTTTAGCATCGGCAATAAGACCATAGTACATTGTGCCATGTGTATGATATATTTTGGAAAGATGATGAAGTCTGGGGAAAAGGCAACGTAACTAAGCTCCTACCTATTAAATCTTTGCTTAGAAGTAAGGTAAAGTCAGAGATCATGTGTGTGTGTGTGTGTGTGTATAAAAATTATAGGGCTGGTACATTAGTGGGGGCAAAAATTAGCCAGGTTCTACTACGATATTGAGATTTAGAACATCAAAGTACAGTGACTACATTTTTCTGTAGAGATCTTTACAGCTATTTGAAATTATGAACCCATAATATGCAAATGCACCAGGCTAAGAAATACACATTCTTGGCAGAGACTGAAGATGTTATAATGTGTGCTGTAAACGGCGACGCGTATGTGTATAAAATCAGCGCGCACATACTAACTGGTCGATTATCCCCTCTAAAACCACACATAAATTCTCCTGACAGGAATTGGAATTTTGCACACATCCCAAGAATGAACAGACTCTTAATGTTCTGTCTGTGTATGAAGGAGGGAGTATAAAAAACACAAAGGGTCAGTAAGCTAAGCTTTCTGGTTCTCGGGCATAACCACACAGGGTCTGGGGCCTGTATTTTCCTTCTGTACATGACATTAAACTATTGGTAGTAGTTGATAATATTTACTGACCTCTCGACTCTGTAGCAGCCACTGTGCTAGGTGCACTACAGCCATGATCCCAGTGAAGGGCAAGAAGTGAGAGTATGAGTGTGGATATGTGTGTGTGTTCTGTCCAAATGCATTGCCACCTTGGCAAACAGCTACTTTTCTGAGGAATATGCATTAGTGAAAGAGCTAGTTTGCCCATCAGACAGTCAGAAAGGCAAGCACAGTCACCCAGACACCCAGTGGCTAGGAGTAGAGTCTTTTTATGGCAAGACAACTTCAGACCTGGAGCCAAATCTAGGCAATTCCTGAGCAAGGAGTTGAAAAGTAGGGCACCGCAGTCCAGGATCCGAGAAGTGGTAACAAGTTCCCAAAATAGAATGATGCTGAGTCAGGTCTATACAAACGCAGGGTCTTGAATATTGTCAGGAAGGAAAAGAAAAGCCTTTTGTTAAACAATGGCTTTAATGACTTCTGCAAATAGAGGATTCTTCTGGAGGTGGCTGAACCTGGTGCATCTGAACTGGTCACAAAGAATTCCTGGCAAAGCAAGGGAGGTAGGACATAGTGTGATTTAGTTTTCTGAATGCAAATGGCTACTTTTCATAAATGTAAATAGTTACTTTTGCAATGGGCAAATCTGCTGCAAAAGACCGCTTTAAAGTGTCAAAAAGCAAAGATGTCACTTTGAGGCCCAAAGTATCCCTGACCCAAACCACAGTATTCTCAATCACCTCATATGCATGTGAAAGCTGGACAATGAATAAGGAAGACCCAAGAATTGATACCTTTGAATTATGGTGTTGGCAAAGAATACTGAATGTATACCATGGACTGCCAGAAGAATGAAGATCTGTGTTGGAGGAAGTCCAGCCAGAATGCTCCTTAGAAGTAAGGGTGGCAAGACTTTGTCTCCCTCACTTTGGACATGTTAACAGTAGGGACCAGACCCTGGATAAGGACATCATGCTTGGTAAAGAGTCAGGGAAAAAGAGGAAGATCCTCAACAAGATGGATCAACCCAGTGGCTGCAACAACTGGGAGGAGGGTGCAGGACCGGGCAGGGTATTATCCTTTTGGACGCCAGGTCACTGTGAGTCTGAACCAAACCAAAGGCACCTAACAACAAATGTAAACAGAAATACTATTTTATCAAATAACTGACTTTTAAAACCTTTCTCTCCATCTCTACCTGCATACAAAGCAGTTTAGAAAAATACCCAAGGACTCCAGGTAGATAAAGGGAAGGAAACAGCTGCTTTTCAGTGACTACCAAGGAACACAACCAGGACTCTGCCCCCTGCCTTCTCATCTGCACCACCTAGCCTGCAAGTAAGATCTTCGAGTTCTCGGAAACTCACTGGAATCTAGCTTAGATCATTTCTAACATGGGCACCAGCCATTTCTAACACGGCTACCACCAGAGCCAACCCAGATACAGGAAGCATTTTCCTTGCCCACTGCACATGATGAGTTGCCATAGGTTAGAATCTACTTGACTGCAACTGGTTATGGTCTTTGCCCTCAGGAAGCTCAGTATTCTGCCAGAGTCAAGGAGAAAAGCAGTCCAAGACACTCCTAACCTCATCAGCTGAGATTCAGAGTCACTACACCTCCTGACACTGCATCAAGAGCCCTGATGGTACAGTGGTTAAGAGCTTAGCTGCTAACCAAAAGGTCCATAGTTTGAACTCACCAGCTGCTCCATGAGAGAAAGAGAAGCCAGTCTGCTTCTGTGAAGGTTTACAGCCTTGGAAACCCTATGGGCAGTTCTACTCTGTCCCATAGGGTCGCTATGAGTGGGAATCAACTATCAAGTGGACAGTTGTGATGGTAGTGGATTTGGGTGTTTTTGCTGTTTGTCTGCATTAAGACGGGCAATAGTGGTCCAGTGGTAGAACTCCCACCTTCCACACAGGAACCGGGGTTCAATTGCCAGGCAGCGCACGTCAGGCACAGCTACCACCTGTCTGTCAGTGGAGGCATAAATATTTTGCTCTGGTGCTGAATATGCTTCAGCAGAACCTCCTGACTGAAACAGACAAAGGAATGTCTAGTGATCTAACTTCCAAAAATCAGCCATGAAAACCCTATGGGTCACAACAGTCCAATATGCAGTTGACCATGGGGATGGCACAAGACTAGACAGTGTTTCGTTCCACTGTGCACAGGATTGCTGTGAGTTAGGGGCAACTCAATGACAGTGAACAGCAGCAATACTGCATTAAGGTACAGACTCCCAAGAGCTAAAAACAGTCAGGAAAATAACAGGCAGGCTTTTCTTTCCTTTAATGGTTAGCATTTATTTGTAAGTTAGTACTAGGACAGAGAAACCTTGAGATTACAATGACAGATATAAATCCATTGAAGGACATTTATGCAAACTTGGGCCTTGGAAGGGGTCCTTGAATCTTTTCATCACCTATCACGGTCTAACCATTGCACAAGATTTACTATCACTCAAAACCTTTTGTCTGTTCCTTCCACTCTCCATGCCACCCCACCCCAACAACACACACCATACAGAGTGAATATAATGAAAGAGGAATTCTGTCTTGACCATGAGCCACAACAGTGTTTGTTAGGAAGTCATGCACCTCTCGTGGAAGTTGAAAGTCAGAACTGCCTGTCTATAGAACTATAAAATGTGGATAGACACATACCTCTGGGACATCCTAATACCTAAATTTAGTGAGTCAATATTCCTTTGTGCTGGTAGTTGTATTTTTACAACAAACCCAAACCCACTGCCACCGAGTCGATTCCGACTCATCGCGACTCCCATTGGGTTTCCGAGGGGGTAAATCTTTATGGAATTAGATTGCCTGGTCTCCCTTCCACAGAGTGGCTGGTGGGTTTGAACCACCAACCTTCTGGTTAGCAGTCAAGTGCCTTAGGCACTGTGCCACCAGTATTTTAAACAGCTCTAACAGCAATTTTCTAAAATGCTGTATGAAAGAGCTATTACTCCAAGAATACAAATCATCCGAGTTTGGCTAAAATACATTATTTTAATCCTTGGTATCAAGTAGATTATCTTTTCCTAAATCCTTATTGTTTAAGCCTAAAATTAAAATTATGACATCCTCTTCAACTTCCTTACTTTGGACACATCGTCAGGAAAAATCAACTGCTAGAAAGGGACATTATGTTTGGCAAAGTAGAGGATCAATGCAAACAAGGAGAAGCCTCAATGAGGTGGACTGAGGCGGTAGCCATGATGAACTCAAATATACCAATGGTCGTGAGGTTGGCACAGGATCAAGCAACATTTCATACTGTTAAGATGGAGGACTAGGCAGACAAGCAACACAGACCCTCTTCAACAAAGAAAAGAAAACTAATTGACAGAGATACAGAAGATAATCCTGGAGCCTTGAGCTCTGAAAGGAACTATACAGAAGTGGATTAGGCACCAACTAGTAGAAAAACCTGAACAAAAACAGTGAGTACAGAGATGGCCAGAGCTGCGGACTGTCAGCTACTCTGACGAGCCCAATAGCCTGAATATTTCCAAGTGGTGTTGGGACTGCAGGGATGACTGTGTTGGTGGCCTATCACTAGGAAGGGAGACAGCAAGGTGGGAGACAACCGGAGCTGTTGACTTTCCACTGTCCAGAGGGTGCAGCAATTTTGATTGTTTACACACAGCAGCCATTTTGGATATTTAAAGTGACCGAGGGTACAGCCATATTGAATGTTTATAAGCGGCAGCCATTTTGGATATTTAAAGTGACTGAGGGTGCAGCCATTTTGAATGTTTATAAGCGGTGGCCCTTTTGGATATTTAAAGTGACTGAGGGCGCAGCCATTTTGAATCTTTACAAGTGGCAACCATTTTGGATTTTAACATGATAGCATTCTCATTCAGATTCCAAGGACCTAGAAATAGGCTCTGTTTGCCAAGGGGAGCAAGGACATACAAGAGGCTGACAACAGGAAAGGAGACAGGTGGTGAATGTATAAGTGCTTCCCACTAGCAAATAGAGGAGCACAGCACAGTACCCTGCTTGCGTAGATAATATACAAACAAAACAAAGAAAACGAAAATCGTGGGCAAGTCACTCCAGTATAAAATCACCAATTAAATATAAAAACAAAAACATCACAATGCCTCAGAGACAACAGAGCATTACAGTCCACACAAAGAAACAAGATAAAGCAGGAGAAACAAGGGACCAGGATACGGACCCAAAACACATCCCTGAGGAAGACGCAGCATTGGAACTCCCTAATAAGAAATTCAAAAGAATTATAGTTAGGTATCTTCAATGAACTGAAAGACAGATCAAGGAAAACATAGAGAAAACCCTAGAACAATTTCAAAAGACAATACAAAAACAAAATGACAAAATAAATGAAAAGTTAGAAATGAAACAAAATCTACACAAAGAAATCCAGAAGATTAATACTAAATTTTCAGAAATAGATAAGACGTTGAATGGGCAAAGGAGCAGAGTTGAATCAATGGAAGACAGAATTAGGGAGATTGAAGGCAAATACCTGAATACTTCTTTGGAAAGGAATAAATCAGAAAAAAATATCAAAACAAAATGAAGAAAGCCTAAGGTTCACGTGGGATACCATCAAAAGGAATAACCTGTGTGTTATCAGACTTCCAGAACAGGAAGAGAAAAATAAAACTACAGAAAAAATTGTCAAGGATTTGTTGGAAGAGAATTTTCCCAGTATGATGAGAGATGAGAATATATCCATTCACGAAGTCCAAGGAACCCCAAATAGGATAGACTACAAAAGAAAATCACCAAGACATATCATCATCAAACTTACCAAAACCAAAGACTAAGAAAGAATCATGAGAGCAGCACAGGAAAAACAAAAAGTTACCTACAAGGGGGAACCAATAAGACTAAGCTCAGATTTCTCAGCAGAAATCATGCAGGCGAGAAGACAATGGGATGGTATATATAAAACACTGAAGGAGAAAAATTTCTAACCAAGAATTATGTACCCAGCAAAACTGTCCCTCAGTTATGATGGTGAAATTAAGACATTTCCAGATAAGCAGAAATTAAGGGAATTTGTTAAAACCAGACCAACCTTACAAGAGATGCTAAAGGGAGACCTTTGGACAGAGAAGCAACAACAGCCAACAACAACTGACCATTAACACACATGATGATATAACCCAGAAACCAACCCAGCTATGGAAGTATCCAAAGTAAATAAGCCTACGAGATTGTAAACAGGTGCGGTGTAGTAAATTACTTAGTGTGGCTTTTCTACCCATAAGTCTTTGTAAACTCCAAGGTGGGATTTTCTATGAGCAACTGAGGAGCTCCTGATTGCTGAAGGTGTCCACCTGGAGTATTTCTGTTGGGAGTGGCACAAAACAATGTTCTGGGAGGTGCCCACTCTCTCTCAAGTGCTTAGAGTTCTGATGCTATGATTGGCTAGTTTGACCATTCTGCCAGGCTCAAAAGGAGGCCTCCTAGAGGCAGAACTCTCTCTGACTGCTGGTTGAGGAAGATGTGCTGCCGAAAGAGACACGCACCCCTTGAAAGAGACACGTGCTGCTGGGAAAGAGACGCAAGAGACATATACTGCTGAGTGAGACACCGAGGGATCAGCACTGCTGGGAAAGAGACTGTGAGAGACTGTTGGCTGAGGGACAGCGGGCTGGGAGAGAGACTGAGCACTTTTCCTGAACTCAAATTGTAGCCTGGTGCTTCCCAAATAAACCCCATAATCCGTGAGTTCTGTGTGGCCACTGCAGCAAATTATCGAACCCAGGAGAGAGGTGGTGGGTGATTTGGGAGGAACGGTTGGAGAAAGGACTGGAGGGAGGCAGCATGTCTGGCCTCTCAGGAATAGGCTTTGGGCTATTGATGGTAATTCTGCCTTCCTCTTGTGGGATTAGAAGTGGTCAGAAAATGTGGCCTCCTTGTCCTTTTTGCAACGGGGAACCAGAGACATCAACTGACAAATAAGGACAACTACAAACCAAAAAGAGGGAAAAAACTGTGTCATTACAGAACTTCCAGATCATAGGGAAGTCAAGACAACGACAAGATAGAACGGACTGTTCTACACTTGGAAAGAAAACTATAAATCACAGGGTAACTTCAAAGAAAAATGATAAACCTTCACATCAAAAAAGAGGACAAGCATAAATATTCAGCAAATACTAAAACAATAGCAATGAAGAAAGTGAGAACATGATTTATAAACAAAATGAGTTCAGCATAGAAAATTATATGAAACAACAAAAAAGCACATAACAAAAATGACAGCAACAAATTCATATTTGCCGATAATTACATATCTGGTAAGGGACTTATTCCTAAGATTTATAGCTGAAGAGTGGATGACCAAACTATGGTACATACACCAATGGAATGCTATGCAGTACTAAAGAATAATGTACAGTCTGCAAAACATCGTATAATATGGATGAACTTGGAGGACATTATGCTAAGTGACATAAGTCAATCACAGAAGGACAAATATAGTATTAGTTCATTGTTGTGGAGGGTCAAGGAAAGGTTTATATATGGAGGTTCCTAGTTGGTTGCCATGGGTGGGAGGGGAGGGAGGGAACACTGCAAAAAAAAAGCAAATGCATTGACGTATGTCACTTTAGTTTTGTGTATTTCACTGTACATACATTATATTTCAATAAAATGCATTTAAAAAAAAACATTTCATATTGTTATACATAAAGTACCCGTGCATTCGAGCCGACTGGACAGCAGCTAGCCACAACTGAAGCATGCTCCTAGTGAGTTAAACAAGAAGGAAAAGCCAGAGGTGAACCAAACAGTGGGGGACCCAACTAGGAGTTAAGATTCTCTAAACCTACCCCCTTAACCAAATGTATGCCTTCCCGCTTCCTACTCAGGGACTTCTTTGTTGAGCATGGAACACATCATATCAACCCCTTTACCTTTCCTTTGCAAAGGCCATGCCTTACCATCACCCTGAAGAGTCCCCAAGAACCTCAGGGTTAATCAGTGGTGCAGTGGAGAGAATATGGGCTCTGAAATCAGCGCTCTGCCACTTGGACAGCCATGTCACTGTAAGCAGGTTAAAATACTCCAAGCCTCAGTTTTTCATCTGTTCAATGGAAACAGTAATAGTAAATTGAAAGGTGCTGTGAGAATGGATGGATGTAACACCCCTGAGCAATGCCTGCCATATAAACAATTCTTAATAGCAATTCCCTTCCTCCTACCATACACCTCCCCTACTTCCAGGTTCATTTCATCTCACATCCTGCCTACTCTGATGCACACACAACCCTCCTATTTAAAGTCTTAAAGTCTTTACAAGCTGTGTGATAACATTTGCCCATCAGTCTAAGACTTGCATATGTCTGTGTACATCACAATCTCCTCAACCAGATTTTCTGATTGAGGGCAAGACCAGGTCTTGAGCTTCTTCTGAATCCTTGCAGAACTTAACTCCAGATGAAACACGCTGTAGGAGCACAAATACACTTCAAGTTCTACGTGGGATCCCAGCTTCCCGACCTGCACACTCACAAAAGCAGCTCAACCAGGCACAACTTGAAGTTCCTCTTGGGAACTTCAGCATGTGGCCTTCACTTCCATTGATGGAGGCTGGCACCCCCAGCCTGTGGACCGCTTCAGGAATGCACTCAGAGCCCCCAGAACAGGAGGCCTGCCAGGAGAACCCCCAGGAAGCAGATCCCCTCAACCCAGGAGGGGAGCAGCAAGCTGTATTCACGGGAACTACCCCAGGAATCTGTGGTACAGGCAACAGTAAAGCGTTCCTCCTTATACTCTGCAGGGCTGAGCTCTCCCACTGACCCCCATCCCCTCTGTCCACGGGTCAGCTCTGACCTCACTGCCCAGTATGCACACTTCTCTGAGAAAGGACTGGTCCAAGGGAGAGTCTTGCTCTGAGGCCAACCCTGTTTCCCAGGGATAATGATGGGCTTCACAGCCCCTCAATGTCAGAAGGAACATGTAAGGATATGCAGAGTGTGTCGGGCTGGGCTGAGGCCCGGGCCCTGCCCTTTGAAGAACTCTGCAGATGGGCAGTGGAGGAGACAAGCACAGGGCACCACCAGCTACGGTAGGCAAGTCTTGCTTCTCGCCTACATCCAATCAGCCCACAGCCCTCTCTCTGACCTTCTGCATCCCCCTCTAAGTCAAAGGGCCCAACCTCCCTCCCACTCTGGCTTCCCCTTTCCTTCCAGACTGCTCCCAAGGGCACTTTTAAGCCCTCCTCTCATCATACTTGTCACCGCGCATCAAAGTCATGGTCCTGTCTCAGATCCCCCACCCCACTCCCAGAATGTGAGTGCCACACGGCTGCCTTTGTCTTTGATCCTCCACCCATGGCCTGGCCCAGTGCCCAGAACATAGTAGGAGCTCAAGAAACAAGGGTTTAATAAAGGGCTGTCTACTGTATGATTTGTTTTCCAGGAGGTTCAACCCCAAAATTGTTTAATCTACTCTTAATCCTTAAAAAAATCAAGCAATTTTGTTCTTTGAAGCATCTTGTGAACAATTAACTCAACAAGCTTACTCGTGGAGGGTTAGAAATTTGCTTATATTCAGAGAAATCAAGGATCACTTTCAGCAAAAAAAAAAAAAAAAAAAGTCACTGGGTAAAAATCAAGGATATTGTATTAACAAAACACTGGATTCAACCAAAATCCACCTACAACGGAGTGGTTAAGTCATCTATGGCACACCCATACACCGGAAACCAAGCAGCCATAAAAATGATGAAGTTCTTTGTAGTCAGGTCATCAGGTATCTCCAAGGTATATAATTAAGTGAAAAAGTAAGGTGAAATATAAAGTAATGGGTAAAAAATTAAAAATACACACACACACACACACTCTTATACATTTTCTTATGTTATAGTGCCTAAAGTATTTGACTACTAGCCAGCAGGCTGGAGGTTCAACCCCACCAGCCACTCTGCAGAAGGAAGACTGGGCAATCTACTTCTTTAAAGACTTATTGCCTCAGAAACCCAAAGGGGGTCACCATGAGTTGGAATCAACTCCATGGCAGTTGAGTTTGTTTGTTTGTTTGTTTAATTTTGGGCTTATACATAAAATATCTTTAAGGGAAGAAACCATCCACAGTGGTTGCCTGAGGGTAAGGGAACTAACAATGGGCAGGGATGAAAAAAAAAGAAGTTTTACTATAAATATCTTTTTATACCTTTTGAATTTTGTACCATGGATGTGCTGACATATTCGAAAAAAAAATAAAAAATAAAAATTGAAAGCAAACAATGTGTGGAAAAGTAATTTTTAAAAATCTCATTTCAGAAAACATAAAAGAGAAGTCCTCATTTCCAAAGAGTTCAAAGGCAGCGTGTTGAGTCATTGGTTAAACTGTGGAGACAAAAACCAAGGCAACACCGTTGTGTGGCAGAAGGGACGGAAAGGATGCCGCTGGCTGGCAGGGGAGGCAGAAGGCATGGGTACTGGCACCAGCTCCTCCTCGGCAGCCATCCTAGGTGACCTTAGAGCGTGGTGTGGCCTCTCTGAACCTCAGTTTCCTCATGGGTGAGCAGATTGTTAAGCCCAGCTCTGAGAGCCCCCAGGCCCTTTCCTGTCTGGGAGTTTGAGGTAGACACAAGCTTGTTACCTAGTGACAATCTAGTTGAAAAAGAAGAGACACTCCTTACAAAGGATAGTGGCTTCCTTCCCTTTGACAGAAGTGTGTGGTGGAGAGATAAAAACACCAAATCCCTGCTCACCAGAACGCAATAAAAACCGGGCCTGCTGACCTCAGGAGCTTAAAATACAGTCACTGACACACCCTTCCTCCAAACACACCTGCTGCTCTTTTCCCCCCTTTCCCCACATCCTCTCTGAGCAGGCCAAGTGCCCATTTATTACAGAACTGAAATATTTCCTTTTTTGTACTAATATTTCCTGTAGGCCCCTCCTCTCTTTCAGGGCTGCCATTCACAGCCACCTGGGAAGGCTGAGGACCGAGAGGAAGCTTCCGGATTTAAAGATAATGAAAACCTACCACTGTAAAAAATAACAGTAACTCCCCCTGCCCCGAAACATGCTTTCAACAGCGTAATGGTGACTGGACATTGTCCATTCTTATAGACATTGGCATGTATAAATTGTCCAGACAGAAGTTTGAATGAGACATCTTAAAGCATGGGGCCCAGATTTTCTCTCCAAGCCTAATCTCTATCCTCTTCAGACTTAGAAAGTGGCTGATTTTGCTTTCCATGTCTTTCTCTTGGGAATTAGAGAACACTAGAGCTGAAAGGCTTTGGGAGAGAATCCATTTTTACAGATGGGGAATCTGAGGCCTATACAAGTGGAAAGCCTCCCTCAGGGATACACAACACGGCCACTGAGTCAGGACAAAAGCCAGGTTTTACAACCCTTTGCTTCTTCCCTTGCTTTTGACATTTTCCTCTCAGGAGCCCGTCAATAACCGGCCTTCCCAAGGCTGGCCCTCCTGACCTCTGCCCTAGACTCATCCTGCTGGCCAATGCAGTACCCACTAGCCCCACAGACCTACTGAGCACTTGAAATGTTGGCTGGTACCACATGCTGAAATGGGGCTGGTGGAATATTTGGGATAAAAACCAAAAAACCAACCTCACTGCCATTGAGTCGATTCTAACTCACAGCGCCTCCCACTGGGTTTCCAAGAATGTAAATCTTTACAGAAGTAAACTGCCCTATCTTCCTTCCGCAGAATAGTTGGTGGGTTTGAACCACTGCCCTTCTGGTTAGCAGCCAAATGCCCTATCCACTACGTGACCAGAGCTTCTTCATATTTGGGATATATTAGATGAAAAAGAAAATTATTAAAATTAATTTTGCCTGCTTCTTTTTACCTTTTTTTACATAAGTAAGCCCCAAGGCCCTCTCTCCTCCAGGACCCAACCATGCTCTCAGAAGAGGCCTTGACATTGATTAACTTAATCAGCTTTTCCCCTCACACAGGAAAGATTTTGTGTTTCATTCATTCAGAAAACTATTCCCTGTGTACCTACTGTCCATGAGGCATTCTTCCAAGCTCTGCGAACACAGCAGCGAGGACACAAAGTCCCTGAGACCCTGCAGGAGTTAAGGTTGTCCCCCAGGTGGTAACACACTAAACACAGAATCAAATGATACAGGCTCACAGCACTCAAGTGCCTTCTGCTCTTCTTGTTTTCAGGTTAAGGGATTAGTAGTTAATTTTTTTAAATAAATTATGGTATGTTATTTAAAGGAATACTACACATTCAATAAAAAAGTTTCTGAAGAACATTATGACACTGGAAAATGCGGGAGACAACTTACACCATCATATAGCAGTGATTTTCAACACAGAGAAGTAAGGTGTGAGAAGTGTGTTTCCAAGCACAGCATAATGTATGAGACGTGGAGGGGGAAACTATTGTTTTCCTACTTCAAACTACAAAAGGTAAAGCTTACTGAAATCTTCTTGGCCAACAAGAGACTTGGAAAATATATTTTCTTCTAGGAATTAGTGATTCACAGTGGGAAAATAAGTATCAAATTCTGAAGGGGAAAGAACCTGTTCATTTAAAAATGGCAAGATTAGAAACTTCTAGAAAACAATGTTTCATCCTAATTTTATTTTATGTGTGTATGTGTGTGTTGGTGGGCAGAGAAAAAAGACTGGAAGGAAATAGACCCATGTTAGGCTGCTGGACAATTTTTTTGTTTTCATTTTACACTTTTCCATGTTTCCTAAATTTCTGTCATGAGTGTTGTTGCTTTTATAACCAGAAAATAAACAGTAAACTGAACGCTAATAGTTTTTTAATTTCCTCATGAATCTATTTTTATAGGCACCGTTTTAGTGGGGTTTGGAAATGTGCAGGGTGTGAAGCACAAATGAAAAGCTCCGTTCCTGATGGGATGAGTGCACTCCTTGGCCCCAAAGAGAAACCCTCCCTGCATCCACGCTGGCAGCCAGTTGTCCACAGCTGTTCGAAGGAGGCTGCAAATAAATAGGGCTGGTGGAAAAACACAACATTCCTGACTCTCCAAGGATGGCATTATTCTTGGAACTCTTGCCCACTGAAGAAGTAAATAAACAGAGAAAGAGAGCAAGAAGCCAAGAAAACTGGAGGAACCTCAGTGCTGAAGGTGGGTCAGCTGCCAGGGCTCCCAAACTCATCACATAACATCTGAAAGAAGACTCCCTGCCCAAGCCAACCACCCTGGTCAAATCCGGGCTAACACTGCTTGGCAATGGCCCTTCTGGGCTTTACCTCGTCCCTTCCTGCCACGCACCACAGCACATATGAACAAGCTTTATTTCTGCCCCTAGGCTGAAGAGATGCAGAAGGCAGAACCCTGGCTGATTCATCCTTATACAGCCTGTTATCAATTGAATTGTGCACACACACACCCAAAATAGGTGTTGGAATCTTAACCCCTATTCCTACAGATGTAACTGAATCTAATACAATGCAATCACCTCCGATGGTGCAATGTAATACAATGTAATTACTTTCCACAATGCAATGTAATGTAATGTAATGAATCACTTGAGGTTATACCAGTAGGGTGGATCCTAAACCTAATCACTTCTGAATTATAAAAAGAGCAGCATAGACACAAAGACATATGTGCACAAACATGGGGAACATAGACACTATCTGACAACTACAGAAGCAGAGGCATCTACACACCCAGAACTCCAAGGACTGCTGGCTACTAGAAGCTGAAATAAGTGGCCCTGGTAATACAGTCGTTAAAGCATTTGGCTGCTAACCAAAAAGTCAATAGTTCAAACACACCAACTGTTCCACAGGAGAAAGCTTCTGCAAAGATTTACAGTCTTGGAAACACCATAGGGCAATTCTACTCTGTCCTATAGGGTCGCTATGAATCAAAATCAACTCAATGGCAGTGAGTTTGCTTTTTTGGGGCGGGGGGGGGGGAATCACAACAGTTAAGCACTTGGCTGCTAACCACGAGGTCAGTGGTTAGAACCCACCAGCTTTGTGGGAGAAAACACCTGGTGATCTACTTCTATAAAGATTAAACCAAAAAACCAAACTCACTGCCATCAAGTTGATTCTGACTCATTGGGTTTCCTAGGCTGTAAATCTTTATGAAAGTAGATTGTCTCATCTTCCTCCCATGGAGCAGCTGGTGGGTTATGAACTGCTGACCTTCTGGTTAGCAAGCCAAATGCCTATGGGTCAGTTCTACTCTGTTGCATAAGGTCCTTATGAGTTGGAACTGACTATGGCACACAACAGTGGAAGTTGATATAGACAAAGAAGGACCTCTCCTGGAGCCACACCTTGAATTGAGACTCCCAGCCTCCTGAACTGTAAGAAAATAAATTTATATTCTTTAAAACGACCCTTCTGCGGTATTTCTTTAAGCCACCCTCTTGTGGTATACAACAGCCCTAGGTAACTAAGACACATTAACTTAGCACCTATTCACTGCATTGTGCCAGGCACTGTTTTGGTACTGAGGGTACAAGGTCCCTGCCCTCACAAAGCTTAAACTTTAGTTGGGGGAGATAGACAGAAAACAAGAGAAGAGTCAAGACTACTCCAGAGAGTGTTGAGTGCTAGGAAGAATATAGGACAAGGTAATGTTTAAGCTAAGATCTAAATGAAAAGGAGAAGCCAGTATATGGAAAGATCTAAGGCAAGGGCATTCCAGACAGACAGAACAGCCAAGCCAGAAACCAATGTGCTTAGTGTGTTGGAGAAACAAAAAGGAGCCAAGAGGGTGGAACACAGAGGGGAAGAGGTGGTCAGAGAGGCAGGCCAGGCTCGATCACACAGTGCCCATGGGAGGGGTTTCAGCCAGGAGTGAGCTGATTTGCTTGGTGGAGATGGGGTTTTGACAGCCAACCTAAAGAGAAAGACTAAATCACTATTTGTTGAATCAATGAATGGATGTTCCCAGCATCCCCTGTGGCATGGAGTAGCCAACATTCTTGCCTCCTTCTCCCCTCAAAAATAAAAAAAAACCTAGTTGCCATAGAGTTAGTTGATTCTGACTCACAGTGACCCTATAGGACAGATTTTCACAGGATTTCCAAGGTTGCAAATCTTTATGGAAGCAGAATGCCACATCTTTTTCCCCCGCAGAGAGGCTGGTGGGTTCAAATTGCTGACCTTTGATTAGCAGCCCAGCCCTTAACCAGGGCTCTCTCTGTTGACCCCAGGGTTTGCAAAATGCCTAGGAAAACCCATCCTATCCACACTCTGCTTCTCTACCCTTGTCTTCTTTGGCACCTCTTCACAGTGCCAAGGAGTACCACTGAGCACAATGAAACAGCAAATCAGACTTCCGTCCACCCATGCCCAGTCCTTGGCATTCATTCAGCTAACATTTTCCCTGCCTAGGTCTGTACTCGGTGATAAGGATGGGAAGGTGAGCAGCACACAGCCCACTGGCAAAGCACTCCAGCAAGCAGCACCCAGGTCAGGCTCCCCAGGCACTACTCAGCCACAAGCTGCCTGTCCCTGCCCTCCCCATCTAGGGCCTTCCATGCAGATCTTCTCTCCCTGGAAAAACCTGTGGGGAGCCTCTGCAATGGTTCTAATGCCCTATTAGAGCACCAAACCACTGCCATCGAGTCAATTCCAATTCATAGTTCCCCATACAGGACAGAGCAGAACCGCCCCACAGGGTGTCCAAGGCTGTACATCTTTACTGAAGCAGACTGCTACCTCTTTCTCCTGCAGAGTGGCTAGTGAGTCCTACAATGCAGTGTTGCTTAATATAGCCCTTCTAGCCATAGTCTTGCCAGTCCTGTGAGCCTGGCACAGGACTGGGCAGTGCTTCATTCTGCTGTACATAGGATCGCTGTGAGTCAGAGCTGACTGGATGGCACCTAACAATAACAACAACAAGCCATAGTCTTTGTAACTCCCACCAAAGACTGGGTGATACCATGCAAATGTAAGGTGTTTGTAGCCCCCCAAGGAGGACTGGGTAGCTTGCTAATAACGTAAATAAGGCATATGGAACCCTATGTGAGGATCGGTCAGTTTTGCCATCCCACTTAAATGACCTATCGCAGAGACACAAAGGGGGAACCTCAAGACCACCAAGAAAGAAGAGCCAGGAGTGAAGTGCGTCCTTTTGACCCTGGGTTCCTGCATTGGAGCTTGACCCAGGAGACAGAGCTATGACACCTGAGAGACAATAAGAAGTGATGGCAGAGAAATGGTGGCGGCAGAACCAGGAGACCAGTGGGAGACAGCACGGTGGGCTTCCAGGCCCTTGGAGTGAGAAAACTAAGCACCCTCAGGCAGGAGGCTTGCGGCAGAGGAGGGTGCCCGTGGGCACCGGTGGAGCTCGGTTTGCCCACCCATGGAGCCAGAGCTGCGCACCCTCTGGTGGAGGCTCACTGGCAGAGTGCGATGCCTCGAGGCACTTACGGGCACAGCCAGAAGAGCTCTGCAACGCCTGCCAGAGCTCAACAGAGGCCAGGCCAGCCCAAGAGACCCCCAGGAGGAGGGCGAAGGGGAGGACCAGGGAGTTCTGATTCTGAATTGTAACCTGTTACTTCCCTAATAAGGAGCTCTGGTGGCATAGTGCCTAAGGCATTTGATTGCTAACCAGAAGGCTGGTGGTTCAAACTCACCAGCCACTCCTCAGAAACCTAAGGAGGGGTCACTATGAGAGTCAGAATTGACTCCACAGCAGTGAAGTGTTTTGTTTTGTTTTGTTCTTTTTTTTGGTTTACTTCCCTAATAACCCCCTTAATCATATTGCCTGTGAGTTCTGTGTGGCCATTGCAACAAATTACCCAACCCAGCAGAGAAGTAGAGAGCATCGTGGGAGGGGGAGACAGGTGGTATCAGGAAAAAGGTTGGAGGGTAGAGCTCAGTCTGACCCCCACCTCATAGGAATCAGCCTTGAGCTGTTGCTCTTGATCCTCCTCCCAGATTGTGAAGTTAGAGGATGTCTAACTCAGGTCAGATGTCTCTGCCACATCCTATTTACCGTTCAATCAACAGACCTTTTCGTAAACAGCCAAGCTCTAAACCACTGCACCACTCGGGCAACTTATTAATGTGCACCAAGGGGTTAAACAGTCAGGCCCAGTGCCTGCCTCCTCTGTTCCCCACCTTCATCCCTCTCCCCACCAACCCAAGGAGGGTATGTTAAGTCTCAGGAATGAAGTTGTAATTGTGGAAAGGCAGGTATCGTTTATTAGAAGACAAAGGATGACTCTGGCCTTGGTGTGAAGAGTCAGCAGGTGAGGGAGGCATAGGGGCTTGTCTGGGTAGGCGCAGGGAAGGAGGGAAAGAGCTTTGTCTCAACCCCCCCCACACACACACCATGTTCAACACGCCCAACCCTGCCCTACTACTCAACCAGCACAGAGAAAGGCCTCTGCCTGCAGTCAGAGGGAACTATGTCTCATTTGCCACTTTCAGAATCTCCTCCAGCATAAAAATCAGCGTTGTCATTTTTCAGAAGAACCTAACACCTCCACTTTAACAAGTTAAGTGCTGTCCTGTGAGATTCCTGGGGTTTACCTCACTTTGTACAAATGGGGGCAGTGCCTCAGAAAAAGGGTCCATACTGGCTCAATGAAATCCTTGGATCCTAAATCCTCCACAGCAGCTAGTGCTCTGAGGAACCCTGCAGGACCTCTCTTCATAGGTCAGGGTTCACACCGACACCCCCACCTGGCCGGGTGGCAGGTTTTCTTCCAGTGGGGCACAGCCATTCTGGAGAGAAGTTGGCACAGCACGGGGTGGGGAGGGGCGGATGGCTCAGACCCTTCAGTCTCTTCTTCCCAGGAGGGGAGGAGAGGCTATAAATAGCCCGGACTCCTCAGTCCCACAGAGATCCCACACCCCCGCCCCAGCCTCAGCCAGCTGGTCCCTCCTTGCTCAAGTTCCCACAGCCTGCTGTAAGAGAGAAGAAAACTGCTCACCCTCAGCGGGGGCGGGAAATGAAGCCCTTCAGGCCTCCAAGGATGCCCTGGTCAGCAGCCTCCAATGAACTGTGACCCACGCCTATGTACACACTTGTAATTGTGGTGCTGGAGAGGGGCCAGGGGCCAGAGATATTGTTAGAAGACCTCCTACACCCCGGCAGCCCCGAAACCCCAAGCTAAAGTGGGTGAAGTTAGAGAAGTAACAAGCTCCCTTCTTTCTGCCTCAGTTTCCCCATCTGTAAGACAGACAAATAACTACATGGGGATGCTGATGAGACTGGCGTGCAGTGAAAGTAAAATGGCACCATTAGGATGTAACACGGTATTATCATTATGACATTAGAGCCGAGTTTCTTCCACACGCAGCCCAAGCATGGCTACAGTGACACTGATTCTTAACTATTCATGAGGGCAGAATTATCCTCAGGGACACTGCATTAGCCTTGAAGTCTTGATACCGCATGCCCTTGAAAGCAATAAAACTTAAAAATATTCTCCTACAAAAAGTCATTTCTGACTAATGCAGACTGACACATACCACACCCAAAGCGATTGGGATTTAGTAAGTCTCTGCTGGACTGTACAAGACATTACATATTGAAGGGTAAGCACTGGCCTAGAAGATTCTGGTTGGGGAGGAAAAAGTTCTTTCAACAACCTGTTTACTATTCAATTCCTTCCCACCCAGACACACTGGTAAGAAACAAGTGGCTAAAGTCTAAGTGGCCAACTCACAGTTCTTCTTCAGACACTTTGTTTGCTCAATAAAATATGGCATAGAAAACATTTACTGAAAACCTACTCACTGATGTTTAATAGCTGTGTCAAATACTCATAACAACATCTATTCTGACACCCCCAGATAATTGCTCATCTTTCTCATTTGGTATCCACAACAGCACAGCATTTGTGTCCAAGTGTAATTGATCCAAAATTGGGCTCCCTTTCAAAAATATCTGTAAAACCTAATTACCAGGAAAACAGAGTTCTGGCATCCTTGGGAAAGTGGGTGCTTCAGTGAGACTAGCTATAAACTCCTCTTGGCTAATCAAGTCGCATTATGTTACAAAAAGAGTTTGAAGAATTTGGGCTGAGGAGGGAGCAGGAAAAGTTGGGATAGTGTCAGACTGGAATCTGCAGGTACAGTTTTTTGTTTTGTTTTGTTTTTTTAAGCCAAGGGCAGGGATCAGGAAACACATCGGCTGGCAAGCATGGATTTAGAAAGTACCAGGTAATGAACCCATGACGGTCTTGAGGTGATATTTCTGATCTCAGGTCCTGCAAGGCTATGCAGAAGGAACTCCTGTCCCTGGCCTGGGGGGCTGGTGTCATTCGTCCGCTGGGCCTCTAACTGCTGTCTTTCCAGAGCTCATGAGTGTGCCCATCTGTACAATGACCGCAGCTGGTTATCTCTAAGGTCTCTTTTAGCTCCAAAATTCTGTGGCTTTATTTAAAGCAAAGAACACGCCTTTTTTTTTTTTCTTTTTTCTTTCTCACGAATTAGGGAGTGGGGGGGGAGGGAATAGGAGTGGTTTGCAAGAGGAGAATGAAGGGCTGACTGTTTCCAACTTTCACGCAATTTTGTTCCGACTTGCAATTCCCGGGTATCAGACCTGCTTCGGGGATAAAGATCCCTTTCAGCCCAGGACGGACCTACCGGGGTGGCTCTACCTCGCTGCCTGGGATTCATCAAGCCGGCCAATGAGGAACCGGGCCAAGCCACTAGGCTTCTCAGAGCCTCTCTCCAAGAGCTGGCTACGGCACACCTTCCTCTTCTCGGGGGGCTTCCCTTCCTACTCCCCACCCCTCTTTCTGTGCCAATGGTCCCAGAAACTCCAGCCCCAGCTTAAGGAATGGTACGGCGAGTCTCCCGCGGCAGCAAGCACACGCCACAGACCCCGCTCCCCTTGGCCCTGCGCCCTCGCCGTCCAGGCTTCAGTACGAGCCTCAGTGACTCCGCAGATATCAAAGAAAACAGAAACTGCCGCTTCGATTTGCTTTGGCTTCTTCTCCGCGACCGCCCTGTAATGAAATCAGACGAGGAGCCCGAATAATAAAGCAGTCCAGCCACTAGAGACAATTCCCTTTCTAAACAGCGAGAGATGCGCAGACCAAAAGGGAAGACGCACACGGTGCTTGTGCGTGTCGCCAGGAAGAGGCCCTTCGCTGCTTTGCGCTGCTGACAGGTACGAGGCCAAGCTCTGCTTAACTTTCCTGAGACTGGATCAACTGTGTGCGTGAGCCCATTGCTCCTAACTTCCTAACTGGACAGTAGCAAGTGTCTTAGGGCCGCATTACCGCCACCTCGGACCAAAACCACTACGCAGCCTCATAGCCGCGAGATCCCGGACATTTTACCCCGTTTCTAATCTCCAAGAAAAGAGAGCGCGAGACGCGGGTGCAAAAGTCCCAGGAGATCAAACCTCTGCAAAATGCTCCCGCGTCTTTCCGCCGAAAGTGCTGAGAAACTTCTGGCAGAAGCCACCTGTAGCTGCTCACAGGCCCGCCCCGCCCGGGCCCGGAGGCGCCGCCGAGCCCGGGCCGCACGCGCCCGCAGAAGTTCCCTTCCAGCCCCGCGCGCCACTTCACTCCCGGCCGCGATGCCAGCCAGGAGGCGCGGCGCCCGCTCGCTGGCTCGCTCTCCGCCGGCTCTCCCTCCTCCTCCCTCCTCCGCCTCCTCCCGTTGCATGGCTGCTGCACGGAGCCCCTGAATAGCCACCGCAGCCCCCCGCCCCTGCCGGCCGCTTTAAGGGGCGCCCCGAGGCGCGCGGAGCACCAGCCTCCTGGCAACGCCCCCCTGCGCGGCTCTCCAGCGGTCCGGACGCAGTGCCGTCCTCCCGGCGGCCCGCGCTCCGCGACCCACCTCGGCCGTTGAGGTGCGGGCGAGACCACCACCCGC
>NW_006921700.1:4416711-4425507 GCF_000298275.1 Orycteropus afer afer | reverse complement strand
CGCCCTCTCGCACATGCACTTGCTGGTGCTCAGCCTTTCCCTCCGCTGCGCTTGGTGCAGACGTGACAGGCACGGAGGCTGAGCGCGAGGCGCGGCGGGGTTGCACGGACCTGCGGGGGCTGGGGGCGGGAGTCGGGACCCCGGCGCGGGGGCGGCGTGGCAGCCGGGCAGAACCACCAGCCTCTGGATGCTCCGTGTCTTTTTTTTTTTTTTTTTTTCCTTTCTTTCCTTTTTTCTCTTTGCCTCCTCCAGGATTTAAAGGGACAGCCCCCGGCAGAGGCGCGGGGCCGCGGCTGCCTTTTCTCCGGTCTCAGACGCCCTCTGCGGCCTGGCCGGACGCGCCCGCACCCCGAGCGCAAGCACCAGGCCACGAAGTATTTTTAGGTACACACCCAGCAAGGGACAAAGGTGCAGCCGAGCTGGCTCCGCGGCCTCAACGCACAGTTATTTTACAGAGTCCGATTGAGCGAGAAACTACAACTCAGCCAACTGCTTTCCCACCGAAAGTCACAAAGCCGGAGTGGGACCGAGAAGTTTCCCAAATGCTCGCGGATTCCAGCGAGTGCAGGATACTACCCGCCGAGCTCGGGAAACCACACGCTTGCAGGGTTTCGGGGCGCCCCAACTCATGCCGACGCCCCGCCTAGAGGTGCAAGGGCGCCAGCCCACAACCCCTCGCCCGTAGGGTCCACGCAGCAGCCAACAGCCGGCGCGCCAGGGTCGGGCCCAGGGCACCAGCCTCTCTCCAGGCCCGCCTAGAAGGCGGACTTCCGAAACTACCCATAGCCGCGCGGTGTAGCCAGGGAGCTGGCCTTGGGGGCGCTTGGCTCAGCCGGTCCTGCCAAGCCCCGCCCCGTGGATGCTGTGGGAGATCGAGACTTTCCACCCGACGCGCTGCGCGGAGCAGTGGTGGACAAGTCAGAGAGCCTGCCCAAGGACAGAAGATGGGATCCCAGTCCGAGAGACCACGTGCGGTTGGACGTCGGGCAACCAGCAGGCCTGGACTCACTCGCGCTGACTTTTGCTCCAGCCTTTGTTCAACCCCCCTCTGCTTATTCCGGACAGATCCAAAGACCCTTGCCCGCCCTGGCATGCCAGGTGCGACTGTATTTTCGGACGTCGATGGGCAGTTCCGAAGCTCCTCCCTCCTTCAGAAGCGAGAAGGTTAGCAGTGGCAACTCCGACAGCGGGAGCGTCTGCCTGAGCCGCCCGGGAAAGGCGAGAAAGTGACTCCTGCCTCCTGTTCCCATTCCAGCCATGGACTACTGAAAGGACAGTAAACAAACAAAACACACTGCCATCCAGTCGGTTCCAACTCATAACGACCCCTCCTTGGGTTTCCGAGGCGGTATTACTACGGAAGTAGATTGCCCAGTCTTGGGGCAGCTATTTCTGTAGTATCCTTGAATGCTGAATTACGCCCTTTACAGAATCCCTAAAAGTGAGTGTGTGTACATTTTGCTTGGCTCTTCTGCCTACTGTTGCTCATCAGGATTTTTGGGTTTGTTTGTTTCATTCATTGGTAATACATGGATATTGCGATGCACCAAGTTAGAGAGAATGAAGGCAAGGGAAAACCCGCCCTGAAATAGGGTGGCACAGCAGAAAATTCGGCTTGAGCAGGAAAGGGGGCTCTGGAACATTGGGTTTGTGTACAATTATGTCGCTTTAGTTTGCCAGAGAGACCTGGCTTTCCTAGAAAGTAAATGCCACTCAGTTAACAGTTTGCACAATCACCTTATCCAAACCCTTCTGAGGCGCTGTGTAAGTGCAATGAAGTTTGTCATGGAAACTAAGATTTTAAGATTCGCGATGTCAAGTTTTCCTGGTTGCTAGTACTTTGAAGGGAGCTCTGGTAGCGAAGTGGCTGGCGATTCAAACCCACCAGCCACTCCTCAGAAGGAAGGTTGGATAATCTACTTCCGTAGTGATAGCACCTCTGAAACCCAAGAAGGGGTCGCTATGAGTCAAGTGACTCAAGGGCACATAACAACAACAACAGCGCTTTCAAAGTTATCTGTCTCCTTTCCCTTTTTTAAAAGGTCTTCAGCAATTTGGAACACTGCTGCTGACCAAGGTGGTATGGTCGAGCTTCTGCCCCAGAAGTCTGGCTGCATCCCATGACCAGGTTGGGGATGCTTTTAGGGAGTAGCTGGAAGATCTAAGCCTGGGAATGGTAAGACCTGCAAACAACAGACATGTAGTTCCATGTCCATGAGGGCAGCTACAGTCATAGAGAGTTCTGTTTGGGGAGAAAGGGATGTGGGTGCTAAGTTAGAACACTTTTAAATAAGAAAATCTGGTTTCTCCTCCCGATTGGGTCAGAGTGAATGTCCCATCCTGTTAGATCACTGAATGGCTTTGCATGTCATGAGCTATGGGAGGAAGGACCCATATTCCTGGCAGTGATCCTCAAGGTTACTGAACCCATGACACCACAGGCAAAACTTTCATGAATTTAAGAGCAACCAAGATGAGAATGGGCTGGTATTAGTAAATAGTATATTTTTAAGGAGAGCAACTATGACACTGGGTCCATTTTTTTTTTATTTTGTTTTGTTTTGTTTATGACTTTCTCCCCTAAGATACCATGAACTTACCCATCTTGTTATCCTCACAGTCTAATATGTGCTTGACACCTGCCTTAAGGTTCTCTAGGGAAACTGAGCCAGCAAGAAGAGGGAGAGGGATAAATGAAGAAGAGAGTTTTTGTTTGTTTTTTAAGGAATTAGCTAACATGTTTGGGGGAAGAGGGGTTGGCAAGTCAAAAATCAGGCAACAGGCTGGAGATGCCATCAGTCTGGAGTCCCAGAATCCATGATCAGGCTACGGGAGGAGTGGAGGAATTCTGGCAAGATGTCTATTTTTATTCTAGAGGCTGAATAGTCTCTCAGAAGTTATTACTGTGCTTTGTTCACCATGGCCTCAAATGCAAGTCTTACCCAGAGTATGCAGGGAAATGTGGACTGGGATTCCTTTTCAGGTCATGTTAAATTTACTGTTTAGAATCATATAGTATAAACATAAGACAACACATCTTCCATGCATGTCTTCTCTTAAACTCCTTAAGCTACAATCACTGCATTCCTAGAACTCTTCAATGTTGACAAAACCCCTGCCACTAGCAGGGAAGATAGGTGAGGAGCCATGGGCAGAGCAAAAGAGAAGAACTACTTATGCAAAGAAAGTCTACCTCGTATCTAGTATAGCAGAAGACCAGACTAGAAAAGCATGGCATCGCCATAGCAGTTGGAGGCAAGAGAGGACATTAATGGGACAGGCCCACTGGCATTGTACATCAGTGGTCCCAAAGGCCATCTGAAGAAGTAGGTGCTGCCAGTCCTGGAGGATGGCCTGACCATGGCACAGAGCCTATTAAGGGTGTGTTTAATATTCTAAATCATACAAGCAATATATTATCTCTGAATGCCAATGGTGAGGGCACAAATGGTGAAGGACGTCTACCATCAGCCCAGATATCCTTGACCTCTATGATCAGATTCCATAAGGGCAAAAAGCTGACACACAGTCCCATTTGCACCATTCAAAGCCTCAAGGTAGGCAGTAGATGATCAGTAGTCCAGAGTTCCAAAATCATTCAGTGTTCCTAAGAGTCACCCCAAATCAGTCTATCCATACCCTTCTGATGCCCCAGCCTTGCACAAACTCATGAAAGAAAACCGCACTGGCCAGCTGGAGCAATCCACACACCCAGACCCTCTCCCGGAACTGGATTCTGGCCCTAGAGTGTAGGGATGACCCTATAGGCATGAGGACTGGAACTTTTGGCGACATCTAGTCAACCCCACGCATAGGCCAGTGTGGAGAATGCCTTGAAGGGGAGACACAAGGCCTGGAAACCCATGGGGCTGAACATAGGAACATAGGTAGTGTAACTACCTGATCTAGGCACAGGAAGGAAATTAAAAATTATAAAATTTCCAAGAAGGCACTCCAGAATTGCAGCCTTCTGAATATCTGGACTGGGGCAGGACCTCATTTGCCTGGCCCTAAGATTGGGACTGCTTTTATTCTTCTGGTTGTATTTCAGTTGTGTGTGTATGTATGTGTGTATGTATGTTTTATACAGGGAGCTCACACTATATACATTATTTACAAACTTTTTTTCATTTAACAATATAGGTTGTCTTGTGAACTAAATTAATATTTAGTCAACACTTTTTTATAGTAATTTAATCCATTTATGGGCACTTGAGTCATTTCACAGATTTTTACTATTATAAATAACTCTGCAACAAACATCCTTAGCTACATCTTTGTGTGTATTCTTAATTATTTCTTAAGGATAAATGTGGCAAGTGAAATTGCTGGGTCAAACACATTTATAAGATTAGATAACTGCTGTCAGATTGCCTGCCAAAATAATTGCACCAATGTGCACTCCTGGTAGCAGTATCAAAGTATCTGAGTTCACAAAGTGTATGTGTGTGTGTGTGTGTGTATAATCTTTGCCAAACTTCTTGTTTTAATCTATATTTTAAAATTATTAAGGAGGTTGACATTTTTTACAAGCTTTGTAGTCATTAACATTTCTTCTTTTGTTAATTGCTTGTTTGTGCCCTTTTGCTATTTTGTAATGAGTTATTCATTTTTTTCTTACTTATTTGTAAGAGCTCTTCACATAGGGAGAATATTAACCCTTTGACCAGCACATGTTGCAAATATGTTTATTGCTTTACCATTAGCTTTTAAATTTTGCTTTTACTGATGTTTTTAATATTCTAAGTCATACAACCAATATATTATCTCTGTAAACTTCTAATAATACATGTATTCTAATAATACGTATACTTCTAATAATATATAAAGTTTCTTTTTAATTTTCCTTCATACCCACAAAACACAAGAGTTTCACTCTCCTCCCCAGAGGTCACCACATCTAATAATTTGTTGAATGCCCTTCCAAACCCTTCCCCATCCATTTCTATTAATGCTTGATTTGATGTATGGAAGTTTTAAACTTTTCTTAGTTGAATTATTCATCTTTTGATGCCTGATTGAGATGTCATCTACTCTATGAATGGTGCCATATTAGAAATACCTTCCTGACCCCAAGGCATATAAATACTCACCTATGTTTTCTTCCAACGTATTTGTGATTTATTTTATTTTTAACATTTAAATATGAAATTAATTTGGAATTTGGGTAGAGTAAGGTTGGAAGTAAGGAACAATTCTACTATTTTTACAAAGAGTTAGATATATGAGATGAATATTTAAAAAAGACATCCCAGAATAAAGGAAAAAATTAAACAAATACACAAGGGTAAGAAGTTGCAAAGTCAGTTCAAGAAATAGCTACCTGGTGTGGCTGTATGTGGCATAAGACACAGACGAGGGGAAAGTAGAAAATGAGCCTGGAAAGGTAGGCGAGCTGAGATCAAGGAGGAATTTGAAATTAGAGTTACAACCTACAGACCAGGAGGGTTTTGAGAAACAAAGCAACCAGAGCAAAGCCATTCATTACCCTGATGATACTGGTGACAGGGGGAGGACAGGCAGTGGCAAGGTGCAGGGAGGCAGGGAGATGAGACCGAGCAATGGCTCAGAGAAAGTTTGCTGCTCTTAGGTGCTGTTGAGTTGGTTTCGACTCAAAGCAACCCCATGCACAACAGAACAAAACCTTGCTTGGTCCTGTGCCATCCTGGCAATGCTGGTCATGCTTGAGCCCATTCTTGTAGCCACTGTGCCAACCCCTCTCCGTGAGGGTCTTCCCCTTTTTCAATGACCCTCTGTCTCACCAGGCATGAAATCCTTCTCCAGGGAACAGTCCCTTCTGACAGCATGACCAAAATACAAGAGACAAAGTCTGACTGTTCTCACTTCCAAGGAGCATTCTGGCTGTACTTTTTCCAAGACAGATTTGTTCGTTTTCTGGCAGTCCATGGTGTATTCAATACTGTTTACCAACACTGTAATTCAAATGAATCAATTCTTCTGCGGCCTACCTTTCTCACTGTCCAGCTCTCACATGCTTATGAGGCTATTTAAAATGGCTTGGGTCAGGCACACCTTAGTCTTCAAAGTGATGTCTTTGCTCTTTAAAACTTTAAAGAGATCTTTTGCAAGAGATTTGCCCAGTGCAATATGGCTGATATCTTGAGTACTGTTTCCATGGGCATTGATTATGAATCCAAGTAAAATGACATCCTTGACTTCTTCAATTTTTTGTCCATTTACCATGATGGTGCTTAATGGTTCAGTTGTAAGGATTTTTATTTTCTTTATGTTCAGTAATCCATACTGAAGGTTGTGGTCTTGGATCCTTGTCAATAAGTGCTTCAAGTCTTCTTCACTTTCAGCAAACAAAGTTGTGTCATCTGCATATTGCAGATTGTTAATGAGTCTTCCTCTAATCCTAATGCTGTACTCTTCCTCATATAGCCCAGCTCCTTGGCTTATTTGCTCAGCATACAGATTGAATATGTGTGGTGAAAGGATACAGCCCTGATGCACACTTTTCCTGATTTTAAAGCATGCAGTACCCCTTTTCTCAACTGTTCAAACGACTGCCTCTTGGTCTATGTATAGGTTCCTAAACAAAAAACAACAACAACAAAAAAAAAAAACCTCACAGCTGTCAAGTTGTTTCTGACTCATAGCAACCCCTCCTTGGGTTTCCAAGGTGGTATCTCTATGGAAGTGGATTGCCCAACCTCCTGAGGAATGGCTGGTGGGTTTGAACCACCAGTCTTCTGGTTAGCATTCAAATGCCTTAGGCACTACAGCGCTCCAAATTAAGTACTTCTGGCCCATATGGGAATGGAACCCGTGACCTTGGCATTATTAGCACCATGCTTTGACCAGTTGAGCTAACCGGCCCTGTATAGGTTCTTAGTGAGCACAACTAGGTGTTCTGAAATTCCCACGTTTCTCAATATTATCCATAATAATTTGTTATGATCCAAGTCAAATGTCTTTGCTAGTCAATAAAACACAGATAAACATCTTTCTGGTATTCTTTGCGTTCAGCCAAGATCCATCTGACATCAGCAGTGATATTCCTCATTCCATGTCCTCTTCTGAATCTGGCTTGAATTTCTGGCAGCTCCTTGTTGATGTACTGCTGCAGACAAACATAAAAATCAAAACACCACCCAGTTGCTCTGAAGTCAATTCTGACTCATTGCAACCCCATGTTTACTGAGTAGAGCTGTGTTCCATAGGGTTTTCATGGCTACCTTTCAGAAACAGATTGCCAAGTCTTTCTTCCAAGGTGTCTCTGAGTGGGTTCAGATAGCAGGTATTGGTTAGTAGCCCAGTGCTTAACTGTTTGTTTGTCTAAATTAGGACAGTGGCAGTGAGGCTAGAGAGGAGGTGATGACTGTTAGATGCCAGCAAGAAAGGATCAACAGGACTTGGTGAGTACTTGAATGTAGGGGGAAGGAGGGAGGCTGCAGACACCATTCTGCTCCAGCTCGGGTTGTGGTGAGAACAAAAATTATTTGTCATCTTGAGGGGACTGTTCTATTCTTCATGACTGTTCAACATCTTAGAGATGGCAGGTTGAGGGAGTTTTCCTTTCTTCCTTTTACAGATGGGGAAACTGAAGTTGAGTGAGTAGTGATTTGGCCAAGAGAGGCGGAAGAGCTGGATCCGCTGTTGAGCACCATCTGGACAGGAATGCAGGTGGCAGGCTCTGCCGCACTGTCCTTTCTCTGTGAGCAGGGTGAGCTCACCTCAACTGTGTGCATGGGGCCAAGGCATAGAGATGCAGGGCCATGTGCATAAGTACACCCCATGGGCACGTGTGGGTGAGGAGGGCAGCACACATGCCAGCTGGATTTCTCTCTCCTGAGATGGTGATGGGCACCAGGGCTCCTTGGGTGGCTTCCTCTTCCTAAATAAACGCCCATATGACACAATGTCTGAAAGCCCAGAAGATTTCCTGTCTGTGTTGGCCTGGTGCCCTGCCCACTACAAATCTGGAGCCATTAGTGCTACCCTCAGCCCTCTACTTCCTTCCACCTCAGTCTCCAACGCCAGGACTTACGGAATGCCGTGAGCTCGCTACACCTGACCTGCTTGGCATCAGTGACATGAAGAGGCTGGACCTTCTTCTGCCAAAGAAAACCCAGTGGCTGGGCCAGTGACTTGCACTTCTTCCAGCAGGCTGGCTTAGCCCCACTACCCACTTTGAGGCTCCATTCTTCTCAGGGCTCAGCTACTTCCATCAGGTCCTGATCTGAAGAACCCTGAACAAGGTCCACCATTTCTAAAGAGTAAGTTATGTTTCCCAGTGACAGCTACTTTCTCTCCAAGTTACAGATAAAGCAGCACTGGTGCAGAGAGTGAAAGAACACTTGGCAGTTTCTGACCTGCAGGAATCTATTCATCTTTTGAGGTCCAGATGAGCTTTTGAGGTCCTCTGCTGTGTGACTCCTTACCTAAATTCTACCAAAAAGCACCAGCTAAATGCTTCTCTGGTGCTTTGTGTATGGCAAATATGTACAGAGTTATTCTAGCCCTGCTGCCCAGGAAGCAAATTAGGTTCCATCTTTTATGCCAGGTCTGATTGATGGGTAGTGGTTGCCTGGTTGCTGTCTCAAGAAGATACCAAGACCACATGAGGGCATGGGGGAAGGATTGCCATCACCAGTAGGGAAGACAGCTGCAGAGGGTTGTGGCCAGGCAGTAGGCACGGTATCTGCCCATCCATACTGTGCTGCATCTACGTTATCTTGATTGTCTCTCCAATCATTGGCTGAGCTACTGGAGGTCAGGACTCCATCTAGCTCCTCTTCGTATCTCCAGAACCTCACACAGTGCCTGCTG
>NW_006921700.1:4387440-4411038 GCF_000298275.1 Orycteropus afer afer | reverse complement strand
GGACCATTCCCTGGAGAAGGATACCGTAGTTGGCAAAGTGGAGGGTCAGTGAAAAAGGGAAGGCCCTCAAGGAGATCGACTGACACAGTGGCTGCAACAATGGGCTCAGGAATAGCGAGGATTGTGAGGCTGGTATAGGACTGGGTGGTGTTTCATTCTACTGTACATGGGTTGCTATGAGTTGGAGCCAACTCGACAGCACCTAACAACAACAACAACATTCTAGAGAAAACTTTCTAAACCATGTTGCATACACACTTTTTAAACAGAAAACGCTCAATATAGCTTATGTCCTCTTAAGGATTCTAAGGTCTCTACCTGAGAAATCTTGGGCTCAGGTGCAAAGCCCTAATACTCTCCACCAGGTTCATTGAGGTATGTGGGGCTCTAAGCACACTGAAATCCAAGGCTTTTAGTTTTTCTGTATTATTTGGAAACTCCCTTCATTTTGCTGGTCTTCCTCTCTCTTTTCAATATTTTTATCTGAGGCTGTTCAAGATGGCTATTCTGGGGTCATCCATGATACAATTGGTCTCTATTTGCCTAGAGCAACAGAGGAATAAGGAGACCGAGGAATAGGAGAAGGAACTGGACTGCAGGTTAATGAACAACTGTCTTCTTAGCCATGAAACCAGAAGAACTACATTCTACCCAGCTCCCATCCTGATCAAAGGGGGGAAAATATGGGACAGAATTGAAAATTCTCCCCAAATCCAGACTTACTAGACCTATTAAGACTGGAGGAACTCCCAACTCTGTTGCTCTGAGAGAACCTTCAAATCGTGAAGTGACATCATCCCCTGAAACCATCTTTAAACTAAACAACTGTATATCTAAATTAGTGAAGAATGTTCACCATGACTCTTACACTCTTTTAGATAATTATCTGTATGAGATCAAATTGTCAGCAATAGCTCTACAACATAGATGAGAACTTTAGAGGGTAGTGAGTTTAAGTCAAAGGTTTTGAAGCAATATAGTAAAGATAGGGGGAATGGTATACACATAAATAATGTAACCAATGTTACTGGATTATACATGTATAAATTCATGAATGGGCATATGTTCTGCTGTGTACATTTTCACCAAAATTAAACTTTCAATAAAGGGGTCCACTCTGGGTAAACACATGGCCATTGTTTTCCTGTGCCTTTCTCTGCTTCCTTTCCATTAGTCCAAGTCATTTATTAGCTGCCCACTCAAGGCCACTAGTTCTGGTGGTCAAAGCATGTGGCTGCTAGCCCAAAGGTTAGTGGTTCAAATCTACCAACCACTCCACAGGTGAAAGATGAAGTAATTTGCTTCTGTAAAGATTTACAGCCTTGGAAACTCTATGGGGAAGTTCTACTCTGTCCTACAGGGTCACTATGAGTCAGAATCAATTCAATGGCAGTGGGTCACTCAAGGCTGGCTTCATGGGCACAAGACCTGTGCAGGTGTACAGGGCCCCACACTGAGCAGGGCCGCATGCTTACAGCCCTTTAGTCTCTTTGTTCACCATCTTTATCTTTGAATTTGTGCTTTGTAAGCAAATTCCAGTGGGACAGTGGAGCATGGGCTTGAGCGTAGGAGATGTGGGCAATATGTCTGTCTGCTGTTTCTTGTTTATTTCAGGTGTGATGCACCTGTGCTTAGCCACAGGTAATAAAAATACTAACATCTCCCAACTTATGAAATCAAGCAAATAAAAAGTGGTCTTGTGATGGCTTTTCTTTTTCCTTTCTTTTCTTCACTTACTTAGCCATTCTGAGGATAATGTTCAAGATCAAATTAATCATGTTAACCAACCAGCGCACCCATTACCCTGGTGATCTTTGGTGATACTCTGAAGAGATTGGTTTCTTGGGCTCCTCTCTTTTGAAACCACAGAGACCACTCTTCTTCAGGCACCTAATTTGCTTCCAACATGTTAATGTACTGATCATTGTAGCAGAACCTGGTAGCAATCCACGTGCTCTGGACTTTCAGTGTTCTGGCTCATGTCCATGAAGTCACCCTGCAAGTACCTTGATTTTC
The DNA here is from genome assembly GCF_000298275.1 of Orycteropus afer afer. Lineage (NCBI taxonomy): Eukaryota > Metazoa > Chordata > Mammalia > Tubulidentata > Orycteropodidae > Orycteropus > Orycteropus afer. Next base: position 4,409,022 of record NW_006921700.1, on the reverse strand, counting down.
CACCTGAGGGCTTTCTCTTCATCCAAGTGCCAATGAGTAATGCCCCCAGGAGCCATCCTGGCCAATCTTGGCCAAAAGTGGTTGGAGAATAAGTTCTCCTGCTTATTATGCCTCAAGGGTGTTTCTAGGTCTGAATTCTCCTGGATTCTGCCCTGCCAGAGTTTCCCGGAGGGGTCGAACCCCTGTTTCCTACGGAGGTAACCTGCCTATAACTCACTCTTTATTGGCTCTCCCTCTTAATCCCCCACTCCCCTACCAGTACTTACTGGTGTAAACTCCTAATTAAACTGCCATTCTGAAATCCTGTCTTAGTACCTGCTTCTGGTGAAACTCAAAGCAAAACAATTATTCTATCATTTTTCTTTTTCCTGGAATTGTTAGTAATAGATTTGAAAAAAAAATTTATATTGTGGCATCTAATACACATTTTTAAAAGCAATATATATACACACACACACACATACACACAAACCCTGGTGCCCTCCCTGGTGGTGCAGTGGTTACCTGATTGGTTGCTAAACAAAAGGTGGATGGTTCAAACCTACCAGCTCCTCTAGGTGAGAAAAAAACAGGAGATCTGCTTCCCTAGAGACTCAAACCAAAACCAAAGTCACTGCCATTGAGTTGATTCTGACTCATAGTGACCTCCACTGGTCTTTTAAGGCTGTAAATTTTTTCAGAAGCAGACTGCCTCATCTTTCTTCCAAGGAGCAGCTAGCTGGTGGGTTCGAACCATTGACCTTTTGGTTAGCAGCCAAATACCTTACCCACCAGTGCTCCCTCCCATAAAGATTACAGCCTAGGAAACCTCATGAGGCAGTTCTATTCTTCATATGAAGTCACTATGAGTCAGAGTCAACTTGATGGCACATAACGACAACATACATAGACAGATCAATGAATTGTCACAAAGTGATTACTCACAACCCAGCTCAAGACACAAAACATTACAATGGGCCAGAATTCCTTCTCTGGCAATCACTACCCTTCCCCCCCTCCCGATTATTCTTCCCAACCCACTATCCTGACTTCTAACACCTAGATAATTCACTTGCTTTGGGACTTGATATAAATGCACTTGTATTCATTCCTCCGTGTCTGACTTCTTCCATTCATTGTGGGCTTCACTCATGATGCTGCGCAGGGCTGCATTCCTTTTCATGGTCTACTGTATGGATATATAATATGTATTTATCCATTCAAGGAGTCCTGGTGGCACAGTGGTTAAGCACTCGGCTGCTAATCAAAGGGGCAGCAATTTGAATCCACCAGTGGCTCCAAGGGAGAAATATATGGCGGTCTGCTTCCATAAAATATTACAGCCTTGGAAACCCTATGAGACAGTTCTACTCTTTCCTATAGGGTCACTACGAGTAGGAATCAACTTGCTGCCAGGGGGTTTGGTTTTTGTTATTTATCCAGTCTATTGTTGATAGACATTTAAGACTATCACAAAAAATGCTGCCGTAAACGTTCTTGAGTGTGTCTCTTGCAGCATGTGGGGCGTGCATTTCTTTTGGCTGTATAATGAAGGATGGGCTAATGGATTTGAGGACACTCATGATGGTAAGTGAGGAAAAAGACTTTTTGAGCGCCCATAATACTATATTGTACAGGCAGCTGTGTTCTTATTCCCATGTTGCAAATGTGTCCACAATAAGGGTACCTGAATTCATTTCCTTTGGCTGCTGTAGCAAAGTACCACAGTGACAGTATGACTTTAAACAACATAAATTTATTCTGTCACAGTTCTAGAGGCAAAATATTCAGATTAGGGTCTCAGCTGTGTTCATTCCTTCTTTGTCAGCAGCCCTGGGCATTCCTTGGTTCCTTGGCATTCCTTAAACCAAAAAACCAAACTCACTGCCATCAATTCGATTGCAACTCATAGCGACCCCTCCTTAGGTTTCCAAGGCATATCTCTACGGAAGTATATTGCCCGATCTTCCTTCCAAGGAGCGACTGGTTGGTTTGAACTGCCAGCCTTCTAATTAGCAGTCAAATGCCTTAGGCACTAGCCACCAGAGCTCCTGTATATCTTCACACATAGTATATATTCATACAGTACACAGATCCTCACATGGCACCTGTCTTCCCCATGTGTGTGTGTGTGTCTGTGTCCATTCTGATCTTTTCATAACTCAGAAGTGTTTAGGTTTAGGACTTGCCCTACACTAGTATGATCTCATTAAGATAACAACAAAAAAAAAAATCCTGTTTCAAAACAGGATCACATCCATAGGTAAAAAGGGCCACAAATTCAACACAGTTTGAGGAATGCGATTCAATCCATAACAAAGGAAAAGGGACAGGACAGGGATCCTGTTTGAGGACAGGGATCATGTGGTAGTTAAGTTTATGTGTCAGCTTGGCTGGGCCTAGTTTTGAGTGGCTGGCAGCTAGATGTAGTTATTCCCCAAGATGAGACTGGTAACCAGCTCCATGGTGGAATTTTTATGAGCAGCTGAGTAGCTGCCTTAGGGATGTGGTCTGTTTTCAGTATATAAGAAGAAGCTTTGAGAAAGATCTTGAACTTTTTAGAATGTTTGGACCCTGCATTTAGCTGACTCTTCATTCAGCAGCCTGCCATGTGCCTGCCGATCTTGGGACTGTTTCTGGACTTGAACCAGTGGCCTGCCATGTTGCTTGATAATCTTGGGACTGTGCTATTTTACTTGTTGACCTTGGGTTTGTCAGCCTCAGCAGCTATCAGATGCCTCCAGCTCCAGTGGGCCAGAAACAAGAGGCAGAGCTGAAGCCCAAGGTCAAGAGGCTTTCACCCAGACCCTAGAGTTGGCGTTTTGAACTCACACTTCTAGCCTCTGAAACTGTAAGAAAATAAACTCCTGTTTGTTAAGACCTTCCATTTGTGGTATTTTCTGTTAGAGCAGTACTAGAGAACTGAAATGATTCAATCCATAATAGAGGAGAAGATAGATCAGGAAAAGATTGAGGACAAGGATCAGCTCTTATTTTCTTTTTATCCAACCCCCCAACCCTCTGCTACAGAGTCCCCTTCAAGCACCTGGCTAGTATTTCACATACACTCAGTGCTCCATAAATGCTTTCTGAGAGAACTTGAGGTTGGGTGAGGAGAAGGAAGGACCCTTATAGCCCTTGCAGGTTTCCATCCCTGAGGGCTCTGACATCTCTCAACAGTGCAGGGGCTAAAGAGAGCTTGCCAAACACATCACCCATGAAATCACAGGCCTGCAAGCAGGGCAGCACAGGGTGCGGTCAGTGAGAATTTACTCATTTTATAAATTGCATCATGCCATCATGCACACACCCAAGGGCGATGGTAAAGAAGAGGAGGGAAGGGAAAGGAAAGTAAAAATTTCATGTGAGTGAAATCGCAGGTCCTGCCAGATGGCTCACAGGCCCTGGGCTGGCCCTGGGCAAAACTGTACAGTAGGAAAGTGTGTTTTCATTGCTGTCACTCCCACCATTTCATCATCTTCTTTCACCCACCTCACTCCCACACACACATCCTATCCTTACATTCTGTTCTCTGACATGTCCCATTCTTCTCTCTGGAAACCTACCTGCCTGCCCCAGATGAAAGTCACTATCTGAGTCTTTCCCTACTCCCATGGCCTCAGCCCATCTTCCACCAAAATTCCCTGGCTCCATAGTCCAACTGTCCAACAGTTAGATCCTGCTAATCTAGCTATCATCCCTTATCACATTCAGGACTAATTAGCTCCTTCCAAGTAACATATTTTGAACTCCAATTCATGTTATCATTACCTGGGAAGGCCTAGATCTGCCTTCCAATGCGAGGAGAAGGTCCTTGAAGCCAGAGACCCTGCCTAGTCCTCTTTGCAGCACACACCAAACCCACAACCATTGAGTTGATTCTGATTCACAGCAATCCTACAGAATAGAGTAGAACTGCCCTATAGGGTTTCAATCTTTATGGAAGCATATTGCCTCATCTTTCTCCTGCAGGGCAATTGGTGGGTTTGAATTGTTGACCTTTTGGTTAGCAACCAAATGCTTTAACCATTGCACCACCAGAGCTCCTCTGCAGCACACACAGACTGCAGTAATATCTGGACCATGGAAGGTGCCAGTGAAGAATCAGTAATATCCTTGGCTTTTTACCAGTTACTTGCACATTGTGTATGGTTAGCCACGGAGTCAAAGGCTCCAGAAGAGTTGGGTGGGGTCATAAAGATCTAAAGACTCTGAAAATGGAATAAATGAGCTCATCAAATGACTGGCTAGAACCTTCCTCCCTTAGGCACTGTCAAGGCACTCTAGTGTCTCATGAAAAAATGTCTGGTTCAGCTTTGGTGAAGGGTATATTATTTTTAATTTTTCCATTACTCCAAAATTATTTCAAAATAAAAAAGGAAGAGGAAAAGGAGGACTAAAGAATGACAAGGCCCAAATACTTTGATCCTTTTACATAAATTTTATCAAAACTTTAAATTATTTCAGAGTGCAGAAATTAATAATACCAACTAACTCATCATATGAGAATAATATGGCCTTCATGACAAAGTAAGAAAGAACAGTAAAAGTAATGAAAATAAAACATCAGGCTCACTTATGAACTTGGATACAATAGTCCTAGATTAATTAGTTAGCAATTTGAATATACCATGTATAAGGAAAGATGTAGCATAACCCCAATGCAAGAATGTTTAACAACAAAAAGATTTTTTTTTTTTTTTTATTAGGATTTGGGTGAAGATTTACAGAGTAAATTCACTTTTCATACAGCAGTTCACATATACTTTGTCTCATGTCATTGACCAAAATTTACAATGCAGCAGCTCCCCTCCCACTTCCTCCCCATAGTTACAACAAAAAGATTTTAATGTATAACCCTGCAGCCACTCCTCAGGAAGAAGATCGGGCAATCTACTTCTTAGAGACACCACCTCGGAAACCCAAAGGGGTTGCTATGAGTCAGATCCAACTTGACAGCAGTGAGTTTTTTTTGTTTTGTTTTGTTTTTTGGTATACCATAACTATGATAGGAGAAAATTGATATGCTCATATCCATACAGAAAAAGCATTAAACAAACATTAAATATACTTCAACTCTCATTTATGATAAAGAAAGAGAAGTCTTAGATAACTAAGAATTGTAGAGTACTTTAACAGAACAAATAGAATCTAATTATTAGAACCAATAAGAAAGTTCAACAAACTTGCCGTATATAAGAACAACATACAAAAATTAACACATTTCTATAAATCAATAGCAGACAAGGCAGGAGAGAAGAAATATCCTACTCATAAGAGCAACAAAATTTAGAAGGAACATAAGACTATATTTCACACACACACACACAAATTGTGTAAGAGCTTCACAGAAAAAAAATTACAAATTGCACTTGTTATCTATTGCTGTGGAACAAATGACCCTATAATTTAAGAGCTTAAAATGACAATCATTTATTTTGTCATGATACTGTGGGTCAGCAATCTGGTCTGGGCATAGCTGGGGTAGCTCTTTTGCTGGGGTCACTCCTAGTTCTCACCTGGGGTCATTCATGCAGCTACAGTCATCTAGTGTCTCAAAGGTCTGGGTGATCTAAGAAGACCCAACAGCTGGGGAAAAATTCCAAGGATAATATGAGTAAAAACAAAAGCTTCAAGGCTTGCTGAATGAGGCCTAGGTGTTAAAGACATGCAAAATCATTTCTATCATATTCTATTAGAGCAAGTCTTAAGGCCAACCCAGATTCAAGGGATGAAGCATTAAAATCCACTTCTTGATGTAGCAGGAGTAGTGCAAAAGAAGGTGTGGAGGAAGCATCTCCTGTAATATCATGAGTGGGCGAGAGAATCAGCATCAGCATCAACAGCCTAAGGCTGATTCCTATGAGGTGGAAATGACATACAATGACATGCCAGCACTCTCCAACCTTTTATTTATTTATTTATTTTAACCAATTCTGACCTTAAGTATCCTTCCCATGGCACTCTCCACTTCTCTTCTGGGTTTGGTAATTCGTTGTGATGGCCACACAGAACTCACAGACAATACTCATGATTATGGAGTTTATTAGAAAAGTAACAGATTACAATTCAGGTTCACAAACAGTCAGGACACAAGTCTTCAGTCAGGACAGTCTCTCCTCCACCATGCCTATTGGCACACCACTCTTTGGCCATTGACCCATTGGCTTAGTCTCTGTTCTACTCGAGCAAGTGTTACAAAACTCTTTTAGCCCTGCCTATATTTGCCCAGTGGAGCTCTGGTGGTGTGGTGCCTAAGGCATTTGACTGCTAACCAGAAGGTTGGCGGTTCAAATCCACCAGCCAATCCTCGGAAGGAAGGTTGGGCAATCTACTTCCGTAGTGACACCGCCTTGGAAACCCAAGGAGAGGTTGCTATGAGTCAGATACGACTTGATGGCAGTTAGTTGGTAGTTGTATGTGTCCAGAGAAGCACCCCACTCTGTCAGGAAGCTCCTGCCTGAAGGCACTCAGCTTTCTCGCTGCACGGGCTGGGAAGCCTACTGCTCTGTCTTGTGCTGGTCTCTTGGCTCTGCTGCCTCTTTTGCCAGCATTCTTCTGCCACTGCTTCCTGCCATCTCAGCACAGGGATCGCAGGTCCAAGAATGTGCTCCACTCCTGGCTCTTCTTTCTTGATGGTAGTGAGATCCTTTCCACTTCTGGGATGGCTCATTTTAAGCCTAGTGACATGACAAAGCTGACCAATCCCCAGGTTAGGGCTCCATACACCTTATTTGCATGGTGCCACCCCCACAAGGGTGCTATGTACCTTGTTTATATCATTAGCAAGCTACCCAATCCCCTTGATGGGCCACATAAGCGCTTTACATTTGCATAGTCCCACTCAGTCATCTGGTGGGAATAACAAAGATCATGACTAGAAGAACCATACTAAGTAATTCACTGAACCACAAGTGGTAAAGGCACATTACAAAGGGTTGCATGTCACAGGATAGAACTGGTATTTTGACCACCTTTACAAATAATCTGCCACACAATCCCATTAAACATAAAGATGAATGGAATAAATGGAGAGGTATACCTTATTCATAGACAGGAAGATTTAGAAAGATGAAAAATGTAAATTGTTCCTTAAAGTAATCTATAAATTTCTTTTAATGCCATGAAGTTTCCAGAGGGTTTTTTTTTTTTTTTTTTTTTTTTCTCCCCTGTATGTATGGAACTTGATGGCCTGATATGAAAATGCATAGGAAAGAATAAAGGAGTGACGATAGGGAGTTAAAGGCAAAGAATGTAGATTGGACATTCTTGAACATTTTAATTCCCTAAATTGGACTAAAATAACAGTAAAGTCATTTTGAAATTTTATAAACAAATGAAAACCAAGACAACAGGAGAAAATATAAGAGAAACAAAATGTTCGGAGCTAAAACACAGATAAGAGAAGATAAATATGTTAGCAACTGAGCAGATATGAGGGAAAAAAGAAATCTTAGACCAAAAGCAGTGAAACTTGAGAAACAAGGGGATTAAAATGACAGAGTTTTCAAAGGGCTCAGAAAAGGGCAGAATCAGCTATCTGGAAATAAAGGTAAAGATGGGAGCTAACATAATTATCAGTTGAAATAGCACAAGATGGAGTTAGAGTCTCTGTATAGACAGGTGACTACCCATTAAGAAGAGATTGAAAGTTAATTCTCTGCAGAGAATTAAACCGGTTTCTAGACTGGGGAACACCCGACAGAGTTGAGGGTGAGGAATACCCTGCTGAAAACCAGAGCATTAGTTGACATACGTGCATTAGATGCTGAGACTCATGGTCCTCTCCTGTGCTTTTTCTCCAAAAATTCCTGGGGTCCATGCACTCATCTTCCAGACAGAAGACAATTTGATCAGCCCAAGAAAAAAGACCTAAGACACTAATATTGAAAATCCCCCCAAAGATGACCTAACCAATTCATCTGAGGACAATCCTCACTCATGAACATTGAGCTTCCAATCAGCTTTTTAATCCCTGTTGAGGATGAAAATCAAAGATCTCCAGACATGTGAGGAAGGACACAAACACAAAAGGGAGAGACCCAGTTGAGCAAATGGGAAGAAGCAAGCTAGAAGAACAAAGGTGATTCAGGGAGAAGAGAACTCTGAAATACTACAATTATTGTCCTCAGAGATTTAAGAAAAGGTACTTCAAAGTGAGAACAAGAGGCCAATATTATGAAAAGGAATATTCAGAGAATAGGAATTAACACTGTTGGAAATTGAAAACATAGTAGAAATGAAAAATTCAGTAGAAGGGTTAGAAGGCAAAATTGGGGAAAGAGGGCAAAGGAAAAAGGGATGGAAATTAGAGAAAATAAGAAGACCAGTACAGGAGTTGCAATTATAAGCAACAGAAATTCCATTAAAAGACAACAGAGGAAATGGAGGAGAGGGAAAAAAAGAAAGAGAAAGTAGAAGAAAAGAAAGAAAAACCTCATAGAATTGAAGGACTCAGTTTTGCAGATTTCAAGGACCTAACACAATGGATGAAACATCATTATGAAATTTTAGAACAATGGCTACAAAGAAAAACATCCTATGAGCTTACGAAGATCAGAAAAGCTTTAGACTTTTCAATAGCATGACTGGAATCTTGAAGAAGGTCATGATGATTGCCTTCAAAATTCAGAAGGAAAAGTTCTTCCAATCTAGAAGAATTCCAATCTAGAAGAATTCCCAATTCTGACCTTAATTATCCCTCCCATGACACCCTCTACTTCTCTTCTGGGTTTAGTAATTCATTGTGATGGCCAAGCTATCAATCAATTCAGAAGAGGGAATAGAGATATTATCAGAAATTGTTCTGTTGTTGTTGAGTTGAGTCAGCTCCAACTCATAGTGACCCTATATACACCAGAATGAAACCCTGCCCAGGCCTGTGCCATCCTCACAGTCCTCACTGGGCGTTAGCCTACTGTTGCAGACACTGTCGGCCCATCTCGTTGAAGGTCTTCCTCTTTTTTGTTAACCCTCTACTTTACTAACTTGATATCCTTCTCCAGGGAATGATCCCTTCTGACACTGTGACCAAAGTAAGTGAGATGAAGTCTGGCCTTCATCACTTCTAAGGAGCATTCCGGCTGAACTTCTTCCAGGACAGATTTGTTGACTCTTCTCACACTCCATGGTGTTTTCAGTGTTCTTCACCAACAGCACAACTCAAAGGTGTCAACTGTTCTTCAGTCTTCCATATTTATCATACATTTTTCACATGCATATGAGGTGACTGAAAATACTATGGCTTGGGTTGTTGTTGCTGTTGTTATGTGCTGTTGAGTCAAACCCAACTCAGAGTGACCACTCCTTGAGTTTCCGAGGCAGTATCATTACAGAAGTAGATTGCCCAATCTTCCTTCCGAGAAGTGGCTGGTAGGTTTGAACCGCCAGTCTTCTGGTTAGCACTCAAGTGCTCTAGGCACTACGCTACCAGAGCTTCTATGGCTTGGGTTAGGTACACCTTAGTCTTCAAAGAGACATCTTTGCTCTTTAAAACTTAAAAAAAAAAAAAAGAAAGAAAGAAAAAGTAAAGGCCTTTTGCAGCAAATTTACCCAGTGCAATATGGCATCTGATTTCTTGACTGTAACTGCCATGAGTATTGATTGTGGATCTAAGTAAAATGAAATCCCTGACTTCAATCTTTTCTCCATTTATCATGATGTCGCTTATTGGTCCAGTTGTGGGGATTTTCATTTTCTTTATGTTGAGATGTAATCCGTACTGAAGGGGGTATCTTCATCAGTAAGTGCTTCAAGTCACCTTCACTTTCAGCAAGTAAGTTTTTGTCATCTGTATATTGCAGATGGTTAATGAATCTTCCTCCAATCTTTATGCTGCATTCTTCTTCATATAGTCTAGCTTTTCGGATTGTTTGTTCAGCATACAGATTGAAAAAATATAGTGAAAGGATACAACCCTAACTCACACCCTTCCTGATTTTAAACCATTCAGTATCCCCTTGTTCTTTTCGAATGACAGCGTCTTGGTCTATGTACAGACCTCATGAGTGCAATTAAGTGTTCTGGAATTCCCATTCTTCTCAATGTTGTTCATAATTTGGTATGATCCACACAGTCGAATGCCTTTGCATTGTCAATAAAACAGATAAACATCTTTCTCATATTCTTTGCTTTCAGTCAATATCCATCTGACACCAGCATAATATCCCTCATTCCATGTTCTCTTCCGAATCTGGTTTGAATTTCTGGCAGTTCTCAGTCTATGCATTGATACAACCACTTTAAAAAAGAAAAAAAAAATATTGTGATTTAGGTGAAAGTTTACAGAGAAAATGCATTTTCCATACAGGAATTCAAATACACTTTGTCTCATCTTATGACATTGACTACAATTTCCCACAATGCAACAGGTCTCTTCCCACTTCCTCCCAATAGGTACCTCTTCCCTGTGTCCTTCTCTCCCATGCACTCCTGGCCCCCAAGCTGTCTCCCTATGCATATACAGCCCTTCTATTCTCCCATGACTGATCTCTCCAAGGAGTGTATCTACCTAATGTAAATGTTCAGCTCATATGCCTGTCTTTTGTTTGGCTAGAAGCCACGGGAGTGGGTTCAATTCCAGACGTGAAGGGCAGCTAGGGGTCATAGTCTTGGGGGTTTCACCAGGCTGTATCAGACCAGCAAACCTGGTCCTTTTCTTTTTCTTTTTTTTTTTTTTTGTGATGTTGAATTTTGTTCCACACTATTCTCCCACTCTATCCAGGATCTCCTACATAGATCCCCTCCAAGTGGTTGACAGTGGTAGCCAGGCACCATCTAGTTTTTCTGGTCTCATAGTCATTTAGCCTCAGGATCACATGATGTACCAGTCCCTTGGAGCTCTGGTGGTGTAGTGCCTAAGGCACTTAACTGCTAACCAGAAGGCTAGTGGTTCAAAACCACCAGCCACTCCTCAGAAGGAAGATTGAGCAATCTACTTCCACAGTGATACCACCTCGGAAACCCAAGGAGGGGTTACAATGAGTTGAATCCAACTCGATGGTAGTGAGTTAGATCAGTCGCTTGGAGTAATTGTTTACATGCCTCTTTGGTTTTCCTCATTCTTCTTTTCTCTGGATGAGGAGAGACCCATTGTTGCATCTAGATGGCTGCTTGCAAGATTTTAAGATCCCAGTCACTACTGCCAAAGTAGGATGTGGAACAATGTTTTGTGTAGTATGTTATACCAATTGAGCTTGATGTTCCCTTTGACTGTGGTCCTGAGGCCACAGGTCCAACTACTTGCTCCCTCCGGGTAGATGGCTGTGACCAAGAAGTGACTACAACCTTGTTCCTTGTCAGCTGTACTATATACCTGGAAATTTTTACAGGACATACAAATACATTTGTAGAAACATTGTCTGCCAACTCTGTGCATGGTCATGGGACACTCCTCCCTGCATAGACATACCTAATCATTCAGCCTGTCCATCCATCTATCTACCAGTGATAAACCACTTTTTAATTATCTTCTGCAAAATCTTTCTTTCATGTGATATTAATATTATTCAGTAATTTCCACATTTTGTTAGATCACCTTTCTTTAGGATGGGATCAAATATGCATCTCTTCCAGTCAGTTGGTCAGGTATCTGTCTTCCAAGTTTTTGGGCATAAACAAGTAAGTACCTCCAACACTGCATCTGTTTGTTGAAACATCTCATGGGTATTCCATCAATTCCTGGAACCTTGTTTTTCATCAATTCCTTCTTTATCAGAAGTTGAAGGTGTCAAAATATCAACCTCTCATGTATCCCTTCCCAGGAAAGCCACTAAAGGACATGTGCCTCCCCATTTCCCCTGCTGCAGAATCAGGAGATCAAGCAGTTATAAGAAAGATATGGGATACAGAAAACAGGGGATCCAACATGAGAGAGAGATTTGATGGTGTAGGAAGAGCTCTGGATGACAGTTGATTGTGCACCAGGCTAAGAGGCTTCTGTTTCACACTGAGGAGAGTCAGAAATCTCCAGGAGAGATTTCTTCATGATTGCAAGTGAAAGAATTAGACCTAAACCCTAAAATTTGATAAGTTTGGGACTAATTTAAATATGTGTATATAGAAAACCAGGGAAACATTTTTATCAAAGATTCTACAGAAGAATCCTGACCAAAGGGAGAAATGGAAAACAAAATTTCAAATTCCCATAGAATCCAGAGTTTCTAGAGCCATGGAGACTTAGATGAACCCTTGAAACTGTCACCCTGAGATAATCTTTAAACTTTAAACCAAAAATATCCCCCAAAGTCTTCTTAAAACCAAGCAATAGTTTAGCTTAACTAGTGAAGAATGTCTGTCTTGAGCATTGTTGCTCTTTTAAGAACTATCTATGTGAGGTCAAGTTGGCAACAGCAACTTGAAAGATTAGACAAGAAACTTAGAGGGCAGTCAGTTTGTATTAATGGGGGAGGAACAATTTGGAAATACAAGGTGAGAATGGTTGTACAGATTGAATGAGGCCAATGTCACTGAATTATAGACGTTGTTGAATTGGTGTATGTTGTGCTATGCATGTTTTCAACAATAACAAAATAAAACAAATTATTTTAAAAAAAGAAAACCAGAGGAACAAGTAAACTTGATAATTATTATCTCCAGGATAAACAAAAAGTTGTATGGAAAAAGAAAAGTAATTGTGGTATACTATGGCTATAAACAGGGTTTCTATAGTCATATTAATATTAACCCTCAATATTGATCTAACCAGAATTATGATACAATCACATTGAGAGGTCTGGAAAAGGGAAAGGTGGACATGAGTGGAAGGGGCAGAGAAATTTTCAACAGATCAATGTTCAAACTTAATGATGAAAATGGAAAAAAGTAAGAGGTAAGAATACAAATTCAGCTGTATTATTTCAAAACATAAATACCATAATAATCAGAGTTGGAAACAGTTACCCTCGGGGAAGGAGATCTAGAGGGAAGAGGTAGGGGACTTCTATTTTTCGTATCAAAACTTGTCAACACTGCTTGACCCTTTATGCACATGCGTAATTTTAATTTAAATAAAATCTTTTAAAATATTTTTTTCAATTAAAGAGTAGTAATAATATTGCCTTTTGCCACTCTGTCAGTTTTGAAAAATGATAAAAGTGCCACATAAAAGTAAAAAACCCACCTAGTGTCATCATGTCGATTCCAACTCAGAGCTATCCCTATAGGGTTTTCAAGGCTATAAATCTTTATGGAAATAGATTTCCCCATCTTCCTCCCACTAAGCAGCTGGTGGATTTAAACCTTCTGGTTAGCAGCCAAATGCCTTACCCACTGTGCCACCAGATCTCTTTATATAAGTAAAAGGTATTTGTAAAAATATATGACTGGCGCAGAAGGTGCCCTGGTGGTGCAGTGGTTAAGCAGTTGGCTGGTAACCCAAAAGATCAGTAGTTCAAACCCACCAGGCATTCCATGGGAGAAAGATATGGCAGTCTGCTTCTGCAAAGAAATGCCAGATCTTAATAGAAGAAATAATGTGGACTGGGGGGAGAGAGTATATGTTGTACGTTCTGCACAACTTTTCAGTAAACCTAAAACTGCTCTAAAAATGAAGTCTTAAAAATATATATAGTTTTTGTTTGCACTTGGAACATCACCCCCATTTAGACTTTTGGAGCTAGAAGGAACCTTAGAATCTGACAGTGAAGGAAGGAATAATTTATCCACAGTCATATGCTAATTAGTGGCCTGGAAAGAACTCAGCTTGGGCCAGTGACTTCCAGTCTAGGTACCTTGTCACAACTGTGCCCTGCTCCCTATACTAAGCTTGGGGAAACAAATATCAGCTCACTGCACTGAGAACTGAGCCTCAACAGTCCTCCACCAAACCCAGCTTCCCAAAAACCACACCCATTGCCCTTGAGTTGATTCCAAGTCATGGTGACCCCATGTGTTACACAGTACAACTGCTCCATAGGGTTTTCTCGGCTGTGACCTTTACAGAAGTAGATCATCTGGCCTTTCTTCTGGAGTGTCACTGAGTGAGTTTGAACCACCAACCTTTCGGGTTGTAGTTGATTGCAAATTATTTGCACCACCCAAGGACCTTAGCCTACCTTCAGGAAATGACATTCAGATCTTTTGCTCAGTTTCTCTGCATTTGGACCCCTCATCCAGGAAGGTCATTTAAACTAATGACACCTTCCTACATTGGCCTTTGATGATCACTCCATTAAAGCCTACTACTACTCAGCATTCCGTTTCTTGAAATCCTGTGAAAGTTCCGTGCATTTTGTAAGTTACATCTGGTGCTGACTTTAGAACCCACACTCTTGTACTGAATGAAAATGGCACGACTGGGAGTTGGGGGTTTGGACTTCTGAGAAGTACTTCTAGCCCTCCCAAATGGGCACAGGATGTCCGGCCACGGTCGGCTTCCTCCGTCACAGCAGAGAAAGCCAATCGAAACATGGCATCTTGCCAAACCTCTGGAACCATGCTCCGATCCAGGCCTGGGGCAAAAGGCAGAGCTGTGCCAAGTTCTCCACAGCTCCGCTCCTGCTGGGCTCGTGTCCTAGAAGTGTCCTGGCCTCCTTTTTGGTTATGAGACATCAATCATCTTGTGATTCCTGACGCTGGTCAGAGCCCTTGGAGCTACGGACCCTTCTCCCTTGGTCAGCTTGCCTCTCACTCTCCTGCCCAGGAAGGCTGGTTTGCAGCATCTGGAAAAGCATTCATGGGCTTTTTTGTGGTCTCCTAGTGCCACGTCCTCCACTGACTGCTGTAGCCCGAAGGCACTCAGGAAAGACAACAAGGAGGCCCATTCGCATACTTCCCTGGGGCTTTCCTCCCCCCATGCCTCAGAACCCAAAATTGTTTGTGTTGGTGCCATGACAGAAAAAAAAAAGTTGTCCCTGTTGTCTGAAATTCCTCCCCCAGCAGTCTTTACGGCAAAGCTTGACAAACTGAATAATCATAGTGTGAATGACATTTTCCTGCACAATATTTCACTGGGCTTCTGCCGACTGGCTCTGGCCTGCTATACAATTTATCATCACTACCTTCTTAGAAAGGAGCAGGGGAAATGAATTGACTTTCTGTTTTTGCATGTGGGGAAACTGAGGCTCAGGGAAGCCAAAGATACTCCCAACTGTGGGGAAGTAGTCAGAAAAGTCAGAGACACTTTGCAGGGCTCGTCAGAGAAAATGCACATGGATGAGACTGCCTTCCCCTGACTTTCAGGATGCGTACAGTTCATAGGTGCTGAGGACACCATGGGTGGGGATTCAGAAGACAGAGGAGCTGGAGAAGGATCCCTCTGCAAAATTATTTGAGTGACACCAAATTTATATATGCACCACAGCCTCCATGTCTAGAATTTGTATTGGTGCCTCAAGACCTAGTCCAAGTGACCCCCAACTCCCAGAAAGTTTCCCTAAGTCCTCCAAAGAGATAGAAGCATTCTCTTAAATATAGCCTGAACCACGCCCTAGTTCTTTACTGTTCTCAAATTCATTCCTCTTAGTCTTCCTCATTCAACTTGATTACTAGCTGTTTCACAAGGGCAGGGACTGTGCCCTAGATTTTGGAAACCCCAGCCCTACTGGGTTGTCTCATTGTTTGCCAAAGGATGGTGTCATGAACAGAGCCCCAGGGGCAGGATCAAAGAAAGCAGTCATTTGGGACTTGGGGAAAAGCACTTTAATTTTCCAGAAGAACCGACTGGGGGAAAATATCAATGTCTGGAATGGTTGCAAAGAAGTGTGCTTCCTCCTCAGGTCACGGAAAGTGGCTCTGATGTTAGCCGCACACACAGAGAATGGGTCCGTGGGGAAGTACTGGTCGCCAGGCTGAGGCAACTCACAGGGAGATTGCTACCCTATAGTGTATGTACATCTGGTACCAATCTAATTAACTTTGCAAGCATTGGAACTTTCTTGCAGCTCCCCACCTAGCAACGTCCATCTGTGCCCAAGCCCACATCCCCGTGATCATCTGGAACACCAACCTGAGAACCTCTTTCCACCTTCATGTCCCATCCTCACAGCCCTCCAATGGCCACTTCCCTGGTACTATCCACAATAGATGCTCAGATTCCAAATCAGGGGACCAACCCTGCACAAGTGAGCTCCCTTCTCTGGTCGTCAGGATCTGTATTTGTAAAACAAAGGGATGGCACTAGAAGATGTCTGAGGGACACTCCTGCTCCCAAAATTGTGTGGTTCTAGAATGGCAGGTCTGGTGGCAAAGCACCTGAGGTATTTAAGTGCTAACCATGGGCATATGGCTGGCAGTTCAAACCCACCAGCCACTCCTCGGAAGGAAGACTGGGCAATCTACTTCTGTAGTGATACTGCCTTGGCAGCCCAAGGAGAGGTCGCTATGAGTTGGGTCTGACTCGACGGCACATAACAACAACAACAACTGCCTCTGAAACCCAAGGAGGGATAGCTATGAGTCGCTACTGACTCAACGGCAATGAGTTTTTTAGAACGGCAGGTGGTATATGGGTTTGGTTTTCCTTTCATTGGTTTTCTGGTCTGTGTGTTTGGCCCATTTTTACCTGAAGAAGGTAATACAATTATCTACATCAAGTATCCTACAAGTGGAAAGTGACTATATATCCTCTCCCAGGGAGAGCTGTTGGGGAGAGGGGGCTCAAGCTGCCCAAAGTAAGTGTGAAACATCTTTGGAGTCTCTAATTCCTCTAAAAAACCCAATAAGTTTTGCATTCTGCTCTATATTATTAAACCCACTGCCAACAAGTCGATTCTGATTAGTAGTGACCCTATAAGACAGAGCAGAACTACCCCATAGGGTTTTCAAGGCTGTCATCTTTCTTGATGACAGGCAGACTACCACATCTTTCTCCCAAGGAGCAGCTGATGGGTTCAAACCACCAACCACCAAACCACCAACAGCTGAGCACTTTCCTCACTGCACCACCAGGGTTCCTTCTATAATACTACTGAATAATAATTTCTATTTCAGTGTGATAAGTGTATGAGAGATGTAGGTACATATGAGCATTTGAGCTAAACCCATCACTGGCCAATGTCTCAGATAATAAATAGACTTTGGGGACCTGCATCGGTTGACTTTCAGGGGTGCTAATAAAGTGGTGATAAAATGGAGCTCTGGTAGCATAGTGCTTAAGGCACTTGACTGCTAACCAGAAGGCTGGTGGTTCAAACCCACCAGCCACTTCTTGGAAGGAAAGTTGGGCAATCTACTGCCTCGGCAACCCAAGGAAGGGTCGCTATGAGAGGGGCCGACTTGACGGCACATAACAACAACAACAACAATAAAGTGGTATAACGAGTCCCTTGTAGCCATGGTCTATGCCTGTCTCCAAAGGACTTGGATTTTTCAAATTAATCTTGGAAACAAGAATAAACATAATCCCAGTTTGTCACTGAGCCAGATCCTACAGGTATTGTTTGGTTGGTACCTAAGACACAATAGTATCCACTAGGAAAGGAGGGTGGTCATGGCCATTGCACGGGAAAAGCCAGGGTCTGGGCAAGGCTTCAGGTGCTGCATTCCATTTGCTGGGCTGCAGGAACATGCAGCCTCAGCCCATTTTGGCCCGGTGTTTGCTTATCTCCCTGCTGTGCCAGGACATTCACCACCACTTTCCCCCCTGGTGATGACCTGCCAACCCTCCTATGTGTCTCCTAGGCCCTGTCTGTGGTTGCCCTCTGGTGGCCCCATACTGGAAAAGACTGGAAAGCCTTCATAGCCGAGAGGACAAGGAGGAGGGGGGGCAAGGGATTCGGTGGCAGACTTTCTTCTCCCAACCTCCTCCTTCGCCAACACAAACTCAAGCCTTCCCCAAGGGATTTTGCAGTGTATTCAGAGTTTGCAGAAGAATCATTTTCATTCCTAATCTGATACCCTTCCTTCTCTCAATTCTAATGATTCATAAAATCAAACCGCACAAGAGGCCTGGCATTCAGGACTGCATATGGCAGAGTAGTCCTGTGGAGCCCTGAGGGTAGTAACTGTTCAAAAGGGGAGGCATAGGCCAAGGAAGGAGGGAAACTGAGTAAAGAGGCAGCCTTGAATTTTCCTTCTGGGGACCCATTTCTCCTTTGCAGCTACCTCCCCTCCTCCCCCCGCCACCCAAGTTGCATCCCTCTGTTCC
The DNA here is from genome assembly GCF_000298275.1 of Orycteropus afer afer. Classification (NCBI taxonomy): domain Eukaryota; kingdom Metazoa; phylum Chordata; class Mammalia; order Tubulidentata; family Orycteropodidae; genus Orycteropus; species Orycteropus afer. The sequence continues at coordinate 4,390,958 of NW_006921700.1, read as the reverse complement.
TATTCCTTCTGTGCCCCCCACAGCTGGGGTCTCAATAGAAAAGAACAATGCACTCTCTTGAGGGTCTTAAGAAATATTTGTTAAATGTACTAAATTCATTGCTGCCCAGTCAATTCCAACTCATAGCGATCCTACAGGACAGAGTAGAACTGCCCCATAGATTTCTAAGGCTGCAGTCTTTATGGAAGCAGACTGCCACATCCTTCTCCCATGGAGCAACTGGTGGGTTTGATCAGCGCTGAGTGCTTAACCACTGCACCACTGGAGCTCCTTTAAATGCACTGGGGAGAACTGTTTCTGGGGGAGAGTGCTCATTTAGATAGAATTATCACTCTAGCTGAAGGTCGTATACTCCTCACCCTAGGCAGAGGCCATCTACTCTTTCTTTCTCAACTAAAGGGATGGTCTTTGTCCTTCCTATAAGGTCTGCTGCTGGCACCAGCGACTGTCAATGCCCATCTGTGGCCAAGCTGAAATCATGGCTGTACTTATTTTTTGTCCCAGGCCTCCAGTCTTCACATTTTCTATGCTCTTTCCTTAACAGTTCCCTCCCTCGGGGGACTCCCCTCTTCCATTGTCTTCATATTTCCTTCCTTCTCCTCATTCTCAAAACTTGCTCTCCCTCATCTGAAAATCTATGTGCTGATGCTCAAGGGTCTTTCTTCTGAGGAGATTTGCATTTTCTTTCCTATCTCCCTTTTGGAAAAGTTCAGAAATCTAAAGGCCTAGATTTTCATTCCTACCCTGACATTGTTGCCCACGTGACTTTGGACAAGCCACTCTCCTGCTCTTCGGTAGGGAATTGTCTAGGCCAATGGTCCTCAACTTGCTGCACATTAGAATCACCCAGCAAAGTGTCTTTAAAGTACCATTTGTTGCCTGGGCCCAATTCCGGGCAGTCTGGTTCTGTTGATACGAGGTAGGACTCAGCCATCTGGATTTCTTATAAATTTTCTAGACAATTCCAATGTGCAGTAGAGTTAAGGCCTTATTTGTGGGACCACCATTCAGTAGCAGGTTAATGGTTTGGATGGGTCAAGAACAGGACATCTCTGAGGGCCCCCAGGCCTGGCTGCTACTATTGGCCATTTATGAAGTCAGTCTTGGATTCTGTAAGTACATATGGAAGGCCATCTGGAACCAAGAGAAAAAGCACAGGATATCATGGGTTGAGATAATTAAGGGCAAAGTCATTTTATAAAGACTCCAAGCACAGCCCTTTCCACTCTCTGGAAGGGTGAGATGGTTTATATCAGATCTGGAATGACTGAGCATCAGGGAGCATCATGCTCAGCAGTGGGTCCACCTCAGAACTAATGACAGTGTTTATAGGGAGAGTACAGGGGCCTGAGTCCAGACAGCTCCAGAGCTGGCTTGGCTCTCCCCATCCACCTCTCCATATGTCCAGAAGACGTAGCTAGACCCTCTTGCATATTGGCAAACTGTACAGACTCTTGACCCAGGCTTTGTTGTTGTTGTTAGGTGCTGTCTAGTCAGTTCTCACTCACAGCAACCCTATGTACAACAGAACGAAACACTGCCCAGTCCTGCACTGTCCTCACAATTGTTGCTGTGTTTGATCCCACTATTGTGGCCACTTGTCAGTCCATCTCATTGAGGGTCTTCCTCTTTTTCACTCTTTACTTTACCAAGCATGGTGTCTTTCTCCAGGAAATGGTCCATCTGATAACATATCTAAAGTACATGAGACAAAGTTGCATCATCCTTGTTTCTAAGGAGCGTTCTGGCTGTACTTCTTCCAGGATAGATGTTTGTTCTTTTGGCAGTTCATATTCAATATTCATATTCAGTATTCTTCTCCAACAGCAAATTCAAAAGCATCTGTTCTTCCATCTTTTATAATCATTGCCAGTTTTCACATGCCTATGAGGCCATTGAAAATACCATGGCTTCCTGGATTAAAATTCTGACGCTACCACTTACTAGCCATGTAATCTCACACAAGTTACTTAACCCCTCTGTGCCTCCATTTCTTTGCTTATAAAATGGAAATTATAACAGTGCCTAACTCTAAAGTTGTTTTGAAGATTAGATGAGTTGGTACCTGACCAGGGCCTGGTACTTTAAAAATGCTCAATAAATGTATGAAGAGAAATGTCATACTGAAAACCTGACTTTTCATCCCAGCTGTGTGTTGTTGGACAGTTGACCTCACTCCTCTGTGCTTAGTGCCCTCTATTCTAAGACAAGGGGTAGGACTAGCTCCTTACTCTAAACTCCTCCATGGCTTCCCATTGACCTCATGACAAAGTTCCATCTCCCTCATTTGGCTGCAATGCCATTCATGCCCTCAGCACATCCCCTTCTCTCCAACCTGATTCATACATTGATTCCCTCACTCTCTCTTGCCTAAGCTGTTAAAGGCTGGTGAGTGGTCTTATAAAACATCAATCAGAGGGCCCTGGAAAGAAGATGGCAGACTAGGCAGAAAGACTGCACAGATCTTCTTCAACAAAGAAAAGGGAAAACAATTAACACAAACACAGAAGATAATCCTGGACCCCTGAGCCTTGAAAGGAAGGATATAGAAGTGGACTAAACCCCAACTAGCAGAAGAATTTGCATGAAAATACCATAAAAGGAGACATACAGAGCTGCGGTCTGGCAGCGATCCTGAGCGATCCTGATGGCATGGCACAGACAGCTTGGAGAGTGCCGAGTGGTGGTAGGATCTAAGAGTTAACCTAAAAATCAGCCCTGCTAGCCAGGGACTGCATGGAGGACTGCTCTGGTGGCTGGGGAAAAAGAGGAGAAGGAGAAGAGAAAGGTGGGCTGAGCTGCAGACTTTTGCCTGTTTGGAGGGTGCCGCCATTTTGAATGTTTACAAGTGGCTTGACCATTTTGGATATTTAAAGAGACAGCACTCTCCCAGATTCCAGAGGCTTAGGAACAGGTTCTGCTTGCCAGCAACCCCAAGGACACTCCAGACCTGCACAACTGAAAAGGTGCGACATTCCTCTTGTTACTCTTATATCCCACACCCACTTGGTGAATTGAGGTGTGGCCATCCCCCACTCCCACCCACCTTCTGGGTCTGCAGGAACTCCATCAGTCTGTGTGCTCAGATGGAGCCTGGATGCCCTGCCCTGTCCTCCACTAATTTTTTTTCTCTTTTTTTATTTATATATTTTTTCTTTTTCACTTTCTTTATTTCTGGTGTTTAGTTTGCTTGTATTTGTCTGTTTCAAAACTACTATTATTAATAATAATTTTGTCCTTTTTACTATTATTCTTTATTCTTCCCCTCCCAGATCCTAGTTTTCAGCTTTTTTTCTTTTCCCTGTTCCTGCTTGAAATTTTTTATTTTAATTTAATTTCCCCCCTTTTTTTTTCTCATGATAAACCCCATTCCTTGCTTTTCCTTTTGCATTTTTACTATTTTTTCTTCATTATTCTCCTTCTCTACTTTTCTTCTCTTAGTGCCCTATCCCCAGATACTGCAGGTTTTCTTGTTTTTTTCTTCTTCTTTCTCCCTTTTTCCTTTTTTTTTTTTTTTT
>NW_006921700.1:4368311-4382005 GCF_000298275.1 Orycteropus afer afer | reverse complement strand
TTGAACCTGTGGACTTGGGACCATAGTCGCAGGGGACATCAAGCTCAATTGGCATAACATACTATACAAAACATTGTTCCACCTCCTACTTTGGCGAATAGTGACTGGGATCTTAAAAGCTAGCAAGCAGCCATCTAGATGCAACGATGGGTCTCTCCTCATCCAGAGCAAAGAATGAAGAAAACTAAAAATTAATGGAAAAAATTAGTCCTAGTGACTGGTATACCATCTGCTCTGCAACTTATATGACTATGAGACCAGAAGAACTAGATGGTGCCAGCTATCACTGTCATTCACTTGGAAGGGGATCTATGTAGGATAGAGAGGGAGAACAATGTGGAACAAAACTCAAAATCATTTGAAGAAAAAAAAAAGGGGGGGTGGTTTGCTGGTCCTATAGAGCCTGGTGGAACCACTGAGACTATGGCCCCTAGCTGCCCTTCAGGTCTGGAATTGAACCTGCACCTGTGGTTTACAGCCAAACAAAACACAGGCATACGAGCTGAACATTTACCTGAGGTAGATACACTCCTTGGAGAGAACAATCATGGGAGAAAGAAGTGCTGCTTGTGCATGGGGAGACAACTCAGGGGGCAGGAGAGCATGAAGAGATGGACACAGGGAATAGGTAACTATGGGGAGGAAGTGGGAGGGGAGCTGTTGCATTGTGGTAAACTGTGGTCAGTGTCATGAGACAAAGTGTATGTGAACTGCTGTATGGAAAGTGAATTTGGTCTGTACATTTTCACCCAAATCACAATTAAAAAAAAAAAAATCATCAATCAGATGAGGCCAGCCTATGCTCAGATCCTTCCAAGGGCTCCCTGTGCCACTCAGAGAGAAACCTAAAGTCCTGTGCATGATCTATCAAGCCCTATACAATCAGACCTCAGCTCCTCCTACTGTCTCTCTCTGGATCTCTGCACCCAGCTCCCTGGCCTCTTTGCTCTTTCCCAAGATGCCAGCCCTGTCCTGCCTGTGGGCCTTTGAACTTGCAATTCCTTCTGCCTGGAACACTTCCCTCAGAGAGGAACTTGACTCTCTCTCCCATCTCTCTCAGGGCTCTGCTCTGCTTCTCCATAAAATAGCACACTGCTCCACCTCCTGTATTCCCAACCCTGCATTATTTTTCTTAATAGCCCCATCACTATCTGATAAATATTTGTTTACTGTCTGTTTTCCCCTTCCACAATTAAGTTCCCAGAAAGCAGGGACTTTGTTTTGTTCACTGATGTGTTCCTAGCTCCCTAGTTGTTATTGACAGGTGCCATCTAGTTGATTTTCGTCCCTGAAACATAATAGGTTCAACTCAAATAATGTGTTGAATGATGAATGAAGCTTGCTTATCTAACAGAGAAAGTTACGTTTTTGCAAGGAACTCCCAGGGAAGACCTATCTTAATCTGAAAGAATTAACTTCATTTATAGAAAGTGTTAAGCAGGAGGCAGACGGGTGGGGAAGATATTTTCATAGCAGTGGGAACATTCCTTGTTAGTGGTCCTCAGACCACATGACTTAGGCAATGCTCACTGCCTGTGAACCAACAGAGCAGAAGACCTTGGAAAGCCATTTAGCTCTTCCCCCATCCCACCTGAGGACCAAACCCTGAGTTCAAGCTGATGGTCTCACCAGTCTAAAAGCTCTCCGGCAAAGGAGACACACTCCCACCCACCACTCTGGGAATTTCACCTGGGTAAGACAGAAACCGAAGTCCTATGTGGTGCATATGATTAACACACTCAGCTGCTCAGTGAAAGGCTAGAGGTTCAAGTCCACTCCAAGGTGCTTCAGAAGATCTACCCGGCAATCTACGTCCAAAATATCAGCCACTGAAAACCCTATGGAGCACAGTTACTCTGACACACATGGTGTCACCATAAGTGTTGGAGTCCACTTGACAGTAACTGGAAAGGACAGAAACGATGCATCCTGGGTGGTTAGGCTGGGCTCTTTTCCCCTGGGCAAGAGTGACTCTTTGTACTTACTTCTTTTTTGTTTGTCTGTTTTCATTTTTATTGTGATTTGGGTGAAAGTTTACAGAGCCAATTTATTTCCCATATAGCAGTTGATATACATTTTGTTTCATGGCATTGACTTTTTACTTATTTCTGCACCGCATTGCTTGAACACTTGGTGGCTTCCAAAAAGAAGCCACGTAGTTCAATAGTGGATCTCTGGGGGGAAATTCCACCCTTTAATTATCCTCACGACTGTTCTGAAAATAGAGTCCATATATTGAAAACTTAATTCGGTTAATGTTCCCAATATAAATAAATAACATAAAGTGTAAGGGCATTCTCTTGCAGGCAACTGATGACAGTGTTCCTCGGCTCTCTTTAAAGCACACTTCCTGGGAAGAGCCTAAGCTCTGCTTTTACCAAGCCTACTGAGAAGTCCCCACCCCAAGGAACTACACCGAGTTTGCTTGAACATACTATGCTCCGGGGAGGAGCTTAAAGGGGCACTGAGGAGTATCTGCCCACCCATCCAGCCTCCCAGCTTGGTGCTCTTCATCCAATCACCAGCACCAAGGGGAACACAAGAGCCTCATGGTCCCCAGAAGCCCACGGGGCTTATGTTCCCTGTAGATGGGCAAGGAATGCACACATAAAACAGACGAAGCAAGATGGAGAACAATTATGCAATCACAACATAAACAACTAGCTTTATGAGACACAGTGAGAGTATTGTGACAGTTCCAGAGAGAAAAAGATCAGAGTGAGCTGGAGTCATTCTGGAAGATTTCAAGGCCCAATTGAAAGCTCACTTCTTCCACGAAGTCTTCTCCACAGCTAGAGATGTTCTTCCCTTTAGCGTTTCTATTGCATAAATCTTCTGTACCTTCGGCCAGGGGTAATGAGTGGTCACCTCCTTCTCTTATGGTTTATATAGGCCCAGGTAGAATCACTCCCCCAGGGAAGGCTGCTCTGACCTGGGCACGGTAGCCTTTCTGTGCACTCCATCAGTTCCCAAGCTTCCCTCCATTGTGTCACTGATCACATTGGAGTGGAACTGCCTGGCTACACATCTGTTTCCCTCACCAGGGCTCACGCACTGGGAGGGGAGGAGCCATGCTGGTCTGGCTCATTGCCATGCAGTGCCTAGGGAGTAACTGGACCATGATGGGCTCTCAATCAGTATTTGTTGAATGAAGTAGTCTCCCTACTAGATTGCAAAGTCCTAGCTATACAGGGCCATGTCTTATACTTCTTTGTACTCCCAACAGTCCCTACCACAGTGGTAGCGTTCTGTAACTATTTGCTGGTGAAATTAATGATTGAAAGGAAGACTTCACAACAGAGGAGGTATTTGAATTGGGTCTTCAAGGATGAAGCAACCCAAAAAGTCCCAGGAGGAGTCACTGTAATTAAGATCCCATCTACTTCTCACTGTGGTCCAACATTCCTGAGGGAGGTGAGGGAGACCTTCCGGAGTAATGGAGAAGGCCACCCAGAGGCACAATAGAGGTAAACCTGCTGCCTCCATTCTGGGTCAGGCACCAGCTTCATACATACCCATGGGTCATTCTTCTGTCCTCAGAGCCCAGCACAGTGCCTGGCACATGGTAGGCACCTCATAAATACGTACTGGACAGAGTTGAATGTCTCAAATCCACTATTTAGTATTTTGCACCCACAAGGCTGGCACATCCAAGACCTTGGGCTTAAAGGACATGTGTGCAGGACTGGGACCCCAAGCACAAATGCCCCCAATCCGCTGAGCTAGATTCTACAGAAGTAAAAGAGTTCTAAGACTCTGACAACCACACAACCTTGTGAGCAGTAACATTTGCTCTAAAGGCCTGTCACATAGAAGACCTAGACGTGGGAGCTGTCCCCATACAATTGAGCTGTGAGGGGTCCAGCCCAGTCCCACGTGGGACACATGATCCAGATGAGGATGGGTGGGCAGAGGAGAAGATGGAAGAAGCCTGGGCTCCAAGGAAAGGAGGGTCCATAAATCAGAGCATGGGAAAGGAGGTTCTGAAGACCTCACAGGATTTATCCTCTTGGGGTTTTCCAGAATCTTAGTGAGTTGTGGGTCACCCCAGTTTCCAGAATTAGAAAATCTCATTTATCTCCAGAGAATTCAAGCTATGAGTAGTTTGAGCTGGGGATATTCCAAACTCAGGGCAGTGACTGCAGAGAGGAATAATGTTATCCTTTCATGCTGCCCACACCTTCCACCCCTCCCCGCTAAAATAAATAAGGAGAGAGAGAGAGAGAAAGAAAGAGAATAAGTGAGAATAAGCAGTTCAGGTTTTTGTCTCATCTCCTCCACTCCATACAGGAAAGTCCCCTTTGGTTCACCAGATGATGTAGGGGCTGCTAGTAGGAGATTCCTTCTGGGCACTGGTTGCCAAGTTCCTGCAGCCTAGAGAGCGACTATGGGCTGGTCTACAGCATCTATGTCCTGTGCTCCATGCATAATTTGGGGACCATGGGTAAATATGGGCAGAGACCAGGCTGGGCACCTTCATCTCCACCCTATGCCTTTGTCCCTACCACTTCCATAGTGGCTGCCAGGATTTGCTGAAAGCCTTATCCCTACCAGCCTAGAGACCAGATACTCCCAACACTCAGCCCAGGCAAGCTCCCCACCCTATAAGGCTTGCTTTCTGATGGGTGGCCCCAGGCTGTAGCTCTGCCTCTTTTATTAATTGGTTGGAGCCTGAGTTCCTCAGGGTGTACAATAGGAACAGCTGCAGTGACCCCTCCCTCACTACCTAGGGGCTGTTAGCACAATCCAGGGAGACACTGGGTGTGCAGGTCCAGGGCAATCCACTGAGGGCCTCCAGGTTAATTATTATCATTACCTCTGCTTCACTGAGGAGGGCAGGGGAGGAAGGGACACCATGTGCTCAGACAGGCCTGCAACAATCAGATGAGGCCAGCTGGGATCTGTTTCTCCTGGCTTAGCAGGTCTGCAAGCAGAAAGACAGGAAGCATGACCAGGCAGGGGCCCATCACACAGACTATTTGGTCCAACTGGCTAAGAGAGGGCAGTGAGGGGGACTGGTTCCCTGAATTGGTATGGCCTTGGACTCAGGACCCTGACCACAGGCTGGCCATGGCATTAGCCTTTAGTGGCCCAGGCAGGTAGGATGAGCAGGAAGGAGGTCCTTGGGGAGCCCACCAGCTTGCTCTCTGAGCTTCTCTGCGGTGGAACAGCCTTAGAGTGCCTCTCAAAGTGCAACCAAGGTTGAATCCAAACAGCACAAGTGCCCCTTGACACCACATATCCTCTGGGGTCGATCTCTACATTTCTGCTACCTGCCCTTTGGAAAGCATCAGTGACCTTCTTAAGGACAGAAAAGACATCAAACTGAACTGAAATGCCTATTGAGTGCCCACTGGAGGCTGGCACTGCTGAGAATGCACAAGGAAATCAGATGTAGTTCCTTCTCTCTAAGCAATTCCAAACCAGTGTGAATGCTTGGCCAGAAGGGTGGCAGGAGGAGCAAAGCAGCATACACCTAAGTGGCTGCCACACAGGGCAGAATGCAAGGTTAGAGAAGACCAGGAGAGTGCGATGAGCCAAAGACACGGGGCATTCCTATATGTTTGGGGGGGCTGGGGGTCAGAGAAAAGGTCCCTAGTTGGCACCAATGGTTTTTGCTCAACAACTTACCTAAAGGTTGGTGGTTCAAATCCACCAGTGGCACCATGGAAGAAAGGCCTGGAAATCTGTTTGCCTAAAGATTATAGACAGAAAAACTTGGTGGAGGAGTTCTCTGTCGTACGTGGGGACTGCTGGGAGCTGGAATCTGCTCAGTGGCAATGGTGTTGGTTTTCAGGAAGGTGCTGGTGGAGCACTATGCACTGCATGAGAGATAGGACTGAGCAGTGGTTCAGCTCTTGGGCTGGGTTTTGGGTTTTGACTTTGCCATTCCATCAAGTAAGTAATTTTGAACTCTCCAAGCTTTCAGTGTCTCACCTGTAAAATGGGAAATATAACAATACCTGGTCACAAAGTGGCTATGATGACCATTTGAGATTATGTTCATAGCATTGAGCAAGATGTCTGCTGCAAAGCAAGCTTCTCAATGAACATCCACTATTATAGTGGATGGGTGGGATTTGAACTTACAGAGATGGCAGACCAGCTAGATAAACCAAAATTTTGCCAATCAGCTGAGGTTTTAAGCTACTCAAATTAAAATCTCATTTTAAATAACCAGCAGAATTTTTTAAATGACTTCAGTGCAGAAATGTTTGGAAAAATGAAATTTTGTTTTAAAAAATGAAAATCTGTCTCTGCTTTCCTGTTTTCAAGTCTGAGTTTCCTATTCTTACCTCAGTTATCTATTCAGCACTTCCTTATTCAGGATGCTATGCTAGGAGTTGGGGGATGCAGAGAGATCAAGCAGTCTCTAACCTCAAGGAGTTCACAATAACACCTTAATGTGTGCAGATTTTATGTGGGAGGAAGGGACAGTTCAGGGGTCCTTGGATGCCTAGGCCAGACTCCACTCAAAATCTCCAGGACATGGCTACAGATGGGTCCACCCACCTCCTACCCCAAAACCCCATGGTGCACAGACCAGCATCTTCTGCCACAGTCACCAGCAAATGGGCAGGTGTGAGCTGCTGGAGGTAGGCATTAGTGGTCTGGTGAGAAATTCCCAGACTCCAAGGCAAAACTTTCCCAGCCAGCCTTCCTTACTGAATTTAAAATTAACAGCCCAGCTGTAAAGAGTGTTTTTACTGTGCTTCTGACTGAGGGAACAGCCTGTGAAGATCTGACCTTGGCTTTAACCCTCACCCACTCTTACCACAGACCAGAGCCTCAGAAGGCATTAACCCTCAGACCACTGAACTACTGCTCGTCAGCAAAAGACTTCCAGCTGTAGCATATTTCTTGGGTTTAGCTAAAGGGGGTGTACACCATGCCATAGTTAATGTGAGTTGCCATGGAGTTGGCCCCTGACAAATGGTGACCCCGTACACAATGGAAGGAAATGCTGCCCAGCCCTGCACATGACTAGTCCCCATGACGAGCTAAGAATTAGACCATTGGGATACATAGGGTTTTCACTGGCTGATCTGCAGAAGCAGATCACCAGGCCTTTCTTCCTCGTCTTAGTCTGGAAGTTCTGCTGAAACCTGTTTGGCATCATAGCAACACACAAGCTTCCACTGACAAACGGGAGGAGGTTGCACTTGAGGTGCATTGGCCAGTAATAGAAGCTTGGTTTCCCACATGAAAGGGGAGAATTCTACCATGGAACCACCACAGCCCCCAGGGTGAGTCACAGCACTCCCTGCTCTGTGAGGCAGCTCGTTGTGCTCTAAGACAAATTCTCCCATTATCCCTGTTTCACAGATAAGGAAACTAGGACTTAGCAAGGTTAACCAATCTATCCAAAGGTCATGTGGCTGAAATGAGGCAGAGGAGGGGTGCTTATCAGAGCTGGACACTAAAGCCTGTGTTTTCAACCATTACTCTCAAAGAACAGTCAAGCCAAGGAGCTCTGGTCATGTAGTGGTGAAGGCATTTGACTGCTAACCCAACGGTCAGTAGTTCAAACCCACCAGGCACTCCGCAGAAGAAAGATGAAGCAGTCTGCTTCTGTAAAGATTTATAGCCTTGGACACCCAATGGAGGCCACTATGAGTCCGACTCAACGGCAGTGAGTTTGGTTTGATTTAACATACAAGCCTATGCTGTTTTAAGAAGCTGTTAAGGGATTTTGACAATTTTCTTTGATTCCTTCTGTATTACTGTAGCAGAGATGTGAATTGTATAAAGCAAAGTAAGAAACTCACATCCCAGGAATTGTATCTAGCCAGAAGTTATGGTGTTTTTTGTGTGTGTGTGTGTGTGTGTGTGTTTTGTAACATTAGAAATTTTAATGCATCAAATACCAATGCAAATTACATTTTTGGATTGCTCTGCAAAAACTGATTGTTCACATAACACATTCCTCATTTACATTATTTTTTGTCCATATGTTTGTATTCTGGGTTATTAGCATTCTCGCATTTAATTATTCACTCATTCATTCTGCAAGTATTTATGAAGCACCTGACACTGTGTACCTGCAGGCAGGGCATTGTGATACCTAGTCCCCACCTTATAATTTGGTGGAGACACAGGCAATCACAGGATGATGACGGGGCATGAAGCATTGCACTTTAAACATATTCTAAAAAAGACTCACAACACATCACTTTTCCTAATTCTCTTCCAGAAAAGATCAGCATGACTTTGTCAAGGGGCTCATCTACTGAAGCTGCTTCTAAGTGTGTTGCAGGAAAGACTAGGGGACAGTCATAGATTTTCTTTAGGAAATGATTATGTCAGAGTAGTCTCATAAGGTAGGGTATAGAGAAACACTTTGAGGGAGGACATGATGGCACTTTTTGGGGTGAGATCAAAGTGGAGAGTGAAATAAAGTGACCATTGAAAAAGGATGCTTAACTTTGCAAACCCTAAATCTGGCCTTGTAGACCTTGCCGTGTCCCATCAGGCCTTGCACTCGAGGAAGATGGGCCAATCTCCCGAAGCTCGGAGGCTGGACCAACAAAAGCTGTCTGCCACGCCAGCCTCCCTCCCTTGATGCTCTATAGATCTTGCTGCTGGAAAAATGAACTTCCTGCCTTTAAATGCCCTTCCCTCTTTTACATCTTAGTTGTCCTCCTTTCTTTCTTTTACTGCTACCTCTCTCTTCCTTTTACTCTCTTTTCATTTCCTTTCTCCCTTTTTTTATATTCCTCTCCCCTTTTCCCTGTTTTAACACTCCCCTAAATTTCGTTTCACAAGTTTTAAGCATGAAAAGGTAAAAATAAACCACATTTACAACCCTGTGTTGTTGTTGTTGTCTTCAGCTGCTCTGGACTTGACCCCTGCTCATGGTGACCCCATGTGTACAGAGCAGAACTAACTGCTCCACAGGGTTTTCAATGACCCTTCTTTTTTTCTTTTTCTTTTTATTTTAAGAGCTTGTTTTACATTCAAAGTCACGCATACATTTAGTGTCATTCCCCATTCGCCATGTCCAACCCTAACCCAGTCTCCTTCCCTCCCTACCCTGCAACCTTCCCCCTGTGCCCCTCATAATTATGCACTCCTGTTTGTCCTGCATTTCCTTAGTTTGAATGTTGGTCTTTGGTGTCCCATGGTTTATTGCTTTAAGGAATGTATTACCATTGAGTATGTGGGTGCGGCATCCTGGGTTGAGTGGTCTGCAAGTACATCTTGTTAACTATTGGGCTGAAAGCCCGCCCCTGGGGGTGAGTTTTATTACAGGTGTCAAACGTATTTCAGGGCCATAGTATTGGGAGTCTCACCAGACTCCATCTGACCAGTAATTCTGGTCATTATTGAGTTTTTGGATTTTGTTCCATGTTTTCCCTCCCACTCTATCCAGGATCTCCAGATTTGATCCTTTACTGAGTGGTTGGCATTGGTAACCAGGCACCATCCAGTTCTTCAGGTCTCGAGGGCCATCGTGTCCTAGGGCTGATTGCTTCTAAATGTCCTTGTTTTTGTTTTGTTTTGTGCATTCTTCTACACTTCTGACGCTAAATCATTAGCTGCATCCTAGATGGCTGCTTGAAAGCTTTTAAGACTCCAATCGCTACTCACCAATGTAGGATGTGGAGCAACGCTTTTATGTATTTTGTTGTGCCAATTGAGTCTGGTGTACCCTAGTACTATGGTCCTGAGGTAGTAGCTCTATTGGATCTCTCTCCCATAGTGTTGGGATGTCTGTGAGGGATTACTCTGTGCAGAAGGTATGTTTTATTTGGCTAGAAGAATTGCTTTACATTAAAAATTTTAATTTAAATTAGATGTCTAGTCTGACTTGTATCCTGTGTGTTATATATGGCCTCTTCCCATATTTAATTACCTGCATGGCCCAGAAAGCATTTGAATCGGTGATGCCTGGTAAAATCTAACTCACTCTCTGCTATAACTTCAAGGACCCTTCTGTGTTGAAGGTGTTTCACCTTCCTCCCATCTTTGGGAGATGCATGGAAACAATTAGTCCAAGGGACTAGTGGACCATACAAACCTCAGCCTATATGACCATGAGACCAGAAGAACTAGATGGTGTCTGCCTACCACTGTCAATCACTCCTAAAGGAATCAGTGCTGGAGATCCTGGATAGAGTGGGAGAACAACGTGAAACAAAACTCAAACTCATTTAAAAAAAAAAAAGACTAAGTTTACTGGTCTGATAGAGCCTGGAGAGATCCCCAATATTATGGCCTGCAGTTACCCTTCAGGTCTGGAACTGAACTCACTCCTGTAGCTTCCAGTCAAACAACAGACAGGCATATAGAGTGAACATTTACATCAGGTAGATACACTACTTTGAATGATCAATCATGGAAGAACAGAAGGGTAGTGTTTGCACAGGAAGATAACTCAGGGGGCAGGAGTGCAAAGGAGAGAAGGACACAGCGAAGATGTAATACAAGGAGGAAGTGAGAAGAGAACTATTACATTATGGGGAATTCCAGTCGATGTCATTAAACAAAATGCATATGAACTGCTGTATGGAAAATGAATTTGCTCTGTAAACTTTCACCCAAATCACAATAAAAATAAAAAAAAGAAAGAAAAGAAAAAAATAAAGAAAGAAAGAAATACTTTGGGGCTGCCTCATCCACAGTGAGAATTCACACCAAGAAGCCAGCAAAACCAATGCAACTCACATCCTTCTCCTCCTACACCATCAACTTACCTCCCTCTGCCCACCTCACAAAAGACTCTGCCATCCTAGACAGAAAAGCCTGTGTTCCCAAGGCCACAAGTCCACTGAGTGTGGGCAGCTCAAAGGGGAGCCAGGCTGCCAGCCCAAACCCCATGGTCTTGGCTGGACCCAGTACTCCACAAGGCCTGGCATTGACCGAGGCCCCTGGGCTCCAGACTGGGCTGCTGCCACTTGGCCCAGAGGCCTACAAATCCAATTCAGTTTCAGTTTCAGCTCTGCCAGCTTCAAGGCAGTGGTACCAATAGAAGCTGGAGGTGAGGCCCCTAGGTCTGAGGCTGGCCCCCTGGGTCCCTTATGGCTATGGGCAATTCTTTGTTTACTTGTTCTTGGACCAAATCCTGGGCAGCCTTGTCTCATGAAACCAGGAAACAGTTTCCTAATGGGAAAACTGTGGAGAAAAATGAGAATGTGTGTGTATGTGTGTGTGTGTGTATGTGTGTGTTTTGGGATGGGGAAACAAGAGAAGAGGGAGGGAAGAAAAAAGGGAAAAACAAGAGGGAACAGAACAATTAAAAAGACATGTGGTTTTCTTCTTGTGGTTTGATACAAGGGCTTGGTGGTTTAAGTAAAGCCTTGAACCCAGATTGTGGGCCAGTTAAAGACTGGGTGGGGCTGGGGAGCGTCCTGAGAACAAAGAGTCCATTTAGGGTGCCCTGCCCAGGAGGAGAGGTGGTAGCAGGAGGGCAGTGTTTCCACTCACCTGAGAGAAGTACAGGCTTCAGTTCTACCCAAAACCTTCCTGAGCATGGCTCGCACAGGAGGCGGTGCTGCGTAAGGGTTGTTTCAGAGACAATATGATCCCATTATGAGATCCAGACTCAGAGCTCAGAAGATGAACTTCCCATAGAGAAAGACCTGGAATGAGGAGTCAGGTTTTAGGTCTGGTACAGTCCCCCATAATTTGCTCTTGGTACTTGGACTGGGTCACTTGCAACTCCAACTCTCAGTTTCCAGATCCCATTTTAGGGGCACAGCATTTCTTCCTACTTTTTGGGCTCAGTGACAGCAGGGAGCCTAAGGCATGGCATTACACTAACAGGTACATTTATATGTTGTTGTCTTTACATGCCATCGAGTCATTTCTCACTCATAACGACCCCATGTGACAGAGTAGAACAGCCCCCATAGGTTTTTTTTGGCTATAATTTTTATAGGAAGGAGCTCTGGTGGTGCAGTGCTTAAAGCATTTGACTGCTAACCAGAAGGCTGGCAGTTCAAACCTACCAGCTGCCCAGAGGAAGGAAGATGGAGCAATCTACTTCCTTAAAGATTTACTGCCTTGGAAACCCAATGGGGACAGCCATGAGTCAGAATTGACTCAATGGTAGTGAATTTGGTTTTCGTTTTTATTTTTAGAGGAGCAGAGCCACTGGGTTAAGCAGTTGAGCACTTAACCATTGTGCCACCAGAGCTCCTTACATTTAAACAGTAGGAGCTCTGGTGGCATAGTGGATAAGGCACTTGACTGCTAACCGGAAGGTCAGCGGTTCAAACCCACCAGCTGCTCTGCAGAAAGAATGGGGTAATCTACTTCCGTAAACATTTACAGCATCAGAAACCCAATGGGGGTCGCTATGAGTCTGAAACAATTGGATGGCAGTGAGGTTTTGTCATTTATAAGGAGCTCTGGTGGCATAGTGCCTAAGGCATTTGACTGCTAACCAGAAGGCTGGCAGTTCAAATCCATCAGCCACTCCTTGGAAGGAAGACTGGGCAATCTACTACTGTAGAGATACTGCCTCGGAAACCCAAGGAGGGGTCACTATGAATCTGCAGTGAGTTTGGTTTTATTTTGTTTTTGTCATTTATAGGCACTGGTCTATTACTCTCTATTAATTCATTTAATCCTCCCAAGTCTATGAAGTCAGTCCTATGACTATTACTGCTTTACAGATGGGGAAAGTGAGGTACAGATAGGTTGAGTGCTTAATGGATTTTAAGCCCAGGCTGTGAGTGAGCTCTGGCATCTATGCTGTTAATGACATACTGCCTCATTATGAGAGGGTGAGGATGCCCAGGGCCAGGACAAACAGGAAAGTCCCAAGGCAACAAACCAAAAACTCATTGCTGTGACTCATGGAACCCCATGTGTTACAGAGTGGAACTGCTCCATGGGGTTTTCTTGGCTGTAATCTCCAGATCTTTTGTCCACAGTGCCATGGGATGTGTTCATACTACCAGTGTTTCCAGTTAGTAGTCAAGCACAATTCATGTAACCCAGGGACCTTTCCCAAGACACAGACCTTGCAGCTGAGTCCACTTCCCTGAACCCAGAAACTACTCCCCCGATACACACACAGAAGAGCGGAAGATGTCATTCATTCCCAGGGAAGCCAATGCCCTGGACTCCAGACCTAGAGGTAGGCAGAAGGAGTTGGAGCCCCCTGAGAGTTGGACCTTCTGAGAGATAAAGACAAGGTGCTAGCAAGGATGAAGACCTTTGGAAGTCAGACTCTGACAGTGCAACCAAAACAGCCTTTGACAAAACCTCTACCACTGTCACAGTGTCCAGGGATTGGAATTTTCCAGTAGATAGTATTTTCTGGGGGAGTTCTGGTAGCGAAGTGCCTAAGGCACTTGACTGCTAGCCAAAAGGCTGGCAGTTCAAACCCACCAGCCACTCCTTGGAAGGAAGGTTGGGCACTCTTCTTCCGTAGTGATACCGCCTCGGAAACCCAAGGAGGGTTCGCTATGAGTCAGGTCCGACTCGATGGCACATAACAACAACAACAGTATTTTCTGGGTATCTGAAACCCTATTGGCTTTCACTGTTGTTGCTGAAAATCTCCTTAAAATTGCTGTGTAAGAATAATCCTGGGGGAGAGGTCCGGCAAGATGGCGGACTAGGCACAAGGACTGCACAGACGCTCTTCAACAAAGAAAAGGGAAACCAATTAACACAGACACAGAAGATAATCTTGGACCCCTGAGCCTTGAAGGGAAGGATACAAAAGTGGACTAAACCCC
>NW_006921700.1:4341378-4364541 GCF_000298275.1 Orycteropus afer afer | reverse complement strand
CTGTGGTCAATGACATGAGACAAAGTATATGTGAACTGCTGTATGGAAAGTGAATTTGCTCTGTAAATCTTCACCCAAATAAAAACAAATAAATTAAAAAAAAAAAAAAAAGAAAAGAATAATCCTGGGATTTCCGACCAATGTACCTTGAGCACAGCCACCACGTGTCTCAGTGAAGGCGTGTGTGCTGCCTACCAGAGAACCTCTGCCCTTTGGGGCTCCGAGCCACCATTGTCCAGGAAGACCCATCTTATGTTTGTCATCCAATCTCTTGCTTCAGATGGCTTAGTTGTTGTTCAGTGTATCTGTGAACAGACAGATCAAGGATGTAGGTGGTGTAAAAGTTCAAGAACAAGTGTTAAAAAGTATATTGACCCATGTCACTTTAGTTTTGTGCATTTCACTGTACATAAATTATATTTCAATAAAATGTATTTTTAAAAAGATAATACAAACAAGCAGTCCTTCTTACCAACACTGATGTATTTACTGCAATTGCTGAGTGCCCAACCCTCTGCAAAGAGGATCAATGCTGACGAGTCTGTGAAATGGTAGCATTCATCAAGTAGATCAGCCAGCCACCTGATGGCAGGTCAATAACAGTAGAGCACCTCAGGGCAGGCAGCCACTCATCCTTGCTAGAATTGACACCAAACTTGCAAGAGGGATTTTCTTCAGTAGGACATTATCAACAACACACGTGTGCACACACATAAACATGCATACTCACAACCCAACACACGGCACAACGCCTGGGTTACTGTAATAATTTGGGTTGTTGTTGTTGTTATGGGCTGTCAAGTTGAACCCGACTCATAGTGACCTCTCCTTGGGTTTCCGAGGCAGTATCACTATGCAAGTAGATTGCCCCATCTTCCTTCCGAGGAGTGGCTGGTGAGTTTGAACCACCAGCCTTCTGATTAGCAGTCAAGTACCTTAAGTACTATGCTACCAGAGCTCCCGTAATAATTTGTAGCATGAATAAATGAATAAATACTGAAATGAGTATATAAGCCAGAGAGTGAAAGACTTGCGTAAGTTCAGGAAGACCAGTTTCTCCACTCAGGCCTCAGGGCAGGCTGTTCCCTGGATCATCTTTATTCCCTACTCAGATACATTCCCATCTGCAGTCTCTCTCTGCTAGTCATTTCCTTCCAGGTGTAAGACATCATAATCTCTAATGGGTAAAGCATCCAGAAAGATATTATTTTATTTTATCCTCACCACAATCTGAGATAGGGAATTGAAAGAGATAAAATGCTGATTAATATCCATTTTCTCCTCTTCTTCCTGGCCAGAGGGCTAAACTCCTCTCCCCAGGCTTTGTAGTCAGGTTAGGACAAGTGACTGAGTCAGGTGGAAAGTGATGTACACCACTTCCAGGACTGTCACATCCAAATCTCCCATGTGTGACCCTCCATTTTTTATCTGATCTGTGGAGACCTTGGAGGCAACACACTATAGATGACAGCTCTATGTGATGGAAGAGGCTTGGGTCTCTAAATGACTAGATGGAGCAGAAGTGCCCATCTGGCTTGCATTGGACTTACACATGAACAAGAAATGTATGTGTCTTATTAGGCCACTACGAGTCTGAGATTGTTTACAACAGTTAACCTAGCCTGAGTAAGACAGGTTAAAAAAAAAAAAACACATACTGCTGTCACATCAGACCTGACTCATAGCAACCCCTCCTTGGGTTTCTGAGGTGGTATCACTACAGAAGTAGATTGCCCAACCTTCCTTCCAAGCAGTGGCTGGTGGGTTTGAACCACCAGGCTTCTGGTTAGCAGTCAAATGCCTTAGGCACTATGCCACCAGATTGGTATAAATTTTATGAAGAATGTATAGAAACAGAAATTCTAAAAAGTGAAAAAATAGTGTAGTAGTGGAAAATCACTGGATTTGTAGCTAGACACACTTAGGGACTGATTCAAGTCCCTGGATGGTGTAAATGAGTTAACACACTTGGCTGCTACCCAAAAGGTTGGAGGTTTGAGTCCACTCAGAGGCATCTCGGATGAAAGACTTGGTAATCTACTTCCAAAAAATCAGTCATTGAAAACCCCATGGAGCACAGTTTTACTCTGATGTACAAGGGCTCACCATGAGTCAGAGTCAACTAGACAGCAACTAGTAACTGGTAGGAATTATTCATGGCTCAGCCACTTGCTGGCTGTGTAAGTTTACACACATCATTTAACATCTCTGAACATCAGTTTTTCTACTCTGGTAGAGTAGAAAAGAGAATTTGCTTTACTGAGGGATCATACAACTGGAGTTGGGCAGCACTAAGTGAAAGGACAAAGTGCTCTGCCATTCTAAAGAAAACGCAAAACTTCTATATATAAAGTTCAGCATGACTAAAACTACATAAATCTTGTAAGAAATTCTTTCTTCTTGTCAGTTATTTCCTAAGAACAATCTATGCAAATCTTCGTTGTATGTTTCCTGGAGCATTCTTGTACCTTTTTTTTTTTTTTTTTTAGAGCAACTACTTTTCCTTCTGTCTCCCTTTGCAGTTTACCCAAGAGTGCTGCGAATCAACCCTTTGTTGAGAGCTCAGACTGAAAGCCTCTATGTTTTGAATGTTTGCTTGCACATATCTCTTAAATAAAAGGGGAAAAATCTATCTTGCATGTTTATCATGAGGTTGAAAATTCATTGTTATAAAGTGCCAGGCACAATCGCTTGCACCTAGTAAACACTCAATGAATGTCCACTCTTATTGTTATTAAGGCACAGAGTCACTGGATAAATAACCTCAGAGCTAGGGTCAGAGCCCCATTTTCTGGTGGCCAGCCCAGAGCAGCCGCCACTGCATACTTTGTTTTTCACCAGCACTGCCTTGTGCTGCTACCAAATAGTTACCATTTTATTGCAAAAGAACCCTGGCTGGAATTTTCTGAAAGCAAGGCAGTTACCTCTTCCGGACACTCTTTGCCTGCTCATGTTTCAAGGGCTGGGGTTAGGCCAGGGCATGTCTGAAATGGTCTGCCCATGAGTTTTGTTATAACAGAATTCTACGGCACTTGGAATAAACATGACAAAGAGGTAGCAAATGATGACCACTGTGCAGTTTTCAGATTCAAATCCTGCTTATTTCCAAGGTGTGTGAGACAGCTACAAAGAGAATAAGGCATTTTGGGAATATGGTTCTTTGGTTTCCAGTCAACTTCCTTAATTGCTACCAGGTCTCATGGTACCCTCTGGTGGTGGTGAATTTAATCAGGTCTGTCTGGAGGGATGATGGGACCAGTCATGCAAGAGCATAGGAACTTCATTCTTGTGCAGGCGTTGAGTAATCAAATTCACATCCACCAACTCTTTCTTTTTTTTTTTTTTAGTGTAATGTTATTTTCTTTCATAAAAATAATTTATTTAATTTTTGTTGTGGTTGAAATTATACACAGAAGAACATACACCAATTCAACAATATCTGCATGTACAATTCAGTGACATTGTTTACATCCTACAAGTTAACAAACACCAACTCTATAAGGAGGACCAGGGTGGCACATATACAGCCTGATGCCAGAGACTGGAGGCAAGGCAATCTTCCAGAAGATTCTTGGGAAGTGATGAGGGTCTGCTGGAGAGGTATTAGCAGGAATGAACAGAAGCCTGCATTTCAAGGAAGAAAGCCACAGGATTTGGAAGTGGACCTGCATGAGAGGAAGGGGGCAAAACTTAAAGCTAAGATAGGAAATAGCTCATGATTCCAGACCACTAGCCATCTCCAGGCAACTGCAAGCTACTCCTCTCCCCCAAAGATGCAAAAAGTATAAATCTCCACCAGGCAGTGTGAAGATGGTACCACCCATTTCCACCATCCTCCTTTCCCTCCCTCTTCTTCTGTCTCTTTCATCCTGGCACCTGTCTGAGAGGCTGGCCAACTAATTCGCAGACAAAGGAAATGGTCCAGGTGATGGTACCTGAAACCTGGCACCCACTGTTAATATGCCTTGGAACCCTCTCTCTATATTCATCCCTTGATGGAAGACTTTTCTGGGCTCCAAAGCAGAATGCAATTTGACCTAGAAAAGGATCTTTTTCCAAAATTAAAACAAAAAAAAGAATTAAAAAGAATTTTGGAAAAAGTGAATTTTTTATTGCAAGACTTCTCAGAGTCTTTGGTGCACTAATATACTATGAGAATCTGCTTAGGGGACGATGGGATGAGCACTGTATCCTGCTTTTCAAAGACCATCTTGCAAGATGCTTCCTGGAACCCACTTGAGAAAGACATCCTCAAGCAAGGAGCAAACAAATCTTGGTGAGGTCCTGGTTACAAGAAGGCAAGCCATGGTGAAGCAAAGAGTACTGTGCGAGGCGGCAAGAGACCAGTGTTGCTCCCTCAGATCTTCCACTATCCATGCGCTCTTGGCGGGTTCCTTTCATCTCTTTGGGTTCCATTTCCTCATCTGTAAAGAGATTGGGCGAGGTCTGGGGTTTCCAAACTGTTCCAGGGAAATGCGGGGCTCCCTGAGGGTACTTCACTGGCTCCACAACAGTCATGTAATTTTCATAAATTAAAAAAAAATATATGAGCTCCTGAAGAAAGCCACCGGCCTCCTTTACCAGTTTTATATGTTGAGGATTTACCAAAGATTTTATTTGAATAAAACAATTTATTTGCTCAGACTGGTTGGAAACCTCTGGAACATTTGATCTCTGAGGGCAATTCTGGAGTCCCCAGGTGGTGTCAACAGTTAACACGATTGGCTGCCAACTAGAAGGTTGAAGGTTCAACTCCACCCAGAGGCACTTCAGAAGAAAGGCCTGACAATCTACTTCTGAAAAATCAAACAATGAAAAACCTGTGGAGACAGATTGACTCTGATGCGCGTGGGGCTGCCATGAATTAAAACTGACTCAACTGCAACTGGTTTAAGGTTCCAAGCATATCCATACAGTACTGTGAGTGTGTGAAATAGAGTTTAGGAAGAACAGCCTGGAATTTGAGAATTGACCAGTATGGATGGTTGCTAGCTGTGTGTCTTTCCCAACTCATAAGACCTCAAGGAAATTTCTGGACCTAGGTCACTAGGCTATTGGGAATGATGAAAAAGAGAATGGATGTGACTATATTAGAAATTGTTACAATTCTCATTGTAGAAGAGCAAAGCTGGGAGAAAGCATCAACTTAGAGTTGACCATGGAGAGAAAAGAAGCCGTTAGTCACCAGAATGTAGGTCAGAATGACTAGGGAGGGTGACACAACCATTTGTGGCTCAATGATATGTTGTTGCTGTTGTTGTTATGTGCCGTCGAGTCAAACCCGACTCATAGCGACCCCTCCTTGGGTTTACGAGGCAGTATCACTACAGAAGTAGGATTGCCCAACCTTCCTTCCGAGGAGTGGCTGGTGGGTTTGAACCGCCAGACGTCTGGTTAGCAGGCAAGTGTCTTAGCCACTATGCTACCAGAGCTCCCCAATGATATGTAGGTAGTGCTAAAAAAAGACAGAGACCTGGCTTTGCTGGCCCTGAGGGCAGTATGAAGCGAAGATCTCGTAGATTAGCCCAACCCAGGCAGAGGGTCATAAGGGTATGATTGTGTTTCCCTGAGTTGCTGCGACTACCTCTTTCTTTCTTGCCTCCCAGCTCAGCCCTTCAGTCCAGTCAACAATGTTATCAAATAACCCAACCAAACCCACTGCCATGGAATCAACTCCAACTCATAGTGACCCCCACTGGGTTTCCAAGGCTATAAATCTTTACGGAAGTAGATTATCTCATCTTCCTCCCGTGGAGCATCTGGTGGATTTGAACTGCCAACCTTCTGGTTAGCAGTCAAATGCCTTATGTACTGCACCACCAGAGTTCCTGTGTTATCAAATGTTGCTGTTGTTGTTGTTGTTATGTGCCGTTGGACCCAACGCACAGCGACCCCTCCTTGGGTTTCCAAGGCAGTATCACTACAGAAGTAGATTACCCAACCTTCCTTCCAGGGTGTGGCTGGTGGGTTTGAACCGCCAGCCTTCTGGTTAGCAGTCAAGTGCCTTAGGCACTACGCTCCCAGAGCTCCTGTGTTACCAAATACTCTCCCTCAAATAGCCCCTTTGCTTGTTTCTCAGTTGTCCAAGAACTTACAAGTATGCTTTGTAAACATTGCAAAAATCCATAGCATGGGTCTCAGTCACATAATAGACTCTTGGAATCTCCCCAGGTAGTTTGGGGTGGGGGAAATTGTAGAATAAATAAACTTAAATCTTTTTTACTCTCCTACAAATTTTCTGTGCTTCTCTAATCTCTTTTTCCACTCCCTCAACTATTAATGCCCAGGCCCCAGCCCAGGTCAATTAAATCAGAATCTCTAAGAAGAGACTTGAGGACCAGCAAATTTTAAGAGCTCACCCAAAGGATTTGAATGTGGAGCCAGGGTTAAGAAACACTTCTAGATGCTCCAACGCTCGCAATCAGTTCTCTCTAGGTGTGAATGATGTTGAAAGAGTTTATCTTCTTCCTAGGCATCCAAACTTCCAAAATTAATTTCAGCTAAAAAAAAACAAGGCAATCTGTTTGAGCTAATACACACGGAAGCTTAAAGCTGCATTGTCCAATTAACCTTTCCAGGAGATAATTCCCTTGCTGTCAAGCTGATTCTGACTCACGGTGCCCTCAGGTGTTACAGAGTCAAATGGCTCTATAGGCTTTTCTTGTCTGTAATCTTTACAGAAGCAGATTGCCAGGCCTTTCCTCTGCAGTATGCCACTGGGGGGATTTGAACCACCAGCTCTTAGGATAGTAGCCAAGCACGAACTCTGTGCCATCCAGTGATCGTTACCATTGAAAATAGATAGTACTAAGCAAAATTAGGGAGCTCTGGTAGTGTAGTGCCTAAGGCACTTGACTGCTAGCCAGAAGGCTGACGGTTCAAACCCACCAGCCACTCCTCCGAAGGAAGATGGGGCAATCTACTTCCATAGTGATACTGCCTCAGAAACCCAAGGAGGGGTAGCTGTGAGTCAGGTCCGACTCGATGGCACATAACAACAACAACAACAATAAGCAAAATTATGGGAGCTCTGGTAGCGTAGTGTCTAAGGCATTTGGCTGCTAACCAGAAGGCTGGCAGTTCAAACCCACCAGCCACTCCTCGGAAGGAAGGTTGGGCAGTCTACTTTTGTAGTGATACAGCATCAGAAACCCAAGGAGGGGTCGCTATGAGTCAATGTGACTTGACGGCAGTAGGTGGATTTAAGCAAAATTATCTCCTAAGTTGGGAATATCAGAACATATTTTGGTCCAAGGGTCCCTTACCTACTTTGTAAAATATCCCATCTTTTCTATTCTCCTTCCTTTGTCTGCTTGAGCAGACATGGAACAGGAGTTTCTGATTCTATCTCATTACATTGCAATACCAAAAATATTGAACATCTTCCACAGTCCTGACTCTAAACAGTTACTAAAGACCCAACAATGTACAGGGACGTAACCTCTCCCCACAAGGAAATTACAGACTAGCAGAGAAAATAGGTACAATGGGTTAAAAAAAAAAAAAAAGAAGAAGAAAAGAAAACTGAAATGATCCAATCCTTAAAAACAGAGTCTTTATATATGTGAAACTGTGGGCCTCAACCAAAGCAGAACTCAGAGGAAAATTCATAATCTTAAAATATTAAGAAATAAGAAACTCAATTAACTGAGAATACAGCTCAAGGGCAATGTAGTCCAGCCTCTCCACCTGTCTGTTAGTTTGTTGTACTGTGGTGGCTTGCTTGCTGCTGTGAGGCTGGAAGCTATACCACCAGTGTTTCAAATACCAGTGAGATCACCTGAGGCAGACAGGTTGCAGACCTCTAGTCACTTGCTTTGGACTCATCACCAGGAAAGATCAATTGCCAGAAAAGGACACGATATTTGGTGAAGTAGAGGGCCAATGAAAATAAGGGAAACCCTCAGTGAGGGAAACACACAGTCACAATAATGAATTCAGATATACCAGTGATCATGAGGATGGCATGGAACTGGATACCACTCTCATTCTGTCTTATATAAGGTCATGAACAAGAGCCATCTCCATGGCACCTAAGAACAACCATCACCTCTCCTGACAGCCAAGCAGACCAGATAGGACACCCAAAGATATAAACCTCACAGCTAACATCTTAAACATGAGATGAAGGAATCCAGCAAATTCTAGGATTCAGACAAATGCGTCAAACCAGCAACAGCAACACTTAGCCACAAAAATGAAAAAAAGTCACCCGCCAAAGTTCACCCTCAAGAGAAGACCACTCCTTGAGCAGAAACCTGGGCCAATAGATCGGAGAGCAACCTGTGTAAGAAAGACACAGGCTCTGAGAGACCAAAACTGTGTGTGGACAGGGGAAGATCAAAGAGGGCTGTAGCATCTTAAATCCTTGAGAATCTCAAAGACATCTAGCAAATAATTCAATCCAGATGGAAAAAGCCTCACTCTGAGGGAAAATTACTGGAAATAGAAACCACTTAGAACAGAGCAGAGCAGGAACACTATGAGTAAGTGAAAAAGAGAGCTTAGCTAGTAGGTGAGGAGAGGCCCAGAGGAAGGTGGTCTTAGAAAGTACAGTAGCACTAAAGTCCAACATGTGAAACTGAGAGCCTAGCCTTGGAGGCAAGACCTGTAGAACTGTGGGGCTGGGGAACTGGCCCGAGGTGGAAAATCTCCCTGAACCAGGCTTATGTCTAAATGACAGAGAAGTGCCTACACAGCCAGGTCTTCTTTTGAGTCATTCACTATATCAACAGAGAAGGTAACCTTGACCCTTGAAGCTAGGAAAACTTAGCCCATCCCCTCCCAAACTTCTCATCTCCTTCTAAACTTCTCGTCTCCACCTCCCACCCTCAACAGGAACCCCTTCCTAAAGAAATAGAAAACTTATCTATGAGGGAAGAGAAAAGTAGAACCTAGCTGCATACAGTTATCTTTCTAAGAATTAAAATGAGACAACACTGGAACCATAGCTGATGCCTTTGTGCCCAGTGTCACATGCCCTTGGCCCACCTCTGGTTCAGCCTCGGCTGCAAAGGACAGATTCATGTGAACCCAGCTCACCCTGGCAATGCCCCTCTTCAATTGGGCGCTGCTTCGCCTTCTCCTTCTGCCTCAGGGCTTTCCCTCTGCCACAGGAGCCCACTCAGCTCACAGACAAGAGCAGCCCAGAAGGACAGGAGTGTCTCAGTGCCCAGGGACAACCTTCAACCAAAGGAAGTGGGAGCCTCCTGCCCTTCAGCCTTCTGTGTGCTGCTTCTCAGGGGGGCTGGTGCAATCAAGGCCCATTGCCCTCACTGATAAGTGTGATGACACATCCTTATTTTGGCTTTTCCTCCTTCCCTGACACCCTCCCAAGTCCCTCACTCCCACTTCCTGGGATCATTGTCCCAACAAGCTATTTCCACCAAGTCTGTATGTCAAGTGCTGCTTTCAAGGGAGCCTATATTAAGTGAGTTGATGTTGGAAGGGCCCTAGAAAAGAGAACCAGTCAGTACAGAAGCCCCTTCTTCTACAAGTTGATTCAGTGGCATAATGAGCCCAAAATAGCTGGGTGGCCTTCCCATCCAATACCAAGGGCCCATTGATGAGTTCTCTGCTGGAAGCATGCCCCCTTTAGGAACTGAGACCGCCAAACCAACAGAGCTCAAAATTGTCAGAGTGGGAGGCAAAAATTCTGTGAATGGGTTATTGAATGCAACGTGAGAAGAACCTCTTCCACTTTTGACCCTTGATTCCCAGACCCGTGAATTCTGGCTATGAGAAAGGTAATACTGTATTATCATTTTATATTCAAAGTAGATATTGCATCTTGTAATATAGACTGCATGCCTTCAAGATTTTGCCTGTCGATTGATAACCAGGTCTTATTGTCATCTGATGCCTAATAGTTAGATGGCCAGTCTCTACTAAGGCCCAGAAGCAAACCAGAAGCTTATTATCAGAAGGAGAATGGTTATCTGCAAAAGTAAATGTTGTTAGGTGGTGTCCAGTCGATTTCAACTTATAGTGACCTCAGAGTAGAACTACCCCACAGGGTTTTCTAGGCTATAAACTTTGTGGGAGCAGATCCCCAGGTCCTTCTCCTGTAGAGCTAATGAGTGGGTTTGAACTGCCAACTTCTCAGCTGGGAGCTAAGCACTTAACCATTGCAGATATATTTGCTCAAAGGTCCTAGAGGTCTGTGCTGGGATTCTGTGATTGGTGGTTTCCAGAGACTCCACTGAGCATCCTTATCTTCCACAGACAGTTTGAGTCCTTAGGTCTACTGGGTCCTAAGTCCACCTGGGTGAGCAGCTTGCACTATAGCCTACACTTGCTAAAAGATCTTCTCCTGCTATGGTTCCCACCTGAAGATGTTGTTGTTATTTGCCGTCAAGTCGGCCCCAACTCATAGTGACCCCTCCTTGGGTTTCTGAGGCAGTATCACCACAGAAGTAGGATTGCCCCACCTTCCTTCTGAGGAGTGACTGGTGGGTTTGAATCGTCAGCCTTCTGGTTAACAGTCAAGTGCCTTAGGCACTATGCTACCAGAGCACCTGAAAATACAAAGGTATTAATTCATATGTCCTGTTTATAGTCAATTCTTTAATCTAATATGTTCCTATACTGTTGGAAAATGGCATCGCCATGATTTTTTCACCAACTTTTCATATAGTAGGCATTCAGCAAAGTTAACTGTACACAGTTTTAATTTTTATGTGTGTTAATTATTGTGTGTGTGTCTATATCCAATGCAATATGATAGCCTGTTCTATAAAATGCTTCAGTGGCATTTTTATTTCTAGTTTGAAAAGATGTAACAAACAAGTTTTTTCCTTTCAAGGCATCTCCATGTCTACGTTTGAAATATTCAATGATTTTTATTTAAACTTCAAATGATTGGTTTCAAAATGCTGCTGCAATTCTACTGATACCACAATACTATTCAAAAATGTTTTGTTGCATAAGATACACCAAAGTAAGTTATAAATATCTACAAAGATGAAGGAACAATAGCTTTCATGCTATTTTCATTTTTCATTTACAATTTCATCCAGTTTCTTCAGAGCATATTCCTCTCTTCTGTAAATCAGAGAACATTGTGACATGTCAGTTTTATCTTTTTGCAGTATTTTAAAATGTCGATGGTGCAGCTGTGGTTTAAAAGGGGAGGCTTCTAATATCCTCTTTTAAGTCAATGTTATATTGTAATGACATTTTATTTTATTTTGGAATAAGACATAATTACATTCTAAAATAATAAGTGTTTTGTTGTTATTGTTATTTGCCTTTGACTCATAGTGACCCCTCCTTGGGTTTCCAAGGGAGTATCACTACAGAAGTAGATGGCCCAACCTTCCTTCCGAGGAGTGGCTGGTGGGTTTGAACCGCCAGCCTTCCGGTTAGCAGTCAAGTGCTTTAGACACTACGCTATTTTCCAAGAGTTTTCCAAAATGTTCGTAACTATTTTTGCAAAACAAAACAACATGGAGTAGTTACTTCTTGTGATTCTATATAGATGCAAAAAAAAAAATTTGGAATTCCAAAATAATGAATTACTATACAATAATGAAACCACAGAGAATATAGCAGATCTAACCAAAGAGAAGTAGTAAAAGAAGTAGATTAACTGAGTTAGTCTCTGAAAATATAATAATTATACTCTAATACTACCCAAGACAACATAAGCACACATACCATTATCTGTCAGAGTAATGACATCATCATGCTCATCATGAAGAAAATTCCACCATACAGTCTTGAAAGAATGAGAATGAAAAAGGCAAACAGCTTCTTTGTTATTTTAAATACAATGTTGACCTGCAGAACCCACCACACTTTGGGAACTGTTTTCATATGGTGATGAGAATAAATGAACTCTAACAATATGCAACAATACAGATGAATATTACAAAAAATAAAA
The DNA here is from genome assembly GCF_000298275.1 of Orycteropus afer afer. Lineage (NCBI taxonomy): Eukaryota > Metazoa > Chordata > Mammalia > Tubulidentata > Orycteropodidae > Orycteropus > Orycteropus afer. The sequence goes on along the minus strand of NW_006921700.1, from coordinate 4,352,657 downwards.
AAAGAAAAGAAAAGAAAAGTTGAGAGAAGCCAAAATGAGAAGTGTGTATTAATGATTCCATTTTATATGGAGAACAAAAGCAAGCTTTATGCTATAGTCACCTGAGACACATGAAGGATTTTGAAACAGGTGAGTGAGGCATATTTTAGAAAGACCACCCTGGAATCAGTGTGAAGGGTGTATCGAAAAGTGAGAGAAACCAGAGGAAGAGAAGGAGAATCTCATGAACAGGTTACTGAAAGCTTCCCCATAAGATGCCTGTAGCTTCTGTGGCCCACCTCTGTGGCCCACCACACACACACACACACACACACACACACACACACACACTGTTAGATAAAAAATAAGGAGGAAACAAAGAAGATATATCTGAGTTCAAAAGCTAGACGAGAGTCTAAACCAACTATTCAGACTTCCACCTCTGGCCGTGATGGAGTAGTGAGGACTGGACTTGACCTCCTCCCATAAACAACTAGAAAAGTGGATAATATATGACACAAGGTTTCAGATATTGGACAAGAGGCAAGACTGGACTGTGATCCCTGAGAGAACGGAAGGAAAGGAAACTAAGTGAACTCCAAAATAACCCTGGATTTCTGTCTGGAGGTAACTTCTGGCATTTGTTGAGTTAATGAGAGTCCAACAATGCTGGGAATATAAGACGAATATACAAAAACAATTACTTCCTTCCATAAGAACAAATAATTTTTTAATCAGTATTAAAAAAAAAACAACCCACTGCCATTGAATAGATTCCAACTCTTAGCAACCCTCATTGGGTTTCAGAGGTGGTAAATCTTTACAGAAGTAGATTTCCCTGTCTTCCTTCCATGGAGTGGCCGGTGGGGTTGAACCTTCTGGTTAGAAGTCAAATGCCTTAGGCACTGCACCACCAGAGCTCCTTTTAGTATAGAAAGGATACCATTTAAAAAGAAAATAAGATACGCATAGGTAAATCTAACAAAATACATGCAAAAATTGTAGGGAGCAAATAATAAAAATGTTTTAATATTTTTTAAAGAAGACATAAATAAGTGGAGAGAGGTACCATTTTTAAGGGTAGAATATCATAAAGATGTCAGTTTGCTTTTAATTAATCTGTAAACTCTATGTAATAATAAAACTCCAAAATGGTTTTTCATGGAATTTTAAATTCTTAAGGAATTCATAAGAATGAACAAAGAGCTAATTATAATAAGCATAGTTTTTAGTATGAATAGGGTGTGAAGGAAAAGTCTGTGGGGGAATCCATGGGAAAGAGCCAGCCCTTCTAGCCTAGAAGCTGTCCAAACTTAGTATACAGATGAAGGGATTAAAATACTGTGGGATTGTTGCAACAACAGACAAACCAACCAATGGAAAAGAATAGAAGGCCCACAAAAGATCCTCACACGCATGGAATTTGTAACGTAGCTTGGGTGGTGCTGTAGTTAGCAGGGAAAGGATGGTCTGTTCAATATATGGTGCTGGAATTATTACTTATTGCTATATCCCATGTTGTTGTTGTTGTTGTTGTTATTTGCCGTCGAGTCGGCCCCGACTCATAGCGACCCCTCCTTGGGTTTCCGAGGCAGTATCACTACGGAAGTAGATTGCCCAACCTTCCTTCCGAGGAGTGGCTGGTGGGTTTGAACCGCCAGCCTTCTGGTTAGCAGTCAAGTGCCTTAGTCACTATTCTACCAGAGCTCCCGCTATATCCCATAGGCATAAAAAAAACTTATTCCAATTGGATGAGAGACCTAAATCTTTGAACTTTTCAAAGAAAATATACAGTGAAACCTGTGACAGCCAGAACTCCATGAGACCGTCTTGTTTTTCCACATCTCACAGGTTTTCTGCCTTTGACATGGTGCAGTCTTACTACTTATCTATTGCTCATTTTAGTGGAAAATATTTGAATTTTCCTTCTCTGGCAGGTTACTGCTTCACACAGGTTCTGGCTTTTGCAGTTTTACTATAAAATATTTTTATGAACTTGGGGTTGGAAAGGCCAAGAGATCAAAAGCATAAACCATAAGTGAAACTAATGATTTATTCTACCACATAAAAAATTTTAAACCGCATTTGACTGCTAACCAGAAGGTTGGTGGTTCCAACCCACCAGCCACTCTGCAGAAGGAAGACTGGACAATCTACTTCCATAAAGATTTACCACCTTGGAAACCCGAAGAGGGTTGCTATGAGTCAGAATCGACTTGATGGCTATGAGTTTTTATTATTATTATTATTAAAAGATGGAGTACATGAATGGCACAAATGGTTAAGCACTTGACTATGAACTGGAAGGTTGGCAGCATGAGCCCACCCAGAGGCATCAGAAGACAGACCTGGTGATCTGGTTCTGAGCAGGTCACAGCATTGAAAACCCTGTGGAAGAGTTCTGCTCCGGACACATGGAGTCACCATGAGTGGAACTGACTCAGTGGCAAGCACAAGAAAGGCCTGGTGATCTACTTCCAAAACATCAGCCACTGAAAATCCTGTGGAGCCCAATACTACTCTGACACACATGGGGTCACCATGAGCTAGAGTCAATTCAATGACAGCTGGTTACTGTGAACTGCAGGGTTAGGTAACGCATCAATAGAGGTTCGTCTGTGCAATAGACGCACCACTGGAATGCAGGATGGAACAATAGGAGAAACCAAGTGCAGCAGGGGTGGTGGGGTACAGGAGCTCTGTATGTTCTGCACTATTTTTATATAAACCTACGACCGCTCCAAATAAAGAATTTTTTTTTAAGTGCCAAAACAAAACCAAAAGGCAAGCCACATTGCTATGTGTAGCTCTCAAACGCATATTTCATCTGTAATAACAAGGCCTTAAAAGGAGGACAGACAGACATAGTGTGTTATAGTCACAAAGAAGCATAGCGTATAGAAGTAATGCAGACTAAGCCTGCACACATCAACAAGAACATCTCAAACAGCTTATGAGAAGTGGGGAAAAGCTACTTCCAGGATACATACTCAATGATGTATTTATATAAAGTTTTAACATATGCAATTCTACCATATGTTGTTTAGGGATACATACAGAGTCAGTAATAGTGTAAATGTATGCCTGACAAGGGTAAATAGCAAATTTAGGATAGTGGTACCCTTTGTAGGGTAGGTGTATAGGAAGACACAACAGGTGGACCAGCCAGAGTTCTCCAGAGAAACAGTAGGTATATAAGTGTGTGTGTGTGTGTGTGTTGTTGTGTGCCATCAAGTCTATTCTGATTCATAGCAATGCTATAGCACAGAGTAGAACTTCCCCCTAGGATTTTTGAGGCTGTAGTTGCACAGTGTTTAAAGCATTCAGCTGCTAACCAAAAGGTCCATGGTTCAAAGCAGGAGAAAAGATAAGGCAATCTGCTTCCGTAAAGATTTACAGCCTTGGAAACCCTCATGTATATATACGTATATGTGTGTATGTGTGTGTGTACACACATGTTGTTGTTGTTAGGTGCTGTCAAGTTGGTTCCAACTCACAGAGACCCTGTGTATAACAGAATGAAACATTGCCTGGTCCTGCGCCAGCCTCATAATCTTTGCTACACTTGAGCCCATTGCTGTAGCCACTGTCAGTCCATCTCATTGAGGGTCTTTCCCTTTTTCACTGACCCTCCACTTTACCAAGCATGATATCCTTCTCCAGGGAATGGTCTCTTCTGATAACATGACCAAAGTACGTGAGATGAAGTCTGGCTACTCTCGCTTCTAAGGAGCATTCAGCTGTTCTTCCAAGACAGACTTGTTTGTTCTTCTGACAGTCTATGGTATTTTCAGTATTCTTCACCAACACCACAATTCAAATGTATCAAGTCTTCTTCGATCTTCCTTATTCATTGTGCAACTTTCACATGCATATGAGGCTGTTGGAAATACTGGGGCTTGGGTCAGGTGCACCTTAGTCTTCAAAGTGACATCTTTGTTCTATATACACATGTACATATATGTACACATCTATAATACACACACACATAAATATGTGTTGTTGTGTGCCATTGAGTCTATTCCAATCATAGCAACACTATAGGACAGAGTAGAACTACCCCATATGATTTTTGAGGCTATGATTGCACAGAAGTTAAAGCATTCAGCTGCAAACCAAAAGGTCTGTGGTTCAAAGCGGGAGAACAGATGAGTCAATCTGCTTCCATAAAGATTTACAGCCTTGGAAACCCTCATGTATATCTTATATGTATGCATATATGTAAGGAGACCTGGTGGTACAACTGTTATGAGCTCAGCTGCTAACCAAAAGGTTTGGCAGTTGGAATTGACCCAGCAGCTCTGCAGGAAGAAAGACTTGGCAATCTGTGCCTATAAAGATTGTTGTTGTTGTTGTTGTTATGTGTCATCAAGCTGAACCCGACTCATAGCGACCCCTCCTTGGGTTTCCAAGGCAATCTAGGGAAGTAGATTGCCCGACAGCCGAGAAAGTCCTATGAGGCAGTTCTATTCTGTCACGTGGGGTTGCTATGAGTCAGAATTGACTTGATGGCACCTGACAACAACACCAACTATGTATGTATATATGTATGTATGTATATTGAAAGAAGGAGCTCTGGTAGCATAGTGCCTAAGGCATTTGACTGCTAACCAGAAGGCTGGCGGTTCAAACCCACCAGCCCCTCCTCGGAAGTAAGGTTGGGCAATCTACTTCCATAGTGATACTGCCTTGGCAACCCAAGGAGAGGTCGCTATGAGTCGGGTCTGACTCGACGGCACTTAACAACAACAACAACAACGTATAGAAAGAGATTAATTTTAAGGACCTGGCTCAAGTGAATGTGGAGGCCAATAAATTTGAAATCGGTAGTGCAGGTTGGCAGACTGGAAATTCAGGCAGGATTTCAATGTCACAGTCTTGAGGCAAAATCCCTTATTCTTTGGAAAACCAAAGTTTTAGGCCTTCAACTGATTGGATAAGGCCCACCCACACTATGGAGGATAGTCTCCTTTACTTAGAGTCAACTGATTGTAAATCTCAATCCCGTCTACAAAATACCTTCATGGCAACATCTAGACTAGTGTTAACCAAAACAAATGGTGCACCGCAGCTTAGCTAAATTGACACATAAAATTAACCATCATAGTCATGAAGCTTCAACAATATTTGTTATTTTATTTCTTGAAGGAAATGCTACATTGTTTTCTAAATCTTTTTATATGTCTCAGATGCACCACAATATTTTTTTTAAAAAAAGAAGTTACAGGATCCTTGTCTACATCATCAAGCTGCTGGATCAAGTCTTATCAAGTTATATGAGCCAATACATCCTCAAAATTGTTTTAACCATTTTGAGTATAAAGTTCTGTTATCGCAAACAAAGTGTCTGAAGGGATTCACTTGCCAGCATGTGGTCTTTCCTAACCACGGTGTTAGGATGAGCCCTCGAATGAGTTTCTCTCAGCTTCTATGAGTTATCCTGGCTTCTACCTGGTCTAGTATTATGTGGATTTGTTCCCTAATTATTTTATGCTCATTCATCTGCCGTAAACTAAGAACAACAAAAATAGCATCTACCATTTCTTTGATTCTCTGTGTATAGTGACATTGGGCTAACCTTTATACATCCGTTTATGTTAAGTCATGCTCCTTGAAAGTTAGCTATTCATAGCTCCATCTTGCAGAGCATACCCTGAATCTTAGCGATACTAAATGGCTGGTCCAAGATCTCACAGTGAAAAAGTGCTAAACCAGTCCATTTTCTGCTAGCTTCTCAGAGAAGGGGACCTGTCTTTTCCTATGTCTCCCACTTCATCTTGGCCAGAGTCCAAGGAGGTCAGCTCATGCAGTGACAGTCTCCCTGGCCCAGGAGGTGTTGTTCTGATGGGACAAAGGCTTTTGTGACAAAGTCCAGCTGTAGGCTGGATGAATAATCTCGCAGTTCACGGAGTGGGCCTAGGGGCCCCAGCTGCCAGGTCCACCAGATCTCGGCCTATCATCAGCTACAGGAACACAGACTGCACAGGCACTTGCTACCAGATCCCACTAGGTGTCTCTGTTACTTTATTTTTCTGTTGCCTGAAAGTGAACCAAAGCCACTTAATCTGCATTAAAATCATTCAAAGAGAGGTAACTGGGCTGCCTAGAATTCTGGGGCAGTGTCAGAAAAATGAGACTTCTGCAACTAAACCCTGTGAGCATCCAAAAGGAAGAAAGAAGAGAACTCACATTCACTGGAGGTCCTCCTGGGTGGTGGAAATGGCTGACACACTCAACCGCTAACCAAAACTGTCAGAGGGTCAAGCCCACCAAGAGGTCCCTGGAAAGAAAGACTTGGTTATCTACTTCCAAAAAGTCAGCCATTGAAAATGCTATGAGGCACTGATCTACTCTGACACTCATGGGGTCACGACGACCTGGAGTTGATTCCACGGCAACAACTCTGCCTGTCTGAATACCTTAATATTAATATTAATAAAAAGCCAAACTCACTGCTGTAGAGTTGAATCCAACTCATAGCAACCCCTCCTTGGGTTTCCAAGGCAGTATCACTATGAAAGTAGATTGCCCAGTCTTCCTTCCAAGGAATTGCTGGTGGGTTTGAACCATCAGTTTTCTGCTTAGCAGTCAAATGTCTTAAGCACCACACCACCAGAGCTCCTAATATTAATAACAGGCAACTCTTAAGTAACTTGGTATGTGCCAGGCACTGTTCTATGCTCTTTATAAATATTAAATCTATGCTCTTATCATGACCTAAGTACAGAGGACAGAGAGCTTAAGTGACTTGCCCAAGGTCACACTGCTAGTAAATGGTACAGTCATTTGGATCATTTAATCCTCAGGGCAACACTATAAGGCAGATGTTGCCATTTCTATTTTGCAACTGAGGAAAGCAGGGTCAGAAAAATTAAAAGCCACAAAGTGGCCCATCGAGATGGTGGCAGAAGCAGAATTTAAACCTAGGTCAAGTTGACTCAGAGCAAATTAATAAAATGTAGCTCCTTCCCTGAGAAGGAGAGGTGAGTTTATGGGGAAGGCCATGTGCTGTTGGCCCTCCAAGGGTCACATGGTTCTAGACACCATAAAGGACTGTCAGGCCTTCCCTTCACTAGGGGCAGAGTGGATCTATTCTGAATCTTTTTAGGAATTGCTTCTAAGGAAGGAGAGGAGCAACAAAATCTGTCATCCTTGCAAGCAAAATGCCCCCCTGGGTGTGTACAGAGAGGAGCACCTGCCTAGCTCACTCCTGTCCTCTCCAGCAGGGAGGAAGATGCAGGAGCATTGCCTTAGAGGGCAGAGAGTCAGGGTGAGCAGAGGCTGCTGTAAGCTTGCATCAGACGGACTCTATGGAAGGTCTCAAAATTGCTTCCTTTGAATAACTTTTAACTGCTGCCTGAAATCCGCCTTTAGAAATGTACTTATTTGTCTTTAGGCATTGGCCTCTGTCAAAATCCAAATGCCATTCACCAAATATCTCTAGTTGTTCATCCAGGCCCATGGTAGAATGGTACATCCTGTCCCCTGGAGTTAGGTGTGGTTGCATGACTCTCTGTGGACAATGAAATGTGAGTGGGAGTGATGTGAGTCACTTCCAGTGGCAGCTTTGAGAGCCAGTCCACAGTTCTCCACACTCTGTCTTCCTCTGTCCCAGTGATTAGCAATGTTGCAGAGAGTGTAAGATCTATCAGCCTGAGTGCCAGGGCAATGTCAAAGCTCAATAGACATGAGAAGTGAGTGTCTGGTATCAAGCCCCCAAGATTTTAGTATTGCTTGTAATGGTAGTATAATTTAGTCCATCTAGCTGATACACTACCAGGGCACACTAATCTAGCAATCAGTTGTTAACTCGTGAGTGTGAATTTCCATATCGCTAGGACTCTGTCACATAGTGTCAGTAAACATTTGTTGAATACACAAATGAATGAATCAAAGTCTTGGATGAAATATTGAAGTACATGGGTTTTTCCCCAAGATTTTTAAGTTTCTTTTTAACCCTTGAAGGATCTCTAGTGGCATAGTGCCTAAGGCGTTTGACTGCTAACCAGAAGGTTGGTGGTTCAAACCCACCAGTCACTCTGTGGAAGGAAGATGGGGCAGTGGATGGGGCAGTGGACTGCCGTAAAGATTTATTGCCTCAGAAAGACAGTTGCTTTGAGTCAGAATTGACTCTATGGCAGTGATTTTGGCTTTTTTGTTTTGGTTTGGTTTTTGGTTTTTAATCCTTGAGATTCTATGAATCTATGTTATGACTCAGGGAAATCAATTAAAATTGAGTATTAGTTTCCTTGGGAGCTCTGGTGCTGTTGCCCCTGAGGCACCTAACTGCTAACCAAAAGGCTGGCGGTTCAAACCCACCAGCCACTCCTCGGAAGGAAGGTTGGGCAATTTACCTCCATAGTGATACTGCCCCAGAAACAAAAGGAGGGATCACCATGAGTTGGATCTGACTCCACGGCAGTAAATTTGGTTTTGGCTTATTAGTTTCCTTATTTGGAAGAGGAGAGGGTTGTACTAAAGCAATGCTAAGACCTTTGACATCATCTACCATCTCTTCCATACCATTTTTTTTTTTTTTTTCAAATTGTGCTCTAGGTGCAGATTTACAGAGCTGTTTGTTTTACATCCAACATTTCATGTACATTTGGTTTCACTCCCCAGTTACCATTCCCAACCCTAACCCACTCTCCTTCCCTCCCTTCCCAGTAACCCCCACCTCCCAGCCCCTCACAGTTATGCACTCCAGTGTGTCCTGCATTTCCTCTGTGCAAATGTTGCTCCTCTGGTGCCCCGTGGTCAATTGCTCCAGGTGATACACTTCCACAGAGTATATGGGTGTGTCACCCTGGATCCATAACATCTTAATTTCACCAACTGGGCCTGCCCTGGTTGGTTCCCTGAATCAGGGCACAATCCTCTCCAAATAGGACTGGAGGGGAACCAAGCAGCCAGTCAGTTTGTATTGTCTCTTTCCTGTGAAACTAGAAGAGTCATATTTGTGACAAACAATCTCATTTCCAATCAAGTTAAGAGGGGCTCAATGAGGGCATAAATAGCCAACAATATGGAAGGAGCTGATGATTTCAACAGTGAGCCACAGGGCTACCTGTGCTGGCCACCTGAGATACCAACAATGCAGCACCCATTCACCATCAGCCAATCTTAGACAAACACCTCCAACAGGAGAGGGTTTTGGCCAAAGCAAAAATTAGCCAAGGGGAGAGGAGGATTCCAGCCCCAGGAATTTTATCATCCAGGACAGGGTCACAAGGCCTTCTTATAGGACTGAAAGGCTGTGATGAAAGATTGGGACCAAGCTTGTTCTCCATCTCAAGACAACGACTTTGTCTTGAGCTTACCCAGTGATAATATGGTTAGTAGCAACTTCTCCATCCCCTCCCTGGAATGCCTGTGGTATTCAAAGTCTTGCCACATGGTTTGGGCCTTAATCATCAGCCAGACAACAGATGTGTTTTGAGCATCCTCTGTCAGGTCTCTGGTGTATCTGAGAAGTAAGAGGTGTGTCCCTCTTCTTTGAAAGTTCTGTGCTCGTTTAAGGCAGGTAGAATACACACACATGAAAAGACAATTTAAAATCTTGACTAGTTAGTGATAACTTCCTGAAGAGTGTAGGTGCTAATGAACCTCAGAGAGAGTGGTAAACAGCTTGGAGGTTCTTCAAAAAGTTAAATATAGAATCACCACATGACCCAGCAATTCCACTCCTATGTACATACCCCAAAGAACTGAAAGCAGGAATGAAAGGAGATACCTGTACATCGGTGTTCATTGTAGCACTATTCACAATAGCCAAGAGGTGGAAGCAACCTAAATGACTATCAACAGACGAATGGAGAACCAAAACTCATAGTCATACAAGGGAATATTCACTCAGAAAGAGAAATGAAGTCCTGATACATGCTTCAACAAAGATGAACCTTGAAAACATTCTGGTGATTGAAATAACCAAACCATTAAACCAAACCCACTGCCATCAAGTCGATTCCAAGTCATAGTGACTCCCATTGGGTTTCCGAGGTGGTAAATCTTTGTGGAGGTAGATTGCTGGGTCTTCCTTCCAAGGACTGGCTGGTGAGTTTGAACCACCAGCCTTCGGGTCAACAGTTAAATGCCTTAGGCATTTAGGTTCTGTGCCACCAGAGCTCCTTGGTGATTGAAATAAGTCAATCTCAAAAGGACAAATATGGTATTATCCCACTTTTACGAAATATCTAGAACAGGCAAAAATATAGAGAGACCTAAGTTTCTTAGTGGTTGCCAGGGGCATAAGAAATGGGGAGTCATTCCTTAGCTGGCAATGAGTTTCTGTTAAGAGTGATAGAAAATTTGAACAGATAGAGGTGATTGTTGCACAGCATGATAGAAGTAATTAATGGCACTAAATTGTACATGTGAAAAAGTGTTAAAATGTCTTGTCATAAATGGTTTTTTAATCACAATTAGAAAGAAGAAGAGAGTGATGTCTTTGTGGAGTGGGGTCAAGAACACTTCCAGAGAAATAGGTCTGGACATTAAAGGATGAGTGGGATTGCATATGTTCCAGGGTAGGGAGAACTGTCAAGACTGGGAGAACAGCAAGGACCTGGATGAGGGTTCTGGGGGCAAAACTGAGACTCTTTGCCTGGAGGGGGTGGTGAGCAAGCTGAACAAAGGGAGTCAAGAGCTGCATGGTCTGATTAATGAACTATTCACGTATTTCTTTTTTTTTTTTTTTAATCCAGACAGATAGTTCATTCTTGGAGGTCAGCTTTGCACCAGGAAGCACTCCTTTCTTACAGATTTTTGGAGTTTCTGGTCACCTTTCTTTTTCCTTGCATAGTTTGCCTCTATTCTCTTGTTAAGATGTTCCAAATTATCAAGAATAATACTAGATATTTTTCTTAGATGTCTTCTCTCTGGAGCTCTCTGCTCTTTTGCTCCACTCTTTTCCACTGATTTCAGGGTCTGTTACCTGGGTCTTGCTTTATTTACTCTTTTTTTATTATTATTACTTTTTTTTTTAATTGTGATTTGGGTGAAGATTTACAGAGCAAATTCACTTTCCATACAGCAGTTTACATACACTTTGTCTCATGGCATTGACCACAGTTTACCACAATGCAGCAGTTCCCCTCCCACTTCCTCCCCATAGTTACCTCTTCCCAGTGTCCATCCCTCCATACTCTCCTGCCCCCTGTGCTGTCTCCCTGTGCATAAGAAGCCCTTCTTTCTCCCATGATTGTTCTCTCCAAGGAGTGTATCTACCTGAGGTAATTTTTCAACTCATATGCCTGTCTTTTGTTTGGCTGGAAGCCACGGGTGTGGGTTCAATTCCAGAC
>NW_006921700.1:4308776-4337083 GCF_000298275.1 Orycteropus afer afer | reverse complement strand
TGTGGTCTGCTTCCTGTATATAAGGAGAAGCCTTGGGAATAGTCTCTAGTTTATGGCACACTTGGACCCTGCATGTAGCCGTGTCATTGTTCAGCAGCCTGCCATGCTCTGCTGACCTTGGGACTTACAATGGACTTGAATTAATGGTCTGCCATGTGGTTTGGTAACATCGGGACTGTGTCTTTTTACTTGTCAACTTTGGGGATGGCAGCCTCAGCAGCCAGCAGCTGTCTGAGTGAAGAAAAGCCTCTAGCTTCAGTGGGCTGGTTGCTGAGGGCAGAGCTGAAGCCCAAGGCTGAGGGGCTTTTACCCAGCCCTGAGAGCTTGGCGATTTGAATTTGGACTAAAAGCCTCCAAATTGTAAGAGAATAAACTCCTGTTTGTTAAAGCCATCCCATTTGTGGTATATTCCTGTCAGAGTGGCACTAGGGAACCAGAACAGAAACCTTATGGGGATCACTGTGTATTGGAATCAATTTGATGGCAGTGAGCTGGATATATAACAACGTGGTACCGTTTCTCCTTCAGCCAAGGTCTGCTAAGCATCCTCCACAGGAAAGGAGCTTGACCAGGACAGAAATCAACCAGACTATGACTTGGACGTTCCGGGGTATAGGATGAGCCCAGCCTCAGGAATGTTATCACCTAGGGCATGGTGATATGGCACTGTGTGTTTGGTTTAATGGCATAACTTCCTTCTCTTGGTTTACTCCTCATTTTGGTGGAGCACGTCCTTGAGTAATTTACTAAGAAAAGGTTCTGGCTTTCCTCCAGCATTACTTCTCATAAGCAGCCATTTTGGACCACTCATCTCCCACCTTTTTTCTGCTCCCCTAAGGAGCTCTGGTAGCATAGTGGCTAAGACACTTGACTGCTAACCAGAAGGCTGGCGATTCAAACCCACCAGCCACTCCTCGGAAGGAAGATGGGGCAATCTACTTCCATAGTGCTACTGCCTCGGAAACCCAAGGAGGGGTCGCTATGAGTTGGGTCCGACTCGACGGCACGTAACAACAACAACAACAAGTAGTGTCTATTCCACCTTTTCTGCCCCTAGAACTCTGCATATATCCTTAGAATAGCACCTATAATGCTTTACTCTTTATTATTATTATTATTAAATAGGTTTCTTTCTAGAGCAGTGGCCTACAAGCTCTTTGGATCAGGCATCTCAATAATAAAAAAGGTATTTGAGTATGTATCCCCCAGTACACATTTCCTTATTGGCTATTAATGTATCCTGATCATAAACAAGTATTAAATATATTTAAGACACAAAAAAGAAGTTTTAAAAGGATGAGAAGTTCTAATATTTTCTTCTTGCAACACAATAGACTGTTCTTTCCACCATACTTTAGAAGTCATTGCTATAGAGCATTGGGCTTTAATTTTTGGGGGTGTGAGAGAGACATAGATCCCTTTAGGAATTTAAATAAAATTATGAACGTTCCTCCAAGAAAAACACATAAATGTATATTCACCTTAAATTTTGCATACAATTTCTAGATCTACGGACACTCTGAAACCCACCCACAGCCCCCAGGTTGAGAATCTCTGCCCAAAACTCAGTGTCTGTCTTAACCACAGGATCCCTCAATTCAATGAGAAAATGAATGACATGACAAATTTTATCCTGAAGGATAAAATGGAGCCAATAAAGAATGTGACAGTATTTTAGGCTTGAGGACGACACAAGCAAATTTTCAATTTAGAAAGATTACAGTGGCAGTAAGGTGGAGAATGAATTGGGAATGGGAGAGGAACGTGAATTGAGAGGCCATGGGGAAAATCTTATGGTAGCACAGGGAGAAATTAAGAAGGCCTGAGAGATTGCCCCTTCTGGCATTGCGCATATGCATTTGTTCGTTCAACCAATGTTTATTAAGTCTTTACCATGTGCCAGGTGATATTAGGATTATTAACTGAGAACAACAGGGGTATATAAAATATTGGTTTTTGTTATTTAACTTTTAATTAACTAAACTCTTCGGTCAAATTAGAAGGAGCTCTGGTGGTGTAGTGGTTAGTGGTTAAGGCATTTGGCTGCTAACTGAAAGGTCGGTGGTGTAACACACCAGCCACTCTGAAAGAAAGATTGGGCAGTCTGCTTCCATGAAGATTTACAGCCTTGGAAACTCAAAGGGCATCACTGTGAGTCAGAATCGACTCAAAGGCAGTGAGTTTTCAGTCAAATTAGATTTTCCTTTTGCATTTTTATTCAATAAAGAGGGATTGAATTGATGCAGTAATTGTGGTAATCCTCTCCAGGGAGATGATTAAGACTCGGATCTAAAAGATAGACATGAGGTGTCACCAAGGGCAACAGGGAAAACTCCCATATCCCAGTTCCTAAGTTACCCACTGGTGCCAGCATATTGTCAATTGAAAGAAGCATAGTATAAGCATATCTCGTCTCAGTTTCAGTGCTCTATTGTGCTTTGCAGATATTGTGTTATTTCACAAATTGAAGATTTGTGAAACCCTTCATTGGGCAAGTCTATTGGTATCATTTATCCAACAGCATGTGCTCACTTTGTCTCTGTGTCACATGTTGGTAATTCTCACAATATTTCAAACTTTTTCCTAACTTCTACATGCACCGGGAAACCAAAAATTTCACATGGCTCACTTTCCTGCGATATTTGCTTTATTGTGGTGGTCTGGAACCAAACCCTCAATATCTCTGAGATCGGCCTGCAATTGGGTCTGGGTGTTCTCCTTTGAAAATTCTGACATATGTCCAGCCTGAGTCCACTGAATGTGCAGGTCCCCCACATTTTCAGAACATTGCTCCCCATTCTCCACAAGCACTTAGGTGAAGATTGAAGCCTACACTTCCCAGAGAGTGAGGAGGAGGGGGAAGAAAGAAAGAAGACTGGTTTTAACAACATGTAAAGAGAGAAGGTGAAAAAGAGGAAAAGAATTCTTAGTATTTCTAAAAACAACTCCAGTCAAGACACCTCATTCAAAATTGTTCAAATATGAAAATGAAATATAAAGCTTAGGTTGACATTATTCCAAGAAGGTGGAGTACAACACTTTGGTTTGTATGACAGCACAGAATTCAAATTATTTCTTTCTAAGTCTCGTGTGAAAAAATTTTTTAGGACAGTGGAAGCTACTTTTGATGTGTGGACAAGTTAGTTTGGGGATTGGTGTTTACCTGCAAGAGGGGAGGGATTAGAATAAAAGTGATCACCAAATTCAAAATGGTGGTGCATTTGTCCATTGCTTTTGTTTTTGTTTTTTCATTCCCTTTCCATCTGGGACCTTTGGCTCCTCATCTTTACTACAGGAGAGCATGGGACCTTGGCTCAGCTTTCCACTGACAGCTTCTAGATCTTTGATACCCAATCTGTCTGGTTCTCAATTTCTTTATCTATCAGGTAAGAATAACATCACACTTCCTGGGTTGTTGTGAGCATCACATGAGATTATGGTCAAAGACTTAATGGTGCTTAACAAACCCATGATATTATCGATTCTCTGCTCATCATCCCTTCTTTCCAAAGACTGAGTCCATTACCCTCCCTGACCCTGAGACACACACTTTTCATTCATTAACTCATCCTACAAATATATGATAAGTACCTACTATATGCTAGGCAAGGAGCCCTGATGGCTCAGTGGTTAAGAGCTCAATGGCTAACCAAAAGATCCACAGTTCAAATCCACCAGCCACTCCACAGGAGAAAGATGTGGCAATCTGCTTGATGGTTATTACTGTTTTGGGGGCAGTTCTACTGTGTCCCATAGAGTTGCTATGAGTCAGAATCATCTTGACAGCAATGAGGTTTTTCTTTTTAACATGTTAGACATTGTTCTAGACATTGGGGCTACACCAGGAACAAAATACCTTCCTAGAGCTCATATTCTAGTGGGATAAAACAGATAATAAACAAACAAATAAATAAATAGAAAGTATGGCAGGTAGTGGTAGATAGTATAGAGGAAAATAAAGTGTACATGAAACCCTAAGTCTAAACCCTACTCTGGGAAGAGACAGTAGCATGTGTTAGTGTTCGTGTGTTGAGCTGGAACATGCGGAGGGTACAGAATG
This sequence comes from Orycteropus afer afer, assembly GCF_000298275.1. Taxonomy (NCBI): domain Eukaryota; kingdom Metazoa; phylum Chordata; class Mammalia; order Tubulidentata; family Orycteropodidae; genus Orycteropus; species Orycteropus afer. The sequence continues at coordinate 4,333,023 of NW_006921700.1, read as the reverse complement.
AGGAAAGGGGGCCCTGGGAACTGGAGGTGGGAGTACCATGTAAGTATAGATATATCAGTATAAGTTTGGCAGTAACAACTGGGATGAAATTGTCTGACTTTTGGGAGAATAGAGTGCAATCTGTTCTTCATTCATTCTATGATTCATTGTTTCAGCTTTGTCCAGACTAGGGCAGAGAGAGTCTAGACAAGGTGCCCTCTGGGCCCAGTGGCAGATGACCCAATTGTGGGACGTGTAATGAGAGAGAGATCAGTGAATTGAATCTGCCAGGGTCCCTTCCCTTCCAATGCTAGGTAAAAGCTGAAATGAGAACTGAATGGCAGCCTTCTGGAGTCTTGTAGGAGTTCCTCACCCTCTTGTTCTCAGGTCCAACTCCCCCCGAGAGAACATTGATCTGGAAAATTTCTGCAGGCCCAGCAGTCACTGGTTCTCCCTGGGAAGTGAAGGAAAGAACTCTTCTCCTTCTCCTGGTCCTAGCCAGACTTCAGCTCACCTGCATTCACGTGGGTTGTACAGCACCTACAGATCCTGTGGCTCCAATTCTGGGAAATGTAGATAATAAAAATCTCAGAACATATTGGACCCTGTGTAAATGGTAGGTATCATCATCAAATACAGGTCCCTGGGTGGTGCAAATGGTTTGCTCTCAATTACTAACAAAAAGGTCGAAGGTTCAAACCCATCCTGTGGCACTATGGAAAGAAGGCCTGGTGACCTGCTTCTGTTGTGATTACAGCCAAGAAACCCTACGGAGCTCAGCTCTACCCTGTTGCACTGTGGTCACCATGGGTTGGAATCAGCTCGATGGCAACAAGCGTGGTTTTCTTTTCTTAAATCATCACCAAGTCAGCCTTCTGAAGGCCAGCCTCATCAGTTGTAAAATGGTGCTTATAGATGAGTATCTTAAATATTGTCCATGGTGATAACAATAGACTCTACACATAGATTTATTGTGTGCCAGGTGCTTGCTGTGTTAAGTACTTCACACATTACCTCATTTCTTTCTTTCTTTCTTTCGCCTTTGGGTCTCTCTATAGCTCTTATATTAAATACATATATATATAGTTATTGTTGTTGCTCTTGTTGAGAATATACACAGCAAAGCACACACCAGTTAAACAGTGTCTACAGGTACAGTTCACTGACATTGATGACAATCTTCAGTTATGCACCCATTCTCACCCTCCTTTTCTAAGTTGTTCCTCTCCTATTAACACACACTCACCACCTTCTAAGTTTCCTATTTAATCTTCCCAGTTGTTGCTGTCACTTTGATCTCATATAGATATACACTGAAAGGGGACAATGCCCAAGGCAGACCTTCTTTACTGGTTAAGCTAAACTACTGTTTGGTTTTGAGAAGACTTCAGGGGAATTTTCAATTTAAGGTTTAAGATGATCTCAGGGCAATAGCTTCAGGGTTCATCCAGTCTCCACAGCTCCAGAAAGTCTGGATTCCATAAAAATTTGCAATTCTGTATTTTCCCCCTTTTGATCAGGATTCTTCTATAGAACCTTTGATCAAAATGTCCAGTAATGATCTCATGACAAAAGGGGCAGTTGTTTACGGAGACAATTAGCCTCACATTCCATATCCTCCTCTTATTCTTGATGCTCCTTTTTTACTCTGTTGATCCAGGCAAACAGAGACCAGTTATTGTGCCTTGAATGGCATTAATCTTAGCATAGGTCCATGCAATAGATGCTATTATTATCACCTACTTTATAGATGAGAAATTTGAAGACAGAGTGATGGAGTAAATTGCTCAAGGTCCCACAGCTAGTAAGTTATAGAGTCAGGATTCAAAATAAGATGTATCTGTCTCCAAAGCTAATGTTCTTAATTAATGTTTATAAAATAGCTTAGTCATAAAAGGACTATCAGTTAACTAACTACTAGGACACAGATCTCCCCAAGAGTTAGTGACTTAAAACAACCACTATTTTTCAGCCCACAATTCTTCAGGCCCTCAATTTAGGCTAGGTTCAGCAAAGTGGTTCTTCTGGTCTCTGCTAGGCTTTCTCACACATCTGTGATCAGCAGTGGGTTGCCTAGGTGGCTCTGCTTATGTGGTTTGACTGGCTATTTCCGGGGTCTTTGGCTTTCTTCCACATGGTCTCTCATCCTCCAGAAAGCCAGCCTGAAAAGCCAGGATTTTCCCTAGGCTCACAACTGGCACAGTGTCACTTCTGCCACATTCTGCTCTCCAAAGTAATTCATAAGCCACTTGATATACAAGGAGTTTTTCAGAAAACAGACTCTACCTCTTATTATTTGAAAAAGTTACATTCAGAAGATGAGATACAGCATCATTAATAAAAGCCACCATTGCAATTAACCTACCACAATGGGCTTCAACAAACAAAAAGCAGTGTTACTCTTAGATATTTTTGGATATGGAGCTCTGGTGGCATAGTACCTAAGGCACTTGACTGCTAACCAGAAGGCTGGTGGTTCAAACCCACTAGCCACTCCTTGGAAGGAAGGTTGGGCAATCTACTTTCATAGTGATACTGCCTCAGAAACCCAAGGGGGCATCGCTATGAGTTAGATCCAACTCAATGGCAGTGAGTTTGCTTTTTGGTTTGGTTATCCACCAGGTAACCCATATAATTATTCTAATGTCACTAAGTTCCCTAGAGAATTCCTTGTAGTACTTAGAACTCTTTCCATTACTACAGAATAGATACATTATCCAAAATGTCAAGAGGAATTTACTGGAATAGACACATTATTACAAATGTAAAAGGAATTCACATAATTTAAAAGTCTAGGTGTAGTGCTCTCCTCAAATACAAATAATGCCATCAGGTATCCTTCCTCATCTTTGCCTCTAGTTTTCTCTGTGCTAGCATCCTTCTCTCATATCCTATGAAGGGATAAAGATGTCCACCAGCAGCTCCAAGCTTACATGCTCCCTACTTAACTCCTTGCTGAAAGAGAATGTCTCTATCCCAACACCTTCAGAGATGCCCTGGAAGGGACTCCCAGTGGCTCAGGTGGTATGTCCAGGCTCAATCCAGAAGTCCTCAAGATAACTCACTGATTTGCCAGACCTGAGCAACAGCTCCATTCCTCACACAGAAGATGTGATTCCCCAAGGGTGATCACAGTGCTGTTACCAAGAGGTGGGGGGGCATTGACAAACAGATGTCAATTGCCTGCCTTCCCTCACTCCCCAGAGGAGCCTCTCTCTACTTCCCTCAAGTCTCTCCAATGAGTTGAACCTTCTGTGTTAAAATGCTGTTAGCAGATGTTAAGTACTTTTATATGTCATAAAGTCCAAGGGAACTTCCTTGAACTGGAGCACAATTGCCTGTAAATGTTAATTATGAAATCCTAAATAAAGCAATGGATCAAAATGAGAGCTATCCAGATTAGAAAGTGCAAATATTAAAAAAGCAAACAGAAAACAAAATAAAATAGGACAGATAGGAAGCTGTTAAGAAGAAAGGGAGGTCTTCTACATACAGTCTCTACTGGATACTTTTTTCTTAGTCTAGAGAACTTCCTGGAATGAAGCCTGTGCAAAGGACTAGGGAGAAAAGAGAGTTCTTGGCTTCTACCCTAGAGCTTCTTCTTACTTTTAACCTTGTGATTACTGTAATAAAGTACTTAAGATGTCAAGTTCTGACTCAGAGTGACCTATGTCCCAATCCCTGCACTCTTCCTACCCCTCACTAACTGTGTGTCTTCTCAGGAGGAATATATAATTTCTTGTCTAGAACACAGCATTTTTGAAAGTGAAAGAGGATATTATAATAATTTCACCAGGGCAAAGAGGATAATGAAACTCTTTAGGATCTCATACTGTATGGTCATTTCTCTCATAAGCAAAATGATAAATATACTCACCCCTCACTTATCAAGAGGCTCCAAAGACCAGTCCATTATACAAAAATGGAAGATGCCACATCAGATCACAAAATGGAGTATGACTACAACATGACATAACTGCCAAACCACTGAGAATCATGGCCCAGCCAAATTGACACATGACCGTAACCATCACCACCAGTGTTACTCTTACCTTGCACCTCGGGGCGTGTTACGGCCAGATGTATGTTTTTAATGTGAAAAATAGTTGGACAGTCAATTTTTTGTTGTTGTCATAAATACAAAAAGTAGGATGAGATAGTCAATACATGAGGAATAGGTATACTTATATTTTTAGTGGCACAGAATAATAAATGCAATATTTATGCAGCACTCATAATTAGGCAGTGTGCTAAGTTGTTTTTATACTCACTAGGAACTCTGATGGTATAGTGCCTAAGGCATTTGACTGCTAACCAGAAGGCCGGTGGTTCAAACCCACCAACCACTCTTCGGAAGGAAGACTGGGCAATCTACTTTGGTAGAGATACCACCTTGGACACCCAAGAAGGGATTACTGTGAATTGGAATCGACTTGAAGACAGTGAGTTATCATCCTATCATGCCGGTACTATTATTTTCTCCATTTAACAAATGACAAAACTGAGGCTTGGCAAAATTAATTAATTTGACCAAGATCTAGGAGCTAATCCTCATTTTCATTCACCCTGTGCTTTACCAAGCACAATGTTCTCTGGAGATTAGTCCTTCCTGATAATGTGCCCAAAGTAAGTAACACAAAGTCTCACCATCCTCACTTGTAAGGAGCATTCTGGCTATACCTCTTCCCTCAGCTAGATGGTCCTGTGCTAACGAACCAAATGTTTCATTCTGTTGATATGAGTCAGAACTAACTCAATGACACCCAACAACAAAAAGGCATGATATGTTTTAGTTTCTACGAATGCAGGTATATTTCTGGATTCTCTATTCTGTCCATTAATCCTAGTTGCCTAGCCTTATGTCATTACCATGCTGTTCTTTCAGTATTGCAGTTTTAGAAGTAACTCTTAAAATCAGATGGATTACCTTCTAACAAAATTGTTCTTCAAGATTATTTTGCGTAACATCCATGTTCATCACAGCACTATTTACAATAGCCAAAAGATGGAAACAACCTAGGTGTCCATCAACTGAGGAATGGATAACCAAACTATGGTACATACACAAAACAGAATACTATGCAACCCTAAAGAATAACCCAGAATCTGCAAAACACCACATAACGTGGATGAACTTGGAGGACATTATGCTGAGTGAAATAAGTCAATCAAAAAAGGACAAATATTGTATTAGTCTGTTATTGTAAAAGTCAAGGAAACATTTATCTATGGATGTAAATTTTCTTTGTTGGTTACCAGGAGTGGGAGGGGAAGGAAGGGAGCATAGTTAGAGAAGTAGAGATAAGTATTGATTTGGGTGAAGAGAAGGGCAATGTACCAAACGTGAGTGATCGACATGGCGTCACTGAGGAAGAGAAAGACATAGAGAGGTACATGGGAAGTAAAGGCAACAAAGATGAACCCTTTTGCACATACAGTACTGCATTGTCAGTGAAGGCAAACATGGGTATACCGGTGGATAGATGGCTGGATAGGTTGAACTAGTAGGTATGTCTATGAAATGGGGAGTGTACCCAAGACCATGTATAGAGTTGGCAGACAATGGTCCTATAAGTTTATTTGTATGATCTGAATTCCCAGGTGTACAGTAGAGCTGACAAGGGCCAAGGTTGTAGTTACTTCTTGGTCACAGACAGCTACTCAGAGGGAATGAGGAGTTGAACCTGTGGGCTCGGGACCATAGTTGTAGGGGACATCAAGCTCAATTGGCATAACATACTACACAAAACATTGTTCCACCTCCTACTTTGATGAGTAGCGACTGGGATCTTAAAAGCTTGCAAGCAACCATCTAGATGCAATGATGGGTCTCTCCTCGTCCAGAGCAAAGAAGAATGAAGAAAACCAAAATTCATGGAAACAATTGTGCTAGCCATTGGTGCACCATGCGATCCTCAGCCTATATGACTATGAGACCAGAAGAACTACATGGTGCCTGGCTACCACTGTCAACCACTTGGAGGGGGATCTATGTAGGAGATCTTAGATAGAGAGGGAGAACGATGTGGAACAAAACTCAATCATTTGGAGAAAAAACAAAGGGTGTCCAGGTTTGCTGGTCTGATAGGGCCTGGTAGAACCACTGAGACTATGGCCCCTAGCTGCCCTTCAGGTTTGGAATTGAACCCACACCTGTGGTTTCCAGCCAAACAAAAGACAGGCATATGAGATGAACATTTACCTGAGGTAGATACACTCCTTGGAGAGAACAATCATGGGAGAAGGAAGGGCTGTTTATGCACAGGGAGACAGCTCAGGGAGCAAGAGTACATGGAGGGATGGACACAGGGAAGAGGTAACTATGGGGAAGAAGTGAGAGGGGAGCTGTTGCATTGTGGTAAATTGTAATCAATGTCATGAGACAAAGTGTATGTGACTGCTGTATGGAAAGTGAATTTGCTCTGTAAAATTTCACCCTAATCGCAATTAAAAAAAAAAAAAGATTATTTTGGGTAACTAGGTTATTTTTATTTCCAAATAACCTATGTAATTTTAGAATAAATTTGTCAATTTCTATAAAAATTTCAGTTGGGATTTTGATTGTTATTGGGTTAAATCTATAAATCATTGGGGAAAATGGATATCTTAACAATATTGAGTTCCCCAATCCATTTATTCGTGTCTCCTTTAATAGCTCTCAACAATGTTTTGTAATTTTTAGAATAGATGTCTTAAATGTTTTTACCATAAAAGTTTAAGAAAACAGGATGAGATTTGAGTATGAAGTGTGGCTTTTATTTTCAGTAAGAGTAGATTGCAAATCAAGTAAAGAGCTTCACTAATTCATTTTATCAGCAAATGTTCCAATAACCACTAAAAGTAAGGCCTGACTAGTTGCTAATTATCCAACAGGCAGATTAGATTGCTAGCTCCTTGAAGTGTCTTTTTGAATGGATAAGAACAATCCGGTTTTCATAGCCAGGTGGGACTTTCATAAAATTATTTAAAAATACTCATTATATCCTGTAGCCAATTCTACTTCTTCTTCAAGACTCAGTTCAACTGGCAGTTTGTCTAAGAAACCTTCTCTGATGATAACCTGCCACCCATGTTGAGTTAGTGCCTTCTATGTTTCCTACCTTGTGCTTAACTTTAGTTTCACATGTGATTACTTAGGTTGTGAGCAGAGTAATAGACCTGACACATAGTGCCTTAAGTACCCACAAGCTTACTCGTGTAAAAAGATGTCTAGGCATAGGTAATCTGAAGCTGACGTGACAGTTCCTTAAAGTCATCAGGGACCCATTCGTCCTCTCTTTCTGTTCCAACATCCTGACTGCATAGCTTTCATTATCAAAGCCACCTCATGAGCCAAAATGGCAGCAGAAAAACAATTCAGACACCAGGTGGGGCAAAAGGCAACAAAGATGTCCTTCCTTTGAAGTAGTTTCCCCAGATGTCTCACACAGCACTTCCACTTACATTGCATTGGCCAGAAGCTAATTAGGTTGACCACACCTAGTAAAGAAGCCTGGGAGATGTTATCTTTTCCTGGGTAGTAATATTCCCAGCTATGAATCAGGATTCAGGTGCTAATGAAGAAGAAGAAGAAGAAGAAAATGAATGTGGACAGCCAACCAGTTGTTGTTGTTGTTGTTATATGCTGTCGAGTCATACCCGACTCATAGCGACCCCTCCTTGGGTTTCTGACCAGTATCACTATGGAAGTAGATTGCCCCATTTTCCTTCCGAGGAGTGACTGGTGGGTTTCAACCACCAGCCTTCTGGTTAGCAGTCAAGTGCCTTAGGCACTATGCTACCAGAGCTCCCCGTAGTCCCTGCCAAACTGCCCTTTTTGTTGTTGTCAGTTGCCGTTGAGTTGATTGCAATTCATGGTGACCCCATGAATGCAGCAGAGGAGAGCTGCTACGTAGAGTTTTTAAGGCTGTGACCTTTCCCAAGCAGATCACCAGCCTTGTTTTCCAAAGCACTTCTGGGTAGGTTCGCACTGCCCACTTTTTGCCTAGTTGCTGAGTAGTTAACCATTTGTAACCCCCAAGGACTCCTAAGTTACCCTAAATACACCATATTATAATTGCCTGTCTGTCTGTCTCTTATATAATGTGTACTTCAAGTGCCTAGTGAAATACTTGGCACACCATGGGAGGCATTCAAAAATAACAATAACTTCCATATTGAGGTTTCTCATTCATACATCAGTGCACTAATCTTAAGTGTATATGTCAATGATTTTTCACACATGAATATACCCATGCAGCCACCACTCAGATAAAAATGGAAACCATTTCCACTACTCCAGAAATTTCCTTCATGCTTCTTGCTGGTCAATTTCCCACAGAGGTAACCATATCCTGGCTTTCTCGTCTCAACTAGTTTTGCCTGTCCTTGAACATCATCTAAATGAAAGCATATTTTAACTAAATCAATAAGTATTACTCGAAAGAATGACCCTCCATTCCAGATTTTCTGGGTTAGCCTTGATTTCAAATAGGTGTTGTTATGAAACCATTCTTACTTTCTAGAATGTTGGGTTCCTGATAGACATACTGGGATGCTGTTAACAGACATTATACAGTCCTCTTCTCTTCCCTTTTGTCTGAGACACTTTCCACAATAAGTTTCTGTCTGTTCTTTTTATTTAAAAAAAATTTTTTTTTAAAGTGTGCCTTAAAATACCATCTCCATAAGAAGCTTCATGTTGCAGTCCCAGCTATGCAAGGGCACGCATCATACATTTGATAAGGATAGTGATGGCAGTGGGACTTAAATAAATGCTGGCAATGGAGACAAACAGATTCAAGGCTAGCCATCTGGAACACCTGCAGCTGGCTGATGGGATGCTGTGTGCCAATCCAAACTGCCCAGCTGGAGAATTCTCTGCCTCTGCCACCCCCACCACTGGCAAAGAACCATCACCCTCCTTGCCAGCAGTCAGCTCTTTCTCCATTGGCCAGAAACAGAAAAGTGGGCCCAGATTTGTTAATCAGGCCCAGCAGGACACAGCAAACAGCTTGGCAGGAATGGAAGTAGCAGACAAAAGGCTGGCAGACCTGGGTCTGATGGGAAGTCAGTGCTTCTTTGTAGCCAAAGCAGAGCATCTCCCTCACGTCAGAAATGACCCCGTTCTTCCTGGAAGCCTACCCCAGAAAGTTTTGTCCTGCCACTTGTCAGACATTGGCTACAACCAGGAAGTTGATAGGAACAGGGGAAAGGAAGGAGCGAGGCAGTGTTCCATTTTGCTGTCTGAAAGCCCCTGCCATCATTTGTACTAATGTGGGGGAAATTTGGACACATGAGAGTGATGGCTTGGTAGGCAGGGTTCTATCTCCCCTCTTCCATTCAGGTCAAGGTTATCAGCACACCCTGGTTAATCCATAAAGGACTCTGCAGTTCCCTAATACCATTGACTCGTGATGCTGCATCATCCACTGGGCCACCCATGGCTTCCAATGACTCTAAAAAGTTGTGACCATGATTTGTTGATAATGGCATCAAATTTAAGTCTAATCTAGAATGTGCATGAGAACTTGAGCAACAATTAATTTTCTGGACATAATAATTTTACCCTTCTGAATTTCACAATGGAAACAGGATAACACATCTTCCAACTACCTCTTCTCTTAGACCTTCTCGTTTATAGTCACTGCATTCCTGGAATGTGATCTCTTTTAATGTTAACTTCATCCCTGCCTTCCGTTCACCACCACCAATAGGGAGGATAGGTGAGAGGCCAGTGGGCCGAGCAGAAAGAACAGACCCATTTCTGCAAGAAACATCCACCCCTCATCCAACAAGGCTTCAGACGGACCTGGGAGAGCATGATAGCATCACATCACTGGAAGGGCCTATTGACTTTGGGGAACAAGGGCCCTGAAAGACTTTGGAGGAAATAGGAAAGGCCATCCCCAGAGGACCACCTTCTTGGGACCAGTCAAAAATGCGCTCTGTTAATGACGGACCACAGTGTTTTTCCTGAGCATAGCTTTAGAGAGAGGGAGGAGAGGAAGAAAGACTAAGGGTCCAGGATGCCTGGGGGAGGAGAGCAAGAGGAAAGTGGCCAGGGTGGAGAAGCCATGAGGAAGTCTGCCCCACTTCATAGGAGCAGACAGCAGTGTGATAGGTAACCGCGTTAATTCTTTGCACCCTTCTTCCGCAGGAGAAAGAAGAAAGCAGTTTAGTCCTAACATTACACTCTGTGGTCATTTTCGCAGCCTTCACTGTTTCCAGTTCTGTGCCGCTGTGAATGTTACTGCAGTCTGAAAACCCAGGCACGATTGATTCCCAGCTCTGAAAAGGTAGCACTGGGCCTGATCTGTTCCTTTCACCTGCCCAGGAAAAACTGCAGTCTACACAAATATGGCCACTCCCGGGAGATGGCGGTGTTGAAAGGGCCCTGTGTCTTAGAGGCTGCACATAATACCCAATTATCCCCTGGCTCCCCCAGGGAGAGAATGGAGAGGTGAGGGTTTTCAAAAGCCAGCAACCCTCAAGGCTCCATTATGGGGAGACTCACACAGCCGCCTTTCTCCAAACAGCACAGAAGGTCACGGGGACACGGGGCAACAGAAGCTGTTCTTTGGGGCTGGGAGAGCAGCCTCCTTCCATGTCCCAGCTCAATCAGAGAATTCCCACTTCCATTCTGAGCCAGGGGAACAAAGATGGAGGGCACTGCTGCTGTGGAAATCCAGCATCACGTAAGAGGTACCTCCCAGGCCAACCCCACCGGGGCTTTGGACAGGCCCACAAAGAAACCCAAGCAAGGAAGTCCTGCCCTCATCAAAGACTCCTCTGTGCTGTGTGAACTGAACCCTTTTCCCATCCCCCCCAGCCCCACTCAGGTCTTCTCTTCAGTCCCACTCAGTAGACTCCTTCCGGCTGCCCTCTCTGCTCTGTCACTGTTTCTCACCAGCCACATTAGCAAGCCCTCAAGCACAGGAAACGCACCATCTAGCGTTGATTTCCACAGCTATTAACACAATGCTGAGCACACACCAACTCCCATTCAAGAAACATTTGTTGAATTCACTAACATTGGGAGATAAAACATTCTCTTGGCTCCAAATGGGGATTTCCGTGCTTCCTTATTACCTCTGTTCTCCCCATTCCCAGAAACATTTAAATTTTAACTATGCCTATTGAAAAAAAACAAACTCCTTGCCTTCAAGTAGATTCTGACTCAGTGGCCCCCTCCTTGGGTTTCCGAGGTTTGCCCCATCTTCCTTCTGAGGAGTGGCTTGTGGATTTGGATCTCCAGCTTTTTGGTTAGCAGTCAATGCTGTAGGCACTATGCCACCAGAGCTCCTAACAATCCTCACAACAGTTCAGGGAGCCAGGCACTAATCAATATCTCCATTTTACAGATGAGGAAACTGAGGCGTGGAAAGGTTAAGTTACTTGCCCAAAATAACCCACGTAGTAAATGCTGGGACCAGGACTTAAAATCCAAGCCTTAGGACTTCATAATTCTTAAACACTGCAGGGTACTCCCTCCTCCAAATACAGCTCAACAATGCCTAACAATGCCTATACAGCTCCCAAGAAGCATTTACCCTAAAATGCCACAAGTATTTGGATATTGATACTGTTTAGTACCTGGCTCCCTGAGCTGTTGTGAGGACTAACTGACAGAATGTAGGTAAGGTTCTTAGCACGTTGCCTGGTACATAGGAAGTGGTGGAGAAGTGTGAACTAGCACGATTTATGCTGGTTACCCTTTAGGAACTCTGAGGCACAGTGCTAGCATGGTGCAAGATGCAGGGCATATGAAGGAGAACAAAGCAAATGCATGGTCTTAAGATCCATGATGTGATGAGAGAGGCAGCCCCAAAAAAGGTATTATAAAGCAGTGTCATTACTGCAATATAGAGACATGAACAGGGTATCTGAGGGAGCCTAGAGCAAGGAAATCCCACCAGCCTTTCTGGAAGAAATGCCATCTGAGTGACGGATGAACAGGAGTAATGGAGGTAGGGTGGGGACGGCATTCTAGGCTAAGGAAACTATATGAACCAGGGTCCTGGGGCAAGAGACAAACGATTAAGTATGTAAGTGTCTGTGTGTGGGTCGGGGAGGGGAAGTTGATTGCTGTTGCTGGAGCCTTTATCTGAAGACAGGATGTAGCAAGACAATGTGAGATTTGCTAGTTCCTTTCCTTTTCCCCATCATCCATGTTGGTCAACAAAATTACCTCAGGGTGAGAGATGCAAGGGTTCTGCCACCCACTTCCTTTAAGAAACATGGGCCTGGCAGATGGGGGTAACGGATGTAATCTATCCCAACCTGGAACCATGCACTTAACAGTGCCCATTCACACAGGCATGGTGTCAGTGTTGAGGCTGCAGGAGTCAATGGCTTGATCCCTGGCTCATAGAGTCCCTGGCCTGGGATTACAGCAAAAAACCAGGAAACAAACTGGAGAAAGGATGGCAGCAGGTCAATACCTCAGGTAAGCCTCCTGCTCCTTGGGCTTCTCACAGACCTACACCTGAGGTCACAGATCCTGGTCACTGCAGACCTCACCATAGCAGACATTGAGTGGAGAATTCACAGAGTTGGAAGACCAGCTGGAGTGGCATTTCCTTTTCATAGTGTTGTGCAAGGGGAGGGACCACATCTGGATATCAGGATCTGCCTCCGTTACCATATAAAGAAATGCTCACGCACCAAGTTCATTTATTTCCTGGTTCTATTGCACATTGCATCCTGGGGACTGCCATTGCCTGCAGGAGAGAGAAATACACAGAGGTGGTACCTCTGACCTCAGATCATCATGAAGTTGAGTCCAAGAATCACCACCCCCTTGCAAACCTCACAAGTTAATCAAATCCTACTTCCTTTGTAAAATGGGAATAAGAGTGCTTACATCACAAGGATCTGATGAGAACTGAATGAAATGATGCATGTAACAAGTTTGGCACATATTAAATACTCACCATTATTGTCAATATTATTGCTATTACAGAGATAGTGCTATAATCCAGTTCATGAATTTGATTCTGTTTCATGGACTTTTTTTTTTTTTTTTAATTATTTTTTTAAGAAGGCACTTTGATAGGTGTTGGAGACACTAAGGAGAGTAAGTCACAACACTCGTGCTTAGGGATTTATAATTTAGCACTTGTTGCTGTTGTTGTTGTTATGCACGGTCGGGTCGGACCCAACTCATAGCGACCCCTCCTTGGGTTCTACGGAAGTAGATTGCCCAACCTTCCTTCCAAGGAGTGGCTGTGGGGTTTGAACCGCCAGCCTTCTGGTTAGCAGTCAAGTGCCTTAGGCACTACACTGCCAGAGCTCCCAATTTAGCACTGGAAGGAGATGTATTCAAAGAAGTCACAATTTAGGGTATAGGTGTTAAAGTAGGGGTAAGCACTGGAGACATGGGAACACAGAAGGAAGTTTAACCTTGTGGAGGTAGGAGAAGAGAGCTGCTCAATGGCTTCTTAGAAGATGCAATATGTGAGTTGAGACCTAAAGGATGTGGCCAAGTGAAGACGTGTGCAGAGTGGGATAGGGATGAAATGAAAGTAGCTCTGAGAAGAACACTCCAGGTAGTGAGAACGAGAGCATGATTACGTCTACTGTTGAGTCTAATCCATAGATTGCTGTTGTTATGTTGTTAGGTCCCATCAAGTCTGCTCCAACTCATTGTGACCCGATGCACAACAGAACAAAACACTACACAGTCCTATGCCAGCCTCATAATCCGTGCTATACCTCAAACCATTGTTGCAGCTACTGTGTCAATCCATCTCTATGAGGGCCTTTCCCTTTTTTGCTTACCTTCCCCTTTACCAAGCATGATAAGCTTTTCCAGGGAATGGTCCCTTCTGAAAACATGACCAAATAGATGAGACAAAGTCTGGCCATTCTCCCTTCCAAGGAGCATTCCGGCTGCTTCTTCTAGGACAGATTTTTTTGTTCTTCTAGCAGTCCATGGTACTTTCAGTATTCATCACCAACACCACAACTCAAAAGCATCAACTCTTCTTCAGTCTTCCTTATTCATTGTCCAGCTTTCACATGCATCAGAGGCAATTGAAAATACCACGGCTTGGGTTAAGTGCACCTTAGTCTTCAAAGAGACATCTTTGCTCTTCAGCACTTGAAAGAGATGTTTTGAAGCAGATTTGCCCAGTGCAACACATTTTCTCATTTCTTGACTGCTTCTTCCTTTAGTGTTGATTGTGGAACCAAATAATATGAAATCTTTGACAACTTCAATCTTTTCTCCATTTATCATGATGCTGCTTATTAGTCTGTTGTTGTTGTTGTTATGTGCAGTCAAGTCAGACCCAACTCATAGCTACCCCTCCTTGGGTTTCTGAGGCGGTATCATTATGGAAGTAGATCGCCTAACCTTCCTTCTGAGGAGTGGCTGGTGGGTTTGAACTGCCAGCCTTCTGGCTAGCAGTCAAGTTCCTTAGGCACTACACTACCAGAGCTCCTGCTTATTGGTCTACTTGTGAGGATTTTCATTTTCTTCATGTTGAGATGTAATCCACACTGCCGAATGTAGTCTTTTATGTTCATCAGTAAGTACTTTAAGTCATCTTCACTTTCAGCAAGCAAGACTGTGTTGTCTGCATATCACAGGTTGTTAATGAGTCTTCCTCCAATCCTGATGCTGCATTCTTCTTCATATATTCCAGCTTCTCTGATTATTTGCTCAGCATACAGATTGAATAAGTATGGTAAAAAGATACAACACTGACTCACTCCCTTCCTGATTTTAAGCCATGCAGTATTCCCTTGTTCTGTTTGAATGACAGCCTCTTGGTCTATGTACAGGTTCTTCGTGAGCACAATTAAGTGTTCTGGAATTCCCATTCTTCTCAATGTTGTCCATAATTTGTTATGAGCTACACAGATGAATGCTTTTGCATAGTCAAAAAACACAAGTAAAGATCTTTCTGGTATTCTTTACTTTCAGCCAAGATCTGTCTGATATCAGCAATGATATCCCTTGTTCCACATCCTCTTCTGAATCTAGCTTGCATTTCTGGAAGCTCCCTGTCAATATACTGCTGCAACCATTTTTGGATTGTCTTCAGCAAGATTTTACTTGCCTGTGATATTAATGATGTTGTTTGATAATTTCCACATTCTGTGGGATCACCTTTCTTTGGAATGGGTACAAATATAACTATTTTCCAATCAGTTGGCCAGGTAGCCAGATTTCCAAATTTCTTGGCATAGATAAGTAAATGCCTCCAGCATGACATCTGTTTATTGAAACATTTCAATGCATAGTCCATCAATTTCTAGAGCCTTTTTTTCTTTTTGCCAATTCCTTCAGTGCAGCTTTGACTTCTTCCTTCAATACCATCAGTTCTTGATCATGTGCCACCTCCTGAAATAGAAGGACCTTGACCAATTCTTTTTGATATAGTGACTCTGTGTATTCCTTCTATCTTCTTCTTCTTTTTTTTTAATTTTTATTGTGATTTGGGTAAAAGTTTACAAAACAAATTTTCCATACAAAAGGTCATACACATTTTGTTTGATGACATTGATTGCAATCCCCATAATGTAACAGCTCTCTTCCCACTTCCACCCTGTAGTTACCTTTTCCTTATGGCCTTCTTTCCTATGCATTCCTGCCCCCTGAGCTATCTCCCTGCACAAATGATCCCCTTCATTTCTCTCATGATTGATTGTTCTAAGGGGTGTAGCTACCTGATGTAAATGTTCACCCTATATGCCTGTCTATTGTTTGGCTGGAAGCCACCGGAGTGAGTTCAATTCCAGAAGAGTAAGTAGGGGCCCTAGTCTCAGGGGTCTCACCAGACTCTGTCAGACCAATAAACCTAGTCATTTTTTTTTATGATTTTGAGTGTTGCTTCACATTGTTTTCCCAGGATCTCCTGCCCTGATCCCTTTCTGAGTGGTTGACAGTGGTAACTGGGCACTATCTAGTTTTTCTGGTCTCATGGTCAAATAGGATGAGGATCTCATGGTCTACTAGTCTCTAAGACTAATTGTTTGCATGCACCTGTGGTTTTCTTCATTCTTCTTTGCTCTGGACAACCTTACATCTTTTGATGTTCCCTGCATCGCTCAATATTTTGTCTATAGAATCTTTCAATATCGCAACTCAAGGCTTGAATTTTTTCTTCAGTTCTTTCAGCTTGAGAAAGGCTGAGCGTGTTCTTCCCTTTTGGTTTTCTAACTCCAGGTCTTTGCACATTTCATGACAACAGTTGACTTTGTCTTCTAGAGCTGCTCTTTGAAATCTTCTGTTCAGCTTTTTTATCTTGTCATTTCTTCTATTTGCTTTATCTACTCTCCATTCAAGAGCAAGTTTCAGAGTCTTTTCTGACATTCATCTTGGTCTTTTCTTCCTTTCCTGTCTTTTCGATGACATTTTGCTTTCTTTATGTATGGTATTCTTGATGTCACCCCACAATTTGTCTGGTTTTTGGTCATTGGTGTTCAATGTGTCAAATCTATTCTTCAGATGGTCTCCAAATTCAAGTGATATAATCAAGGTCATATTTTGGCTCTCATGGACTTGTTTTAATTGTCTTCAGCTTCAACTTCAACTTGCATATGAGCAACTGATGGTCTGTCCCACAGCTCTCCTGACCTTGTTTTGGCTGAAGATAGTGAGTTTCTCTATAGCCTCTTTCTACAGATGTAGTCCATCTAATTCCTGTGCATTCCATCTGGTGAAGTCCACATGTATAGCCACTATTTATGTTGTTGAAAAAAGGTATTTGCAATGAACAAGTCATTGGTCTTGCAAAATTCCATCTTGTGATCTCTGGTATCATTTCTAACACCAAGACCATATTTTCCAACTACCGAAGATTCTTCTTTGTTTCTAACTTTCGTTTTCTAATTACCAGTAATAATCAATACATCTTGATTGTATGTTTGGTCAATTTCAGACTGCAGTAGTTGGTAAAAATCTTCAGTTTACTCACCTTTGGCTTTGGTGGTTGGTACATAAATTTGAATAACAGTAATATTAACTGGTCTTCCTTGTAGATGCATGGATATTATCCTGTCACTGACAGCATTGTAGTTCAGGATAGATCTTGAAACATTCTTTGTGATGATGAATGCCATACCATTTCTTTTCAATTTGTCATTTCTGTCATAGTAGATCATATGGTTGTCTAATTCAAAATGGCCAAGACTAGTCCATTTCAGTTCACTAATGCCGAGTATATCTATCTTTATGCATTCCATTTCATTTTTTACAACTTCCAATTTTCCTAGATTCATACTTTGTACATTCCATGTTCCAATTATTAATGAATGTTTGCAGCTGTTTCTTCTTATTTTGAGTTGTGCCCCACCAGCAAATGGAGGTCCTGAAAGCTTTACTCCATCCATGTCATTAAGATTAACTCTACTTTGAGGAGGCAGCTCTTCCCCAGTCCTATTTTGAATGCCTTCTGACCTAAGGGCCTCATCTTCCAGAACTATATCAGACAATGTTTCAGGGCTACTCATATAATTTCCCAGTAATACATCAGACAGCGTTTCACTGCTTTTCACAAGGTTTTCACTGGCCAATTCTTTGAGAAGTGGATGACCCTTTCCTTCTTCCAAGTCCGCCTTTGTCTGGAAGCTCCCCTGAAACCTGTTCACCATGGGTAATCCTGCTCATATTTGAAATACCGGTGGCATAGCCTTCAGCCTCACAGCAACACCCAAGCCACCATAGTCAACAAATCTATAGATTACCCTGGCAATAATATAGGAAAACTGGTTTAGCAATCAGGACACTGTCTGATTTGAAAGGTACAACAACAGAAGAGTACTTTTTTTCACCACACTTTTTTTTTAATATTACTTATTTTTGTTGCTGTTGAACATGCATCAATTCACCTGTTTCTACATGCACAATTCAGTGACACTGATTATGTTCCTCAAGTTGTGCAAACGTTCTCACCCTCCTTTCCGGAGTTGCTCCTCCTCCATTAATAGAAACTCATTGCTCCCTAAATTTCCTATCTAATCTTTTGAGTTGCTGTTGTCAGTCTGATCCCATATAGATAGATCTTTTTTTTTTTTTTTTTCCTTTTTTTGTTGTGATTTGGGTGAAAGTTTACAGAGCAAATTCATTTTCCATACAGAAGTTCATACACATTTTGTTTTATCACATTGACTGCAGCTCCCCACAACGTAACAGCTCTCTTCCTACTTCCTCCTTGTAGTTACCTCTTCCCTGTGTCCTTCTTTCCTATGCATTCCTGCCCCCTGAGTTATTTCCATATGCAAACACTGCCCTTCTGTTCTCTCACGATTGATTGATTGATTGATTGGTAGCTCTAAGGAGTTTATTTATCTGATGCACATGTTTACCCTATATGCCTGTCCATTGTTTGGCTGGAAGCCACAGGAATGAGTTCAGTTCCAGACTTGAAGGGTAACTAGGGGCATAGTCTCCGGGTCTTACCAGGCTCTATCTGACCAGTAAATCTGGCCTTTTTTTTTTTTTAATAGATTTGAATTTTGTCCCACGATGTTCTCCCACTCTATCCAGGATCTCCTGCATTGATACCTTTCTAAGTGGTTGACAGTGGTAGCCAGGCACCATCTAGGTCTTCTGGTCTCAAGATCATATAGGCTGAAGCTCTCATGGTCTACTAGTCTCTTGGACTAATTGCATGTGTCTTTGGTTTTCTTCATTTTTCTTTGCTCTGGACAAGGAGAGACTCATTGTTGCACCTAGATGGCTGCTTGAAAGCTTTTAAGACCCCAGTTGCTACTTACCAAAGTAGGATGTAGAACCATGTTTTTGTATAGTATGTTATGCCAATTGAGTTTGATGTCTCATGTGACCATGGTCCCAAGTCCACAGGCCCAACTACTTGCTCCCTCAGGGTGGTTCACTGTGGCCAAGAAGTTATCATAACTTTGCCCCTTGTTAGCTCTATTTGGACATTCTTACAGCATATACAAATAGGTATATAGAAATATCATCTGCCATATATGATCATGGGTATATTCCCTTTTGCATAGATATATCTGATCATTCAGCCTGTCTACCCATCTATTTATCTGTAAATTGATGTTTGTCATCACTGACAACACAGTATTGTATATGTAAGAGTTTATCCTTGTTGTCTGTACCTCTTGTGTACCTTTCTGTGTCTTCCTCTTCCTCAGTGCCACCATGTTGATCACTTACTTTTGGTACATTGCCCTTCCCTTCACCCAGAGCAGTACTTGTCTCTGCCCATCTAGCAGTGTTCCCTCCCCTCTCCTCCCATTTCAACAAAGAAAATTTCCTTCCTTATATAAACCTTTCCTTGACTTTTTACAATAGTGAACTAATAAAATTATTGTCCTTCTGTGATTGACTTATTTCCTCCAAGTTCATTCACGTTAAGTGGTGTTTCACAGATTCTACATTATTCTTTAGTGGTGCATAGTATTCCATTGTGTGTATGTACCATAGTTTGGTTAACCATTCTTCTGTTGATGGGCACTTATGTTTTTCCATCTCTTTGCTATTGTGAATAGTGCTGTGATGAAAATGAGTGTGCATATATTTGTTTGTGTCCTGGCTCTCACTTCTTCAGGGTATATATCTAGATTTCTGATCTAATGATATTTCTATTTCCAGCTTCTTAAGGAATTACCATACTGCCTTCCATAGTGGTTGTACCATTTTAAAGTCCCATCCATATAAATAGATCTTAAAAGAGCACAATGCCCAAGGCAGACATTCTTTACTAATTAAACTAAACTATTATTTGATTTTAAGGAGACATCAGGGAATATTTTTGCTTAAATTTTATTACATGGCAATAGTTTCAGAGGTTCACCCAGACTCCATGGCTTCAGAAGTTTGGATTTCAAGAGGATTTAAAATTCTGTTCTGCATTACCCGCCTTTTGATCAAGTTAGAAAAGCAATTCTTGATGGCTTCTTAATGAATGTGGCCAAGCATACTGGTAGTCTACCAAATATACACATCCAAGTAAAAAATCTATTTCCCAGCCTCCCTTGCAAATAAAAGTGACCAATGAGATATATGTGGAAGTGATTTTTTAAATTCATTTTTTATAATAAAAAAATTTCAAGATATACAGCAACAAAGAAAATTGTATAATGAACCTTTATTTTGCCATTCTTGTTTCATTCATCCTTCCACTTGTCATTTTTTCCTTCTTTCTTTCTTTTGTAGATTATTTTAAAGCAAAAGACAGACATTATATTATTCTCACCCACAAATACTTTAGTCTGTCTCTCTAAGGGATAAGACCTTTTTTTTAAGCATAATCACAATACTATCATCATACCAAACAAATTTAGTAATTCCTTCATTATATCTAATATGTAGTCTCTATTCAATTGGGAAATATCTTTAAGTGGACTGACTTGGTAGGAGACCAAGTGTCCCTTTGCCCTTCTCTCCTTCCCCTTCCTGTTATGTGATACAGCTGGCCAGTGCTCAAGAAGCATTTTGTGACCATGAGCCAACCTTGAGCATGGAAGCCATGCACTAGAAAAGATAAAATAGGAAGACAAAAGGAGCTGAGTCTCTGGTAACCATAGTGCCATCATACCAACACTGGACTGCCTAACTCTAGACATTTTTTTTTTTAATGTGAGAAAAAAAAATCCCTCTCTCTCTTTAACTACTGTAATTTGGGTTTCTGCTATTGGCAGCTAAATGCAATTTCTAACTGATATGATGGGAATGTGTCTATTGAGTGCTGATTAATTGGATAGAAATCTAACAATAGACTACACATAATCTTAATCAAAAAGCTAGAAGTAATTGCCCATCTGCTATTCTTAATTGGCATAGAGTTGGTTCCAACCCATGATGACCCCATCTGTGCAGAGTAGAGTTGCTTCTTAGGGTTGCTTTTCAAGACTGTGACCTTTCAGAAGCAGATTGCTGGGCCTGTCCTCTGAGGCATCTTTGGGTGGGTTCAAAGCACTAGTCTTTCAGCTGATTATGAAGCCCTTAAGTTTGCACCACCTGGGTACTCTTTATTACTCCTCTAAAACCAAACTCACTGCCATGGAGTCAGTCCTGACTCACAGTGACACCTCCTTGGATTTCTGAGGTGGTATCACTATGGAAGTAGATTGCCCAACCTTCCTTCCAAGAAGTGGCTGATGGGTTTGAACCTCCAGCCTTCTGGTTAGCAGTCAAATGCCTTAGGCACTACACCACCAGAGCATTGCTCCTCTAGTCAGGTATTATTACCATTTGACATTTCTTCTTGCTTTTCATGAGGAGGTCAAGAGAGACTGTCCGATGTGTAACTAGTCTATGGCATGCTCTATTCTGGATCTTTACTAGCATTAGCCGTAATAGAAAACACTTCAATTTGGCTTATCTAGTTATTTTTGAATCAAAGGAGACTTCAAGTGATTGCTTCTTTTATAAAATGCTTGCAAACCATTTGTTTAATAATCTGTTCCACATGTCTTTTGGCATTTCTCTGGTCCTTTGTAATGTCACTAAGATGAAAGACAATGGTTTGATAGTTGACTCCATGAGTCTTTTCATGGTTGGCATTCTCAAATGCTGAAGGGAGCAGATATTCCCCACTATCATTATCCAGTAATCAAAATTTTAGCAAGTGGATTTGGCCTCATGCTGTGCAATAGATGTGTTCTGGGGAATCTATATATACATCACATTGTTATAAATTAATTCAGATTTTAAATAAATGGAGGAAACTCATCACAGAAGAGGATAATTCAGTGAATCCTACTACAAAGCAAATAATCCCATTATGTGAATAATCACCCTCTAATTTCAGTTCTTTATAAATATGAAATGTTCAGATATTGAGGGTATTTTTACATATGGAGATTATAGCTGAACGTTTGATTACATTCTATTCTTTTTTTCTCCTTTGTCATCATTATCATCATTATTCCCAGGAAAGCACTACATTTTAGAAGCATAAGAAGAGGACTGTATTCCTGGAGGTTGTCTTGTCCATGCATAAGCATCCTCTGTCTGAGGAATCGTTTAGCCTCCTTCAGTGTCTACCTTCAGTGGTATATAATCATTGCTTGGTTATGTGGCCTTGGCAACTCACCAATTAGATAAACTCTCTGAGTCTCAGTTTCTTCATCTGTTAAGGGGAATGATAATGGTACATTACTCATAGGGTGGGAGCTCCAGTAGCATAGTGCCTAAGGCACTTGACTGCTAACCAGAAGGCTGGCGGTTCAAACCCACTAGCATATAACATATAACAACGACGGCATATAACAACAACAACTCATAGGGTTGATGTGAGGATCAAACAAGATAATGAACATAGAGAGCCTACCACATGCTATGTGCTCAATTAATATCAACTATGATCACTGTCATTCGGAGTAGTGTTATCATTAGCAAAGAACATTGAGTGCCAAGAAAACAAACAAACACGTTTTAGAAGACATATAGCCATGCTCCTTGAAGTGAGGATGGATAGACTTCAATTTGCTTATTTTGAGCACATCAACAGGGAAGACAAGTTGATAGAAAAGGGCATCATGCCTGGTAAAGCAGAGGGCCAATGGGAGTGAGGAACCCCTCTAACGAGACGGACCAGCAATAGCTGCAACAATAGACTGAAGCATTCCAACCATCATAAGGATGGTGCACGGCCAGGCAATCTCACACTCTGTTATACATAAGGTCACCATGAGTCAGAGTCAGATCCATGGCATCTAACAACAACCGTAGTGTTATCATTAAGTGGTGGAGTTAGACAGGCCCTCCTCTTAAAAAATAACTATGATTCCATGATTACAGGTTTTCTTTCCACGGCAGAGTGGCTTTACAAAGCATAGTATAGGTTAAGACCTGGGTCTGGATAAGTATAGCTTCCAGAGACAGGCCATGCCCAAGAAGCTGGTATTTGAAAATTACAACTTAATTAATAGCAGAAGAGGAGTTCACTGGTGCAGGCTTAGTAATTAAATTACAAGGTGATTATTAGTCTGCTCAAGCAAAAAGATTACATCTGAGTTCTTTAAGTAGCCTAAGACTAAAACTCCTCCCAGAAAAAAAAAAAAAAAAAACTGTAACTAAAGTAATGCCATTTTCTCCCAATTATAGATGCCCTCCAGTGACTGTCATGTTGTCATGGTAACATGCCCGCTGAAAGGGTATATTTGATAAGGCCCTAAATAAAGTATAGCAGAAAGGGGATGTTTTGGATCTTATCTCTGTACCAAACCCACATGGTTTTCTGGGGTGAGGGACAGGTGAACTGTCACCAGCCTTCTCCCTTCTCTTTCATGGCCCTGTACAAGCTTCCAGGATGGCTGGCCACCTCTGTCAATTCCCTGCAGGGAAAAAAAGAGTCCTGGAATTTTCTCACTCCGCTTCTTTGCCCTGGGATGGTGCCCCATTCCACATCAAGCAAATGTCACATTTTCTTCTTATTTGGAAAACTTTCTTTACTACCTCCTCCAAGCAGGCTTCCCTGATTTCTAGACTAGCTTTCACTCACTAGCTTAGCTCTACACATTTCTAATTTTACTGTCTGAAAACAGAGTCCCTATATTGGTTTAAGATGGCACAAAATAAAACCAAGGCTTCTTATACCCTTTAGAAGGTACCAAACTTGGTCAATATCAGTCAACTATTGTGAAAGTAATAATGGGGAAAGATGCTGTGAACCACACTGACGCCATAGCTGGATTCCAGAAAACTGGCTGGTAAAGCAAAATTGTGTCGATTAGATCTGATGTTGAATGCACCAGATGAGCTGATATTTGAAGAAAAAATGGCTAATCCTTTTGTAAAGGGAATAATTATCTTTTTATGTAAATACCACATCTTTCGATGTAAATTTTATTTTCATATATTATGTGTATTTTAGAATTTAAAAAATGTTTCAAGTCCTCTTTATAAAAAAGAAACAAATTTGATAATACTGTCAAAAGAGAAAAGGAGGTGGGTGTGCATGTTTGTTCCGGTCCTTGCGTGAGGGAAAACCAAAAAAATCAAACTCACTGTCTTCAAGTCAGATCGGACTCAGAGCGACCCCTCCTTGGGTTCCCTAGGTGCTATCACTACGGAAGTAGATTGCCCAATCTTCCTTCCAAGGAGCAGCTGAACAAAATGTCAGTGCCTGAGGCCTGGAGGACCGCCCTTATTCCCCCAAAAGTCCAGAACACCCAGAGGCCTTGCTGAAAGCAAGGATGACAGTTCCCTGGATCTGGGCTCTGGCTGGGAATGGATCCCACCAGCTGGGGCACACTGCACCAACTGTCTGAATTACTGCTTAGAAACAAAATCTATCAGCATCTCTGGCCCATAGAATAAAGTCCAAATTGGTCAGATCTTCACTTGAGG